>NC_066617.1:43828169-44199867 GCF_025201925.1 Gopherus flavomarginatus | reverse complement strand
GAGTACCATCCATTTCCGGGGAGTGAGGGGGTCTAGACGCCGTCGCCTCCGGTGGTCTGCGCTCCGCCACAGGGCGGGGGGTAATGAGTTGCGGACCCTGGGCCTGAGAGTATGCCCATGGGGTCCAAAACCCCCACTGTGGAGGCCCTCGTTCTTGTGGCGGAGGGTCTTGGAACAGGGCCGCGTGCCTGTCCTGTGCCATGGCGTAGACACTGTCAGTGTGGGAGGAAACCGACGGCTCCCTAGAAGGTCAGGAGGGCGCTGAGCTTGGTTGATATGCAGCTCTATGCGCCGTGACTGACACTCCCCTCGGTGCCGAGGCTCGGTGCCGCGACCCACATCGGTACCGGGATCGGGACCGGGAACGGCGTGATGATCTGTGCCGAGATCCCGACCGGGAGCAGGAGCGATGTCGGTGCCGGAAGCGGGACCGCGACCTTCTGTGAACGCGGTGCCGGGCCGGCAGCGGAGACCGGGACCTACCACCAGCGCGGTGCCGGGAGGTCGACCGGGTTCGGGACCTGCCACCGGTTCGGTGCCGGGAGGTCGACCGCGGGGCTGAACGCCGAGGCGAACGGCTCCTGGAGTTTCGGTGCCGGTGGTGAGATGAACCCGACCGGGACCGTGCGGATGGTGATCGGTGCCGCGAGTACGACCGGTACCATCTGGGCGACCGGTGCCGGGACTCCGAGTGGTGCCCCGAGCGTGAGCGTTCGCGCCTCCAGGGTGATCGGAGCCGGGACTCGGGAGACAGCGCTCGAAGCATCGGCTTACCCCTGGAAGTTATGCATCCCAGGGGTGCCGGCTGAGGCTGAGATGGCTCCGTCAGTGCAATTAAGTCCTGAGCCGAGGTGAAGGTCTCCGGCATCGATGGGACCCTTAGCTCGACCCCTGATCTTACGGGGGAGCTAGGTGGAGCTGGACTCGATGGACCTTCTGGGCCCGGAGTCGACAGCAGTCCTGCAGGCGGTGCCGCGGCTAAGGTAGGTGCCGGGCGGTCCGCTCGGGCCTGCCTTGATGGTGTCGCAGACGCCGAGGGACGTAGATCTGCTCCCGGTGCCGGAGATGGTCGGTGCCGGGGAGTCTTCCCGGTGCCGGCGCGGGTGTAGAACTGGCTGACTGCGCCACCGGTGCCGGAGACAGGGCCGCTTCCATGAGGAGAGCGCGAAGTCTTTGGTCTCTCTCCTTTTTAGAGCGAGGCTTAAAGGCCTTGCAAATGCGGCACTTGTCGCTAATGTGCGATTCCCCAAGGCACTTAAGGCACGCGTCGTGGGGATCGCTCGTAGGCATCGGCTTCTTGCACGCCGAGCACTGCTTGAAACCCGGCGAGCCAGGCATGGGCCCGGTGCCGGGTGCCGGGGAGGGCAACGGCCCACCCGCAGGCAACGTTCGATAACTATTTACAAGATTCTAACTAACTATTATACTAAAAGGCTATCCACTACTTAACTAAGAACTATCTACAATCAAACGACGAAGACGAACAGGAGAGCTAGGGACGTGGAGGTCAGCAAGCCGCACTCCACAGTTCCAGCAACCGACACGGCGGTAAGAAGGAACTGAGGAGCGGGCGGGTCGGCAGGGGTATATATCTAGTGCCATAGTGGCGCCACTCTAGGGGGCGACCTGCCGGCCCACTGGAGTTGCTAGGGTAAAAAGTTTCCGGCAGACGTGCACACGCGGCGCGTACACCTACCTGGAATGGATATGAGCAATCACTCGAAGAAGAATAAGAAGTGATGGAACAGACAAGACAGAGTCTGTCTGGGCAAAAATCACACTGGGAAAGAAAGCTACTAGAGCCTCCCCTGAGATAGTGCTTGGGGTGTGCTACAGACCGCCGGGATCTGATTTGGATCTGGATAAAGACCTCTTCAATGTTTTTAAGGAAGTAAACACTAATGGGAAATGTGTGATCATGGGAGACTTTAACTTCCCAGATATAGACTGGAGGACAAGTGCTAACAAGAATAGTAGGGCTCAGATTTTTCTGAATGTGATAGCAGATGGATTTCTTCACCAAGTAGTTGAAGAACCAACAAGAGGGGATGCCATTTTAGATTTGGTTTGGTGAGTAGTGAGGACCTGATAGAAGAAATGGTTGTAGGGGACAACCTTGGTTCGAGTGATCATGAGCTAATTCAGTTCAAACTAGATGGAAGGATAAACAAAAATAGATCTGGGACTAGGGTTTTTGACTTCTCAAGGGCTAACTTTAAAGAATTAAGGAAATTAGTTAGGGAAGTGTGTCATAAACGGATAGTTAAGAGTTAATGGAACAGAAGTACTTCATATCTCTTTTGCCTGTGAAGGGTTAACAAGATCAGTAAGCCTGGCTGTCACCTGACCAGAGGACCAATCGGGGACAGGATACTTTCAAACCTTGAGGGAGGGAAGTTTTTGTGTGTGCTGTTAGCTTTTGGTTGTGGTTCACTCTGGGGGCTCAGAGGGACCAGATGTGCAACCAGGTTTCTCTCCAATCTCTCTAATACAGGCTCTTATAAGGTCAGAATACTGAGTACTAGGTAGATAAAGCTTAGGCTTATGATTGTTTTCTTTATTTGCAAATGTGTATTTGGCTGGGAGGAGTTCAAATGTGTATTAGGCTGGGAGGATTTTAATTTGGTACTTGTATACTTGGGCTGGGAGGGTATTCCCAGTGTCTATAGCTGAAAGACCCTGTAACATATTCCATCTTAAATTTACAAAGATAATTTTTACTGTTTTTTCTTTCTTTAATTAAAAGCTTTTCTTGTTTAAGAACCTGATTTTTTTTTTTTTATTCCGGTGACACCCCAGGGGACTGGGTCTCGATCCACCAGGGAATTGGTGTGGAGAAAGGAGGGAAGGGGGAGAGAAAGGTTAATTTCTCTCTGTGTTAGGATTACTTTCTCTCTCAGAAAGAGTCTGGGAGGGGGAGAGAGGAGGAGGGGGGAAGGTAGATTTTCCTCTCTGTTTAAGATTCAAGGAGTTTGAATCACAGTGATCTTCCAGGGTAACCCAGGGAGGAGAAGCCTGGGAGAGGCAACGGTGAGGGAAAGGGTTTACTTTCCTTGTGTTAAGATCCAGAGGGACTGGGTCTTGGGGGTCACCGGGCAAGGTTTTGGGGGGGACCAGAGTGTACCAGGCACTGGAATTCCTGGTTGGTGGCAGTGCTACAAGTACTAAGCTGGTAATTGAGCTTAGAGGAATTCATGCTGCTTCCCCATCTTTTGGACGCTAAGGTTCAGAGTGGGGAATCATACCATGACAAAGTGGATTGGACTGAAGAACTTGTGGATCTAAATGCGGAGGAGGCCTGGAATTACTTTAAGTCGCAGCTGCAGAAACTACCAGAAGCGTGCATCCCAAGAGAAGGGGAAAAAACCATAGGCAGGAGTTGTAGACCAAGCTGGATGAACAAGCACCTCAGAGAGGTGATTAAGAAAAAGCAGAAAGCCAACAAGGAGTGGAAGAAGGGTGGGATTAGCAAGGAAAGCTACCTTAGTGAGGTCAGAACATGTAGGGATAAAGTGAGAAAGGCTAAGAGTCATGTAGAGTTGGATCTTGCAAAGGGAATTAAAACCAATAGTAAAAGGTTCTATAGCCATATAAATAAGAAGAAAACAAAGAAAGAAGAAGTGGGACCGCTACACACTGAGGATGGACTGGAGGTTAAGGATAACCTAGGCATGGCCCAATATCTAAATAAGTACTTTGCCTCAGTCTTTAATAAGGCTAATGAGGAGCTTAGGGATAATGGAAGGATGAGAAACGGGAATGAGGATATAGAGGTGGATATTACCACATCTGAGGTAGAAGCCAAACTTGAACAGCTTAATGGGACAAAATCGGAGGGCCCAGATAATCTGCATCCAAGAATATTAAAGAAACTGGCGCATGAAATTGCAAGCCCGTTAGCAAGAATTTTTAATGAATCGGTAAACTCAGGGGTTGTACCGTACGACTAGAGAATTGCAAACATAGTTCCTATCTTTAAGAAAAGGAAAAAAAGTGATCCGAGTAACTATAGGCCTGTTAGTTTGACATCTGTAGTACGTAAGGTCTTGGAAAAAATTTTGAAGGAGAAAGTAGTTAAGGACATTGAGGTCAATGGTAATTGGGACAAGTTACAACATGGTTTTACTAAAGGCAGATCGTGCCAAACCAACCTGATCTCCTTCTTTGAGAAGGTGACAGACTATTTAGACAAAGGAAATGCAGTAGATCTAATTTACCTCGATTTCAGTAAGGCATTTGACATGGTTCTACATGGGGAACTATTAGCTAAATTGGAAAAGATGGGGATCAATATGAAAATTGAAAGGTGGATAAGGAACTGGTTAAAGGGGAGACTCCAACGGGTCGTACTGAAGGGTGAACTGTCAGGAGGTTACTAGTGGAGTTCCTCAAGGATCAGTTTTGGGACCAATCTTATTTAACCTTTTTATTACTGACCTTGGCACAAAAAGCAGGAATGTGCTAATAAAGTTTGCGGATGACACAAAGCTGGGGGGGTATTGCTAACACCGAGAAGGACCGGGATATCATACAGGAAGATCTGGATGACCTTGTAAACTGGAGTAATAGTAATAGGATGAAATTTAATAGTGAAAAGTGCAAGGTCATGCGGTTAGGGATTAATAATAAGAATTTTAGATATACATTGGGGAAACATCAGTTGGACGCAACAGAGGAGGAGAAGGACCTTGGAGTATTGGTTGATCACAGGATGACTATGAGCCGCCAATGTGATATGGCCGTTAAAGCTAATGCAGTTTTAGGATGCATCAGGCGAGGTATTTCCAGCAAAGATAAGGAGGTGTTAGTACCGTTATATAAGGCACTGGTGAGACCCCACCTGGAATACTGTGTGCAGTTCTGGTCTCCCATGTTTAAGAAGGATGAATTCAAACTGGAACAGGTTCAGAGACGGGCTACTAGGATGATCCGAGGAATGGAAAACCTGCCTTATGAAAGAATACTCAAAGAGCTTGGCTTGTTTAGCCTAGCCAAAAGAAGGCTGAGGTGGGATATGCTTGTTCTTTATAAATATACCAGAGGGATTAATATTAGGGAGGGAGAGGAATTATTTAAGCTTAGTACCAATGTAGATACAAGAACAAATGGGTATAAACTGGACACTAGGAAGTTTAGACTTGAAATTAGATGAAGGTTTCTAACCATTAGAGGAGTGAAGTTCTGGAAGAGCCTTCCAAGGGGAGTAGTGGGGGCAAAAGACATATCTGGCTTTAAGACCAAGCTTGATAAGTTTATGGAAGGGATGGTATGATGGGATAGCTTAATTTTGGCAATTGATCTTTGATTATCAGCAGATAAGTATGCCCAGTGGTCTGTGATGGGATGGGATCTGAGTTACTGCAGAGAATTCTTTCCTGAGTGCTGGCTGGTGAGTCTTGCCCACATGCTCAGGGTTTAGCTGATCGCCATATTTGGGGTCGGGAAGGAATTTTCCTCCGGGCAGATTGGCAGAAGCCCTGGAGGTTTTTTGCCTTCCTCTGCAGTGTGGGGCATGGGTCACTTGCTGGTGGATTCTCTGCAGCTTGAGGTCTTCAAACCACAATTTGAAGACTTCAATAACTCGGACATAGGTTAGGGGTTTGTTATAGAAGTAGATGGGTAGGGTTCTGTGGCCTGCTTTGTGCAGGAGGTCAGACTACATGATCATGTTGGTCCCTTCTGACCCTAAAGTCTATGAGAAGGAACTGAGGAGGGTGTGGGGCGCACACACTCAGGAAATTCCAACTAGATGGGAGATACCATCTGGGTGTGTTTGCCCCACCAGGCACTGCTACCTAAAATCTCCCATCGACAGCGCCAGGACGCACCGTCACCTAGAGTGGAGCACCCACAGGGACATTACTCGAAGAAGATGATTTACCTTTCTCTATTCACACAGGGACACCCAATTCTAATATTACATCATCTAGATCAGGGTGTCTCAAACTTCATTACACTGCAACCTCCTTCTGACAACAAAAAACTTGCTTTATTGACTCCAGGAGTGGGAACCAAAGCCTGAGCCCACCATCTTGGGCAGGGGGCCAAAGCCGAAGCTTGAGCCTCACTGTCCTTGGACAAAGCCGAAGCTGATGCCCTTCTGCGTGGGCCTTAGGTTGTGGGACTTGGGCCCCGGGTGGTGGGGCTCAGACTTTGGCCCTGGGCCCTAGCAAGTCTAAGCCAGCCCTGGCGACCCCATTAAAATGGGCTCACAACCCACTTTGGAGTCCCGACCCACAGTTGGAGAATCGCTGATTTAGATCAATTAGCTTGGTCTTTTTATATCTTGGTTTTGATATCATTACAGTTCTACATAAACTGTAACCTGTTCCCTTTGAGATCATCTTCCACTTCAGAAATTCTGTGTTCAGCTTCACCCATCTGTCTGGATAGAGCTTGTAGTATACTCTGAATCTCAGTCATGGTGATCTGTAGAATGTAGACTGTACATTTAATGTTAACAGTGTCTGCAGCCACCTGTTGTAGTACAGCCATCAGTTGCATTCCCATCAGGCTCAGGCACCATTTTCAGGGGGGTCGGGAAGGCAGATCTCCTCTGTTTTTTCAGTGCTTTCAGAGTCAAAGAAGAAGATGCAGAGCTAGAGAGTATCTTGGGGGTTTCAGTAGCTGAGCACAATGTTTCTCAGGGTTGGATGGTAAATTTTAAGGGACAATGTTTGGGGATTTCCAATGGCCTGCATCAGAGTTCAAGTAACCTACATCCAACTTGGTTGCAACCCTGGTGTCCCAAGTTGTTTAGTTTCTTCAGAAAGTAGTGTATAAACAGAATGTACCAGGTATCAATTTGTATCTCAAGAAGCTAAATTATGAAAGCAATGAATAATCTAGTTTAAGAATTATACTTCTAATTGCTACTAGAACAAACAGTAAGAACAGAACACATACACCAGAAACATGAAAATGCTAAGCATCTGCCTTGTTTGAGTGACAACATGAATGTCCTCAGGTTCTGTAATAACTACAT
Organism: Gopherus flavomarginatus; assembly: GCF_025201925.1. Taxonomy (NCBI): domain Eukaryota; kingdom Metazoa; phylum Chordata; order Testudines; family Testudinidae; genus Gopherus; species Gopherus flavomarginatus. The sequence continues at coordinate 44,192,882 of NC_066617.1, read as the reverse complement.
GAAATAGCAGGAGAGTTTATAAACACGGCTCACGGATTTAACTAATTACTATTACAGAGATCTTTTCAAGTTAGGCAAACATTCAATGTCAGTGCAGGAAATATGACCACCATCTATTTTAAAGCAATGTTAGTTTCAGTCATACTTCATATGGCAACCAAGAAACTACACAGGCCATGCCAGTTTAATCAAATTATATTAATCAGTGCCACAAACTAGTATGCAATCAGAAAGGCAAAGCTATCATTTTGTCTAATATCACAGCAGCACCTACATCCTGTGAAATAATATAAAAATATCCTATACTAATCCCATCAACAATACAAAAGTTAGTATAAACAATTATAGCCAAACCATGCTATTACGGCTCAGGTGTGGGTTTATTTTTCCCAATAGAATAATTTACTTTAGCAGTAAGCAAATAGTGAAACACACATTTCTCCCCTTGGTTAATGTCACTATGATCCACAGAAAAGGCAAGAAGAATGCAAAACCCAACTGTCTCAGTTTTAATTCTTCTCTGTTCAGTTCCTTAGGTCACCTCTCATAACTTGGTTTTATAGCTAATCCTCAGTAAACATTTTATAAAGCAATAAAAGCACAAAAACTCTTTAGAGGAATCAAAGACACTATCAATCCACTATGACATCTTCATCATATTAAGACTGTGAAGATATAGAAGGAAACAAAAAGGATATCACATTCCATAATTAGATGAAGATGGCACATGGGTCACAGAAGCATGAAGAGCATTCATCAGACTTTTTAGATTTATTCTTCTGATGAATACATACATATGACTGTTTTGGATCCATTTAAAAAGATCTTTCTTTTGCAAAACCCTAAATGAATAGGGGTAGATATGAGAAGCGCTGACAGGAGAGATCACATAGGCAATTTAAAGAGCAAAAACCCCACATCTTCCTATTTCTAATACAAATATAAATAATTGGTACAACATTTATATAAACGTAACTGATTTTTCAATATTCTGGCACAATTATACAATTCTCAATTCTAACATACTAGATGCCTTCATAACTCGTTCTACATCATTATTGAAGATTCTTTTGCCTATTCCTATCAGCAAGAATTGGTATACTAGACCAGATCACAGGTCCATCCAGTCAACTATCCTATCTCTAAATGGGACAGAAGAAGGGGAAGGAAACCTCACAGATTAGTGGTTGGCCTTTAGTAGGAATATTTATATTCCTAAAATATTTATTTATCCTGACTAATGTACCTGTGGATGTTCTCATCTTACATTTTTGATACCTTCTTGGCCTCAATTATATCCTGTTGGAATGAACACTACACATTAACTCATTTATTAGCATAAATGAGTTGTATTCAAAACGACACTCAAAATCCATAGTTTTATCCTGTTTGTGAAGTTACCACCAGGAAAGTTTGATAAGATTTGACGTTACCCATCATAAAAATATTGTATCATATGTGGCAGAGCTCTGACCTTGCTCTCGTGGGTCCTGAACTTCTAGGCGGTTTATGCTAGCCTCAGTGGCTCACTGTGACCCTCCACGTAGCCCTGCTCTCTCTAGGGCCATGGTTACAGTCTACTGAGCCCTTTTCACCATAGGCCAGCAAAGAGGTTGGTGAGAGAACTCCCACAGTCTCTATTGTCCCTGGGAGCTTATTTCAGAACAGTTTAGCCTCCTGTCCTGACAGGGGCCTGACTTCCCCTCCCAGGAGATGTTCCTGTAGTGGTGGGCTGGGGAGAATCCAGGCCCGCCCTCTACTCCGGGTTCCGACCCAGGGACCCTAATGGTAGTAGCTGTTGGCAGCCAACCTTTCACTGCCAGAGTTGCTACATTTCCCTGGGCCACTTCCCCACAGCTCTCCTGCTTCTCTCTTCTTCACCCTTACTTTACAGCTCCCTTAACGATGGTCTGAGGGTGTCTTCGTTAACCAGCCCTTCAGCTGCACTTCCTCTCCTCTGGCTCCCTGGCTCCCCTCTGCCTGACTGGAGTGAGCCCTTTTTATAGTATCAGCAGGGCCTTAATTAGAGTCAGGTGGTCACATTAACTTAATGGCCTCACCTGACTCTTTTCAGGTTAATTAGAGTCAGGTGTTCTCATTAGCCTGGAGCAGCCCCTGCTCTGGTCAGTCAGGGAACAGAAAACTGTTAATCCAGTGGTCAGTGTATCTGCCTTCTGCTATTCTGCTGTACCCAACTGGCCTGGGTCTATCACATATATTATCTCACTTTCTATTACATTTCACAGGGATATTTGTGTGGTACTGTGAATATATAGGCCATTCTAGCCAGCTACATACATTCAGCCTCCTGTTAGGTGGAGCAACATAGCCAACCATAATATAGCAGACTGCAGTCAAAGGGGACTACATGTCAAGGACAAAAGGAAATCTCCAGCTCTTATTAAAACAGCCATGGGATTTTTGTGCTAAGATTTCTCAATCACCTAAAGAAATTGTGAACTAAGCATCCAAATCCTCTAGGCAGCTTTGAAAATCTCAGTGCTAATGTTCTCGCAGAGCAGACAGATCCTCGGGTTTGTCAGGTTTCATCTAAAATACCCATACACAATTAATTGCACGGAATTCCATTTATCTGCCAAATTTATCTTACCAAGATTTGAAATTGTAGTTCTCAGAAATATTTCCTTAGAGAGCAATTCTCTCAATATTTCAAATACAAGAATTAGACCACCAGATTCTCCCACTTTAGGGTAAGAGTCCAGGTACAAAAACAAGTCACCTTCCTCTCCCCACCACCATTTCCTATGAATCTAGCATAGTCTTAACAAGACTAATTTTCTTACTGCTCAAAGTAACATAAAATATAGTGTTGTCCAAGCCATACAATCATGATTTAGAATTCACATTATTCATTCTAGACTCTTGTTTTAAGTGATTAATAACTTCCTTTCCTAAATATGACCTTTGGTAGTGTCACTTTCATGGTAATTCTAATTAAAAATTAAGCTCTTCAAGAATGCAGTCCGGATTTCCATTAACTAAAAATCTTATCCTGTAAATCCTTTCTGAACTACATAAATGTGAAGCCACCAATCCAACTGAAATGTGCAAGTTGTTTTCTGTTGCTCGTGAAGAGCATTATACTTGTGATTGAGTTTGCTCATTTTCACAAGTATTAAAAAGAGACAAACTAAATTGTATTGCTGGATTTTATTTATTTGCTACTGCTGTTACAGGAAACATAAATGTCACTGCACAAGCAATTTTGTTTTAATCCAGCAAAGTCACTTTAGTATAAGACAGCCAATTTTGACTATTTTTTCCAATGAAGAGAAACTCAATTTGTAAGATTACCAAACCAGAACTTAAAAAAATATATTAATGAACCTCAATAATTAAAGGATAATTTTCCTTTACTATACATGACAGATTCCTTTACCAGATTGTCAAGTGTCAGAGGGGTAGCCGTGTTAGTCTGGATCTGTAAAAGCAGCATCCGACAAAGTGGGTATTCACTCACGAAAGCTCATGCTCCAATATGTCTGTTAGTCTATAAAGTGCCACAGGACTCTTTGCTGTTTTACCAGATTCTTAGCCACCATTAGGGAAAATCATTATAAAGTCAGTATTTTTTATCTGACTAAATCAAATATGCAAAAATTTGGTTTAAAAATATGATAGAACACGAACACAGTTCACTAGATTTGCCAATAGAGCAGAAAGATTTTACATCTTTAGTAATATTTTACATAACTAGATATAAATCAAACTACAACAGATGAAAAATTAAACACTCTGTTAGACATTAAAGGCAATCTTGAGCAATTCACCTAATTTCCTTGGTATGAATAAGTGCAAATTGCCTCGGAGTTTTATTGTAAAAGAAAAACTCCTAGTAATACTAAGTTAAATCTTTAATCAAAAAAGTCAAGAATATATAAATGTATATAATGTGCTAAAATACTTATACAGAATTCTTTCCTTTATTTCCACAATATGCGTTTTTAAGATTAACAGTATTTAAATTAGGAACTGAATTATGTGCTGTTTAAAAAAATAAATTCAAGTAATTATTGTCACCAGTGGCTAGTAAAATGTTTCTAATCAAATTATTGGTATAGTTGCTCCTAAACCAGGTGTATTAAGAAGTCAATAGTTACCAGCCAGCCAACAGCAATTTTCAGTGAACCCTACAATTTTACGATTGTTTTCCTAGCTGTACAATACTTAGGACCCTACCAAATTCATAGCCATGAAAAATGCATCACAGACTGTGAAATCTGTTTTCCCCCCTTTAAATCTTGGTTTTTGTGTGCTTTTACCATATACTATACAGATTTCATGGGGGGGAGACCTGCATTTCACTAATTGGGTGTCCTGACCGAAAAAGGAGTTTCGGGGGGGGGGGGTCGCAATGTTCTTTTTCGGGGGAGGGTCATGGTATTGCCACCCTTACTTGTGCGCTGCCTTCAGGGCCGGGCAGCTGGAGTGTGGCAGCTATTGGCCAAGCGCCCAGCTCTGAAGGCAGCATCCTGCTAGCAACAGCGCAGAAGTAAAGGTAGCAGCACTGCAACACCCTCTACAATAACCTTCCAAACTCCCTCTGCCGTAAAACTCCTTTTTGGGTCAGGACCCCTACAACTACAACACTATGAAATTTCAGTCTTAAATAGCTAAAATCATGAAATTTATGATTTTTAAATTTACCAAAATGGACTCTGAATTTGGTAGGGCCCTAATAATACTGTATAATTGCATTTCTAATGAGGTCTAATTTGAATCTTGTAAACAGCAGGTAAGGAAATTATTTTCCAGTAACTGGAGTTATCTTAAGGTACTATCCTCAGAGGAAAAATACTGAGAAAATGTGTCCTAATAAGCAGGGCATAGGGAGCCAGCTAATCACTTCCAGAGTTCCAATATCTTCTGCAGCAACATCAAAGTAGATAAAGTGTGTCATGGAGGAGGGGTAAAGAAGAGAGAGAAAAAGAAACACTACATAAGCACCATCAAAACCTCAGATTTCCTTTTGAACCGAAATACTGTGTTCTACAAGGAACAATACCTAGTTTCTACAAAAGGAGGGCAAGAAATAGCATAGCTGCAGTATTTACTGCGTTTGTGAAAGATCAAATTAAGATCTGATTTCCCTATTCTCAAATAAGCCAACTCTTAGACTGCCTAGTTTTGAGACCTGCTGATCTGGAGGGATGTCTCAGTACAAAAAGGCACCGCAAAATGGACACTGTACAGTCCCTTTACCAAACAGATTTCTATCACTTAAGGAGTTAAACTGTTAGCTCAATAGCCTAACGCCTGCATTATGCTACCACATGATGTATTAGAATCTGGAGATAAAGTACAACAACTGCTCCAAAGTCTCTTGTACATCCAATAGCCTGTATTATTATGTGAAGGAACCTTGAACACTTCCAGTCAGGCTTCAGAACAGTGTAAGCACAGGCGGCTCCAGGCACTACGCACCAAACGCGTGCCTGAGTGGCAAGCCACGGAGGGTGGCCTGCCGGTCACCGTGAGGGCGGCAGTCAGAATGCCTTCGGCAGCATGCCTGTGGGAGGTCTGCTGGTCTCGTGGCTTTGGCGGTAATTCAGTGGTGGATACGCCGAAGGTGCGAGACCGGCGGAACTCCCCTCCCGCAGGTATGCTGCCAAAAGCTGCCTGACTGCTGTGCTTGGAGCAACAAAATACACAGAAAGAACAGGAGTACTTGTGGCACCTTAGAGACTAACAAATTTATTTGAGCATAAGCTTTCATGGGCTACAGCCCACTTCATCAGATGCATGCAGTGGAAAATACAGTAGGAAGACATATATATAATATATACACACACACACACAGACAACTTGAAACAATGGGTGTTTTGTGACTAAAAGTCACAATATTACAACAAAAAAAACTTTAAAAGCAGACTCCAACAAGAGACTGCTGAATTGGAATTAATCTGCAAAATGGATACCATCAAACTGGGCTTAAATAGAGACTGAGAGTGGATGGGTCATTACACAAAGTAAAACTATTTCCCCATGTTTGTTCCCTGCCCGCCCCCCCCCCCCCCCCCACACACACACTGTTCCTCACAACTTCTTGTCAACTGCTGCAAATGGACCATTTTGATTACCACTACAGACAGTTTCTCTCTCCTCTGATGAAGTGGGCTGTAGCCCACAAATCAAATAAATTTGTTAGTCTCTAAGGTGCTACAAGTACTCCTGTTCTTTCTGCGGATACAGACTAACACGGCTGCTACTCTGAAAATACACAGAGCCGCCCCTGAGTGTAAGTCAGCAGTTTTTACCTGACTGGCTAAAAAAAAGTATGCAAAAATTTTGTTTAAAAATATGACAGAGCATTAATGCAGTTCATTTGCTAGAGTGAGTTTGTGTAGTTTAATATAGAGAAAATTTTGATTAAAGAATTAGATTAAAGTTTGATCTAGGTTGGACAACTGAATACCTTCTACTGTCTAACATTCACGCCAGGAAGACACTCAACTGGATCAATAATCTCCTACTGCAAAGAGAGAAAAGGTTATTGGTACAAGGATTCCTTACAGAGACTGTTCGGATTCTAAATTGCAATCATATAAAAAGATAATTGTAGAAAACCACATTCTCCTTTAATACCTATAGCAACATTTTTTTTTCATTGCCAGGGTAATCAGTATACAAACATCCTTGTACTAAACTAAGTGACTGAAACAATATGTTTATCAAATACTTATACACATCCTAGAAAAAAATTTGAACAAGAATTTTGCAAAACTCCAAAGAGAACACTTCAAAGATTTAGCTTAATACAGCTTAATTGTTATTTCTAATAAGAGAATCATCTTAAGAGACACTCACAAACATTCAAAAACTACAAGCAGCATCTGGCTGAACAGGTGCTGTAATGCCAGTACTTGTAAATTGTTGATCACAATATATGTCATGGGATTTCTTTTCATTAAACTTAACAATTTTACTTTATTTATTTTTTACCAAGCATAAGAAGAAATATTGGGTATTTTACAGAAAATAAAAAACTTTACACAGTAAAGAAACTAGTTTACATGCCAACGACATCATCTCAGAAATAGTTTTTTTGCTATAATTATCTTTGCAGTCTGGAAAGCTTTTTTACTATTTGCCTAATTGGACTACAATAAAGATTCTAGAGTGAGGCATATATCAGAAGTACTGTACTGATAAAACAAAGTAACTTACTTCTGCCAGTTTCCCCATACAAAGAATGAGAATAATACCACTCTTTCATTGGTGCACGTGTGTGATCGGTGTTCATATAGCATTTTGAAAATGTTGCGCTGTTATTTATTGCAGGGTGATGATGATAATTAAAAGTGACCAAGCATTATTGTTTGACAGGGCCCTTTTCAAATACATATAGCTCAAACAACTGTTGTGCTAAAATTTTCCATGTTCTCAGCCCAAGACAAAACCTTTCTTGGGAATTTGAGCAAAAACTGTTTATGCAGTGTTTTTGTAGCCATGTTGGTCCCAGGATATTAGAGAAAAGGTGAATGAGGTAATCTCTTTTAGGTTCAAGCTCTGTGTAGCTTGAAAGCTCGTCTCTCTCACCAACAGAAGTTGGTCTAATAAAATATATTACCTAACCCACCTCATCCAATAAAAGAGTAGAAATCCACCACACAATTTTGCAACCTTTTTTTGAAAAGCAACTACTCTGCATGAGGTAGAATCCTGAAACTGAATAGGGACTTAATGCCTAAATAGTTAATTTTCTTTTAATTTACTTTGTACATATATTAGATTTTTATATATATATATGAGAATGGGATGGGAGGGGTGAGGTTTAAACACACTATCCCTTAATGGACTTTGTGCACATGTGTCCATATTTCATTGAATATATGTGTACGATATATCTTAATATATTGGTTCTGTGTATGTTTTGTAAATAAGTTTTATGGAGTTTCCTCCAGGAAAAAAATTTTGGGGCTACTTCTATGGCTCCCATTATCTAATGATACCAAGATCTCTTTTTACAGCAGTTTTCCACAATAGAAAAGGGCAAGATGGATTGGGTTTGCCATGCCAAAAGGAAGAAATAAATTTGCATAACGATCTCCAGGACCTAGCAGTCTAAGGCCTTGTCTACACTGCCACTTTACAGCACTGCAACTTTCTCGCTCAGGGGTGTGAAAAAACACCCCCGAATGCTGCAAGTTTCAGTGCTGTAAAGTGGCAGTGTGGACAGTGCACCAGTGCTGGGAGCTGGAGAAAGTTTATGTTAAAAAATCAAAAACCACAGTCCTTCAATTAGATTAGGAGAAAACTCTCAATATAATTCCCAGCAAAAACAGAGATGATCAAACATAAAAATCCTGATATATGTGAATTAAAACACACTCAGAATAAAAATACTTAAGAAAACACTTTTAACCTTCTTTATACATCAAAGCATCAAAAAAGGCCACAGACCCAATTAAAAAGATACTTTACAAATCACCTATAAAATTAATAAAGTTATGACTTCATAACAAGCAAACAAGCTCTAGATTCCATGAATAATAAAAGAACACTTGATTTTCCATGTCCTGTTTGTTCACCTGATCTACTTAAATTGTCCAAATTTTGTTTGCTACAGTATCAGCTTGGCAAATGACTGATCAGCATTTCCTGCGAAAGAAACCCATTTGTACTTTATTCCAACTTGGACTCAAATAACTTCTTGAGCGCTTGCTGAGATATCTTTAAAAATACTCAGGTGTAGACATACCAGACTAAACCTCTTAATCTGAATACGGAGCCCAAATATCCTAAATTAACATTAGCTAATGCCTACAGGTTATAACAGAGTTTATGACCATACCAAACACTCCTCTCTAGCTCACATCAGTAGGCTGCTTATCTGTCATTGTAAGCAGTTCCGATGACATTCCATCTTATAAAGTTAAAACCTTAGCTGGTTTAATATGGCATAGCTTCTAAGGAAGTTAGCACCCAACTCTCATTGAAAGTCCCACTGAAATCTTTGCCATAGACTTTATCATGTATAAAATGGAATGTTAACTAGGTTGTTGAATATCACTGCAATATCTACCTGAACAGTGGGAATTGAATCTTGCTGTAAATAGCAAATCAAAGCTGAGAACTATTTGAAGCACAGAGAGTTTAATAATAAAGTAGTTAGTGAATCAATCACAATTACATCAAGGAACAAAATTGCTCTTGATAACAGAAAAAGCAGTTTACAAAATGTTAGGCCAGATACTAACACACCATGGTCTGTCCAAAAAACTATGCTACTGAACAAGGAAAGCAGTAGGAGCTTCCAATTTACCTGGCAATCTACACTGAATAACAGAGATGGACGTGGCCTATTCTCAACAGCTGATTACTTTTGTAGTGCTAAGTAATTTTCCCTGTGTTGATACTCACACCTTCTTGTCAACTGTTGGAAACGGGTGATGTCCACCTTGATTTCATTGGCCTTGTTAGCACTACAAAAGTAATCAACTGTTGAGAATAGGCAACTTCCACCTTAATTGAATTGGCCTCATTAGCACTAACTCCCTACTTGGTAAGGCAACTCCCATCTTTTCATGTTGCTGTATATATACTGCTTACTGTATTTTTCACTCCATGCATCTGATGAAGTGGGTTTTAGCCCATGAAAGCTTATGCCCAAATAAATTTGTTAGTCTCTAAGGTGCCATAAGGACTCCTCGTTGTTTTCACCAAACAAGGACACTCCATCAGAGAAATAGATCGCATCATGGAACTAACCACCCAAATACCCCGAGAGAACCAAATAGGAGGCGGTAAATCCTCAGGCAGGATAAACCAGGACCAGGGAGCATTTGACTATCAGGATCAAAAGCTAGAATTTGGTCTAATTTATAACTTTTAGTTTAGTGATCAGGACATTCACCTAGGATATCGGAGACCCAGGGGTCTCTAGAATGAGTGCATTTCCTGTTGAAGCTGTTTCACTTTGTATACAATAGTTGAATAGCCATTGGACAGGTGGGGAGAGAGAATTATTCTACAGACAGGTCATCCACGTGCCAGTGGGGAGACTCGAGACCAAGTCCATGTTTCATTGAATATTCAGTTACTTATATAAAGTGGAACAGCTTCAGCAGGACAGCTTGAGAGAGACCTGCCTCAGAATAGCCTATAGCCTGGTAGTTAGGATACTCACCAGGATAGGGGAGATTCTGGATTCAAATCCCTGTTCCAGATGGGAATCCACATCCCAGGGGAGAGCCAAACCCATTGGGCAAAATGTTATAAAACAGGTGGCACTATCATACCTCCTCCTCTTACTCAACCCAGTCTTTTTGGCAATTTAACCATTTTTTCCCTCCCCCTGCCGAAAACTATTTAGCAAATGTGTGTTAAATTTGTGAATAGTTTTGGGTCAACCAAAACTTCATTTTTCAGTGAATAAACTATTGGTCTAAAAACTTTCACTCAGGTCTAATCTGAACACGCATATATGTGGCGACCACAAAACAGCTAATAGCAGTAATTTGCTTTGAATTAAATTATAATGAAATTTTTGAAAAAAAATAAACATTAAAATTGCAGTAAAACAAGTACATTATATTTAAAAGTGCATCTATGTATGATTAGCATACTATATATTTACATCACTGTCATACAATATTATAGTATATCATATCACAAATATGTCAGTTTGATGGATTACAATTAAAATGGGAATCACTAATTGAGCTTAACTGTGGTTTCAAGCTGGAGTCCAGGCCACACTAAGCTGAATAAGATCTAAAGATTGTTTTTCTTCTTCTCTTCCGTAGAATGTTGATCAAATATCTTGCTGAAAAATGTTTAAGGATTTATTAATGACGTCTAGGCAAGCACTTTTAAACAAAATGAAACCATCAGTAAATATACCAAACTATTTTAAAACAAATGGTGTATTTGCTACAGAGTTGAGTTGAAGAGATATGGCCTGTAGGTGTTGTTTGGAGACCCATGAATAGATTAATTGTTGTTCCTTGACAATCTGTGTGTCTAACATTATTCTAATTACACAGCTGGGAAGAATTAAATATATTAGGATTTTAAGGTTGGCCAAAGAAATTCCATCAATCCAGTGTAAGTCAATGAATAAGACATTAACCTATAGTGTCCAAAAGTCTTAGTTAATGCAGCTGGACAAACAACAAATCTTTCCTTCTCATGATGCTTGCCAACTGCCTTTTTGTTGTAAATGTCTAACATTTTTCTGCTTACACAAAGGAGAACAATGGTAAAGCTAGAGATTTATTCCTTTAATTACAATCAAAATTTTGTAATGGACTAGTAAAATTGTAAGATTCAATCTGCTCAGGCAATGGATAAATAATTTCCATCTTCTTGTCTCAATGCCATCCTGGGCCACTAAATCAACCGGAACTATTCCTAACTATGGTTGCTTCTCTTACTAAACAGATTACAATGTTAAGTGTCACAGTTCAGGGCAACTGCACTGTATTGCCCCCCCTTCCTTCCCCCATGACCTAACAAGGGCACCCACTCTAGGTTTCCAGTTCCTCAGCCATCACTTTCTTAGGTGGAGACCTGCATCTTTCTCCCTCCTGACCAGGATATTTCCTGGCTGCACAGCTCCTTTCCTGCACTTTGATACCCCCAGCAAAAGACGAACTGCCTAAATAGGCCTATTTAGCCTTCTCTTCAGAGACTGTAAGCAATGTAATTACCCACAGTTATAATTTACCACACAGCCTTTTCTAAGCAAACACATTTATTATTAAAGTGAAAGCATTACAGAGAAAACATATTAAATAACGAAAGAACTGACATGCATGCTTAATAAGATGACCAGAGATCACCCTAACTCCAACAAGGGCTTTGGCACATGAACAATCCTTAAAACCCCACCCAGGGTATTTTCTGTGATCATATGTTCATAACAGCTTTTGCCCAGAATAAACACCCAAGTTTTATGAGACCTTAGTGGACCAAAGACCTTCCAAAATCATTCCCTAAGGATTTTCCCCAACACCTTGGACTAGATGTCTTGTCCATTTGCTGGATCAGAAACAAGGCACCAAGTCAGTTTAAACTCGGTATTTAACCAAAAGTCCTTTCTTTGTCTTCTGGTCCCTAGAGAATCCAGTATAAACAGTATATGCAAGCCTCTGCAGGTGGTGATACTTCTCTGGAGGTGTTACAATCTGAGTGAATTTGCCTAAAAAATGCCCACTGCTCTCACTTCCTAGAGGAATTGTCACTACCCCTCTTCATGGAAATAAATACAATTCCTGGCCCACACAGATATATAAACTAGTCATTTAATACAATGGACTCTAAAGATATCAAACTTAATTCAATAATCTTTGTCCAGGATATTGCAGGAAATTGTCATAGTAAGAAGGAGGGCATATTGTGCTACATTCTCAAGGCTTGAAAAGTTTACTAGACATCTATTCACCACAGGCTGATATGAAAGACAGACATGGGTGGGAATGGGAAAACGGGAACTGGATTCTTAAATAATACCCTAATGAAAATCCCAGTATGTTCCGCCCCTCCCCAGCTGCACAAGGTCAGGGGAGGGGATGAGGACAGAGGTAGATTCCCACCAGGTTTACTTCTCCTACAGTCTGCTTAGGAGACTTCATATTTTGTATTGTTCTCAACATTGCCAATCCCCTGGATTTCAAAGGCACAAGTCAGGCTCCCAAAGTCATGAGATTGACTTAAAATCAAAGTATGAAGTTCTTTTTATTTGCCTTCTGATTTCTAAGCTTTAGAGGGCATTCTCCATGTTTTCCGCTTTTCTCCACAATCATAAGGCCTAGAAGCTTAATTTTCATTAAAAAAAATTGAGATGGTTAAGTAATCATTTGACTCCAAAAGATGGGACAAAGAAAATTCTAACTATTGCGAGACTCACAATAAAAAAAAAACAGATGTCATCACCATGTTCTTAACCTTATTCATGTCACAATCATAACAGCTACAGCAAAAAAAGTTTTTTGGGGAATTACATTTTATCTGAAAAAATAAATTTTGAGACAATCTAGGTAAACATATTTAAGATATACATGACTAAAAGAGGTGTAGCAAAAATACAACCCAGACAAATCAGACTGTTTATAAATAGACTATTTTTATAACCAGAAAATTTCAGATTGTCAAGAATGGCTAACAACTGATATGACAAAAATTCAGCACACTGTGGCTCTATTTGCGGGTAATGGTACACCCAGTGAGCAGTAAGTTAGTCTCGTTTAATGGAAAAGGGCACATAATGGAAATAAACATTAAAGCCCCAAACCTACAACTGAATCTACAAGGACAGCCTCTTGTACCCATGTGGAGTCATACTGAACTCAAAAGAAGCTTCTCTTGATGAACCTTATGGTCCCTTCTAACCCTATGGTTCTAGTGTATGACAGTATTGGGGTTTAAGTTTCCACCACCACTTAGGAGAGGTGGTTGTGATATCTTCAGAAATCTTATCAGGTAATAATAAAAAATCTTATGATTTTATTAGCAATATTTAGATCTGAGGATTTACATCTTTCTACAACTGATTCATTGCCTACTTGCCCTTTTGGTTGTCAGTCAACATAAGTTACAAGAACCGAGGAAAGAGAAATAAAAGGATTTCTGCCTTTCAAGAAGTTAAATTTGAAACCTAACATATTTCTAGAGGAAATTACTTTCACAATAACACCCCAAGCAATATCCTGAAGCAGGACTGAAAAATGTAATCTTTGCAGTTCTATATCCATATTTTTTTTTTTAAAAATCTTTCTGATTAAAATTAAGGGCTTAAAATGTTACAGTGAATTCAATTTTTCAAATCCTTTTTTTAAATAGATAACATTTGAACAGATCCAGCAAAGGCACCATGCAGCATAAGAATTTGACAAGTTTGCTTCAGTGACAGAAAGACCACAACACAGATAGCGTGAATCAATATTGAAATAATTTATCCCTTTACATATCTTGGGTCAAAATTCTACTCTCTGATTCATGCGGTGGACCTCATCTCTGACATTCTGCTCTCCTTTTACAACTAGGCCTTTCACTGACTTAAGTGGGAGTTTGGTAGAAAGGGAGTATCAGAGGTCTGCCATACAAGAGAATTTTGCCCATAAATTACAGAGTTATTTTTCTCTTCTGATTTTAAGAGTGTATCAATCTCATTTTTTATTTCACATTTAACACCACGTGCTGTGGAAGAGAGTAGGAAATGGTGGCTACTGGGGCTTTGATAAATGAGGATTCCAACATTCCAATTTTACACTATATGAATGACTACTTTGAAATAGAGAGACAAGCTAGGTGAGGTAATATCTTTTGTTGGACCACCTTCTGTTGGTGGAAGAGAAGTTGTTGAGCTTCACAGAACACTTCTTCTGGACTAGAAAAGGTAACCAGAGAATCACAAACTTTTTCAACAGATCGCAATATGCTAGATTTTCAAACAGTTATCCCCTTCCTCCATATGAGCAATTGGATAAAGTAAGAGACTAGATGGGGATGTGACACACACCAATACAGCAGATAATCTATGCAGCATAGAGGGTGACAAGACTGGGATGTGGCACTCTGACTTAGTGGTTAGAACTGGAGGACAGGAGTAGGAAGCTAGAGCCAAATGCCACAGCCAGAATCAGGAAACAGAAATCAAACCAAAGGTCAGAGCTAGAGTCAGAAGACAGTCAAAGGAGCAGGACGTGGAAAGGGCAGCAGCAGACTGGAATAATACAGGAGCAAGGCTGGGAACAAGGCAGCAACACGAGCAATTGCAGCTGCAGGTGAAAGCGCTGAGCAGCCAAAAACCTCCTGCTGTGCTTAAATGCAAACCAATTGGCTCCTTTAGTCAAGCAGGTGGACTGACCAATCAGGCCATTCTGCCCAGCTGGATTCATTAACCTGCCTGAAGGCTGCACCAGCTACTCCCAGAATCAGCTGAGGGAACTCTTTCACTGTTAGGAACCTTTGGGTTATGATGGATTTTTGAAAAAACAGAGGCATGAAGAGACACATCAGATTGGATGAACCAAATTATGTTTTCTGGCCCTAATATTATGCATTTATATGAAAACTTGTATCATTTAATTTTCTTAGGCCAAAACCAGTATCATAAATATAAAAGCTCTAGTATCATACAATATAAATATATAATATAAATTGAAATGATAATATAATATAAAAATCAAGGTATACCAGATATTATAAATGTAATATAAACATATCTCTGTGCATAAAGTAAAAGAATCAAGGTATATTACGTGTTATATTATAAAATAGTTAATATATGTGCACACACACAGAACTATGTCTATATATATATTTCCAACTCTACATGCTGGAACAAATACCTATTCACCTCGAGTCTAAATAAATTAGATTTGGGCAAAGATTTTTTTTCCAATTACTGTCTACGTATACCTAGGAATATATGGTTTATAATGTAACAGCCACAATAATATTCATAACATTGAACAGCTGGAGCTTGTTCTTCTACATTTATTCCTGCATTAGTCTACAGTACTGTCAAAAAAGGATCATTTTCAGAAAACATAACCAGTGCTGTTTGACTCTCTCATAGAACTCTCTACCAGCAACATAAAATAACCAATACACGACTAACTCATTTTAAATAAAGGCCCAGGGGCTCCAGCAGCGATTTAAAGGGCCCTGAGCTCCCCGCAGCAGCTGGAGCCCCGCTGCTACCGCGCTATATGCCAACCCGTGTTATACTGGTTCGCATTATAGCGGAGTAGCGGTGCACATTATGTTTCATAGTTGTCCACAAGAAATACTATTACATTTCTTGATAACTCAATAGCACACAAGAGATGTATAATATTTTACCTATTCATGTAGAGTTAAAACAGTACAACCCTTGGAGTATGGACACAGTTATAACAATATATAGGTGCTTTATACCAGTATAGCTATTCCCATATGAGAAGGGAAATATTCTAAACTGGTATAAGACATAGGGTGACCAGGTGTCCGGTTTTTGACTGGAACACCCGGTCGAAAGGGACCCTGGCCGCTCTGATCAGCAGTGCTGACCAGGCCATTAAAAGTCCCGCCGGCAGCGCAGCAGAGCTAAGGGAGATTAGTCCCTACCTGTCCTGTGGCACCACACTGCGTCCCAGAAGCAGCCAGGAGATCTGGCTCCTATGTGAGAGGGGCATGGGGCCCGCATGCTGCCCAAGCACCGGCTCCACACTCCCATTGGCCAGGGGTAGTGCCTGCGAGTGAGAGCTGCACGCTCCGCGGAGCCTCCTGCCTCCTCGCCCGTCCCCTCCCACCCCGCAGGAGACAAACCTGCTGACCGCTTCCGGGGCACAGCACGGTGCCCCAGGATAGACAGGCAGCCTGCCTTAGCCCCTCTGTGCCGCTGACTAGGAGCCACCCGATGTAAGCCCACACCCCAAACCCAAGTCCCAACTCCCAGCCATGAACCCCTCCAAAGTCGAGCCCCCTCCTGCACTCCAAACCCTTCAACCTCGGCCCCACCCCAGAGCCCATACCCCTAGCTCAGAATCCATACCCCTCCTGTACTGTAACCCCTGGCTCTGAGCCCCCCCAAACCCATAGTTCCCACCTGGACCCCTAGCCCAGAGTCCTCATCCTGCCTGCACTCCAGCCCAGAGTCTCCTCCCACACCCTGAGCCCCTCATCTCCGGCCCCACCCCAGATCCCTCACCCCCTCATCTCCAGCCCCACCCCAGAGCCAGTACCCCCAGGCCAGAGCCCTCACCCCTCCCATATCCCAACCCCCTGCCTCAACCCACAGCCCTCTCCCACATTCCGAATCCCTGGGCCCCACCCCCCAGCCTGAAGCCCCTTCCTGTACCCCAAGCCCCTCATCCCCGGCCACACTTCAGAGCCAGCACTCCAGCCTAGAGCCCTCATCCCTCCCACACCCCAACTCCCTGCCCCAGCCTGTAGCCCCCTCCTGCACCCTGAACTCCTCATTTCTGACCCCCCTCTAGAGTCCACCCCCACCATTTAGAGCCCTTACCTGCTCCTGCACTCCAACCCTTTGTCCCAGTGAAAGTGAATGAGGATGGGGGAGACGAGCCACCAAGGGAGGGAGAATGTAGGGAGTGGGGCCTCGGGGAAGGGGAAGGCTACGGTGTTCCATTTTGTGCAATTGGAAAGTTGGCAACCCTAATAAGAATCTTTTTATTGACATAACTGTGTTCACACTAGGGGTTGAACATATGGAAATATTTTAGTTACCCCCCCCCAAAAAACCCACTCCTAAACTGACAATTATATTGATACTAAAATTGCATAAATCAGGCTTCTAACTTTAAGAGCTTTTACAACAGACAATTTACCTTCCCTTTCAGTGGTAACATTGTTAGGAAAAAATCCTTAAAACATACTGAAGCCTTTGAACAACTAGCATAGGCTGTTGATTCACTCTGAATAAATGGAGCAGGCACCTCTATGTTTATGGAGCACCTATCATAAGGGGGCCTCAAACTTGAGCACAGCCTCTGGGCATGACACTACAAACAAGAAGTGTTCCCATTATGAGTAAAATGAATATTTTATGCTCTGAACTACTGCTTTGTGTAAGCAACACAACAGTGTCACACTTACAGCACAGTGTAAATTGCACTCATTGTTAAAATATCAACAAAGAATTATTATACACAGTAGCGGAACAATCTATTCCCTCCAAGGATAAGTGCTGGGCTTCTGTGCTTCAAGTCTTCTTCCCTAATTTGTATGGACTGTTACCATAAAAGAGATCCATTTTCTACTTACTTTTTCCACCAGTTTGTCTAAATGGAATCACATACACTGTGCAAAATAGGAAAAGTTTAAAAGCTCTATTTTGAGGAATAAAGTTCAGATGTCATTCTGTTATTCTTCTTAGTTTTACCCTTTATAGCTACAGGTATGAAAATATCAGTACATTGAAAATGGCTTTTTGGTTTTTTGTAATGCCGTAAATGTGAAAGGCCTAAAAAAAACCCCACTTGTTTATTGTGATACTGGCTAAACAGGCACCAGCTCTTGCCAAAGCTTTTGGCCTCAGCCAATCACTGACAAATTCATCATAGGAGACCAATCTGTTTCACCTGCGTGTTAATATGCTGAAGATGGGTGTTGAACTAACAACACTGTTTAGACTTTATGAAATGCTTATACAATTTTTCCCTGCATTAATTTCACTTATTTTATCTTTATCACATGCTGTAAGGTAAATTTAAGTTTTTGCTTTATAACTAAGCAATTTTTCCCCTGAAACTGTCAACTTTTCAGAAGGAATCATCTCCTGCTAATTAAGAAGGCTATCAAAACTAAATGGGCCATTGTAGGACATCACAACAAGACTTTGGTAATTGCCCCTTCACACCCATGAAGAGGCTACATGCAAAAAGACTTGTCCCATCAAGCCTGAATTCTGGAAAAAGGAAATAAAGATATTGAACAAGACATATTTTCATCTCTTTTGCTGTTTTGACTCTCACAGGGCTGGAGCTGCGAAACAGAAGCAGAGTTCCTAAGGGTCAGCCTAGGTTGGCCCTTATGCTGTCTGGAGTGGCACATCACTGTAAGAGTCTATCTCAGGGCAGACGGTCAGAAAACAAGGGCATACACCCCAAACTGGTGGTATGTTCTGTAGTTAGATTTCACCAAGAAAACAACAAAATGTGAACTCCTGGATCATTATATCAGTCTTATCATGGAGTCACAGACAGTCCCCTTAGCCTCTCTTAGTCTATCTTGCAAGTCAGACAAACTGAACTTTTATCACAAAGTTTATTAAAAAAAAAAAAATCACATCAGGTTTCTCCCCATCCCAAAAGATCAGTTTCTGATCACAGATCAATTGGTACTCCGGATCTTACCCCACAGACAATGATGGCAGTCAATTCTATAGGAAACTAACTAAATACTTATTTAGCTAAAAAAAAAAAAAAAAAAAAAAAAAAAAAAAAAAAAAAAAAAAAAAAAAAAGAGAGAGTTATTGAGATATTAAAGCAGGTAAAATATATGTACAGATAAATCACAATTTGTAACTCCAAATGGTGGCAGTGATATAATAAACTGTCAGTCTCTCAAAAGTCTTTTCAGGGTATCCAGTCTGTCTCTGGGGATCCCAACTTTGCATCTGGCATACTTCTCTGTAAGAGTTCACCATCCTTTCTTGAATCCATATTTATAGCTCATTTACACAGAAAGGAAGCTGGGAGTGTCTTTACTCACATGGCTTTTCCTTTGATGTAAGAGACAGGAATGCATTTTGAATCTCTGACCTCCGATCATTACACACAATGACCATTTGCTTTGAAGCTTGCACTCTTCTTCATTTGCATTCCACAAGGCTTCATTGGAGTTTGATGGGTTATTTACTCACAGGTGTACACACAATGTAAATGTTTGCTATTGTATTGTACAGGAACAGATAAGTGAGAACAAAACAAATAGCGGCCCATTAGTTTCCATGAAGTTGAAACACTCTATACACTCTTTTGCATTCAACAATTACTTTGATCTATCCAAATAGAAAGTAAATTGGCCTGTGGCCCTGGACTGACCTGGTCTGCCATCAACGCAGCCTAAAAGACATTTAGTGCTAACAGATGACTACAACTCTGTCACCCTTTAAAACCATACATTGTAACTCATTTGTGCATATATATTCGCATCCTTTAACCTGTAAATAGCGCTCTCATTTCTTTTTCTTTTTCTAAATAAATCCTTAGTTTACCACAGGATTGGCTACATGTTGTCTGATGTGAGATCTGAGGCACAAATTAACCTGTGGTAAATGACTGGTCTCTTAGGACTGAAAACAACCGAATATTTTGTGATCTTTGATGTATGGAAACAAACTATCACTAACTGGCAAGATAAGACTAGAACGCCCACGGGAAAAGACTATGAGAGTGCTTCAGGAGTTCACATTTGTTACTGGGTTGGTGAAATCTAATTATAAAGCATACAACCAGCTGCCCTGCTTTTTTGACAGTCTGCCCCAAGGTTGGCACTCATGGACATGAATCACTCCAGACAGCCTGAGATATATTAAGAGATTTTACATTTTCTGTCTGATACACTACATACCTGTTCCTTTGCTTATATATGGGGGCTTGAAGAATTTCACAGCACCATACAAGTTGACTATAGTTCCGCCTTTAAGATGATTCAGAGGAGTATATGTGTATTTTGGTGCAACAGGCTGGAAAGAGACAATAAAAAAAGCGGATAGATATGAAAACATTGCTTCAAAAAAATCAATCCAAAATTATTTCTTTTAACCCTCCCACACCAAATATTGTCCTTTTCTTGCCATTTTTTAAAAAAATAAGCACTATCTAGTCTAGTTCCCTTAAGTGTCAAAGTTACATACAGCATAAAGGTACATACAGCATTTCTTTAATCCATTCTTATTTTTACAAAATAGTTCATTCTACTTTCACACAGGTATTAGAGCAGGAGTCTACCTTCTTCATTTTAGGAGCTCAAAATAAATATGTCCACTACCCACAGGCAGCAAGCAAACATGAGGAGGCATTTGATTTTCACTCTCCTTTTCTTTCTGTGATTGTGTTTTCCTTGTTATAAATGTAAACTAGTCAATTCAACTTATTTGAATGTGTCTGTCTCTATGTGAATGCAAACAGTATAAGCATGACAAAGCACACATGAAAATATCTTTTTAATCGATTTTAACTTCATCTGAGGACATTTTATAGACGCAGTAATAATCTGATAAAATATTTTTTTAATTCTTCTTTGCAGAGATCACCACGTACCATTACTGCTCTTAAGTCTCACATCTCCTGCAACAGTCATCCAGGGAAATTTCTCTGCTCTTAAGATTTTTGAACCTCTGAGGTTCTTGAAGGCTAGCTCAAGGGCTCTGTCCTACTGAGCATCCCCCCACATAAAGTTCCACAATGTGCCTGCCAGCTCCTTTCATGAACAAAAAAACCAGTTCCTCCAAATTAATTGAAGATGATAAAGAAATTCCACAATTTTTTCCTACAAAAACAACATAAAATGGACACACAGATGAAAGACCCACCTCATACCTCAAAAAGTTGAATCTCCAAACTGAGGGAGGGAGATGGTGGATCAGTGAGAATGCTGTGTGATACTTTCAAAGAATTATATACCTTCTTTAAAAATATCTCACACACAACATTTCCACTCTGTAGGTCTATGGATGTTTTAAACAAAAACCAATCACTGCAACAGGCAGCGTCAGATAGAGGCCAGTATTCAACAAGAACCAAGTTTTGTTTGTTTTTAAAATCAAAGGAAAGTAGAGATAGCTCTAACTTGTGAAAAGCACAAATACAGGCTCACAGATCCTTCACTTTCACCTTCAATATCGTGGTGCGGAACGTGCGGCAAACACAGATCACCATCTAGTTGTCGCCTGTATGGTGTTGATGCTCCAACAAGCAGGTAAGCCCTCTTGATGATGAAGAAGTTTGACATTGACGCACTGTGTGTGCCAGGTTTAGCCAACAGGTTTTGTATTGACATCAGAAATAGATACTCTGCTCCAGCTAATCTGCTAGATGATGTGGATATTGCTGGGTCCCTGTTGACTTCTACCCTCAACCAATCTGCCCAGCAGACAGTTGGCTATCAGCATCCAGCACACCAACCATGGCTATCAGAGGAGGCCTTCCAAATAATTAAACTGAAGGCCGCAGCCCGCCAGTTTAGTGATAAACACATTCATAATCAGCTGAAGCAATAATTTAAAACCCTGGCACTCTGCGATCACGAGGCATATTATAACTAAGTGGCGGATGATGCTGAATTTGGCTTAGCCATGGGCAACTTGAAGCCAGCATTCCGTGCCATTCACAAACTCAGCGGTCAAGAAATAGTCACTACAAATAGCATCCTGAACGACAGCCAAGGCCATCCGGGTAAATTGGATGATGACATTCTCTCACGCTGCATGGATCCAGACATTTGTACTGATATACCAACACTGGATGAAGTGAAGCATGCCATCTCTAAACTGAAAAACGGACGTGCACCCGGTGCTGATGGAATCCCCTCAGAGCTACTAAAATGTGCTATTGATCCTGTAGCAGAATCACTTCTGGCCATCTTTTATCTGGTGCGGAGAACTGGAACCCTGCCAACTGCCTGGAAGGATGGCATTGTGATCTCACTCTATAAGGGCAAGGGACCATGCAGTGAATGTCAGAGCTATAGGCCGATCACCTTGCTTTCTGTTTCAGGGAAGGTGTTTGCGCATGTTTTGCTGGCACGCCTGGAGCCTTTGATACATCGGAAGCATCATCCCCAACAGTCAGGCTTTAGAAGGAACAGGTCCACGTTAGACGCCATTTTGGCCCTATTTGTTGTTGGAGATGCATTGTGAGTTCAGGAAGCCCCTGCACGTAAGGCTGCATTTGATTCAGTAGACCATGTTGCATTATGGACAGCCTTACAGGGCATAGGTCCATAATGGCATAGGTCCCTACCATTCTGCTGGACTTGATTAACGAGTTGCATAATGGAACCACTGCCAATGTTCATTTGGGGAACCGGATACCAGTGACCTTTAAATCAGTATCAGGTGTTAGACATGGTTGCATTTTGGCCCCTGCACTCTTTTGTTGGGCCATGGATTTCATAATGCAGCATTCTGTTAGATCCATGGACTTCGAGATCGGTGATCCCTTACTTACAGACCTTGACTACACTGATGTTCTTTTATTACAAAGCCCTGACAGGTTTTGTGAGGCACTCCAGCATATGGAGGAGGAGTCAGCTAAGACTGGTCTCCATGTTTCATGGTCAAAGACAAAACTGCAAAATCTAGGACCAGGTTCACCTGCGACTCCAATCTCTCTGAACAACGAAACTGTTGAATCAGTTTCCAGCTTTTGCTATCTAGATTCTATACTTATTTGCTCCTCCAATTCTCACACGGAAATTCTCCTTTGGATTGGGATTGCAGCATCTGCTATGGGCCATTTACAACAGACATGGAATCAACATCATTTTAGTATGACAACCAAGTTCAGGATTTATTCAAGCTGTATCCTTCCCATACTGTTGTACCGCTACGAAACATGGACATTATGCTGCTCAAACTGGACAAAGCTGGAGGTTTTCTACATAAAATATCAATCTCATATATTGAGCATAAAGTGGAATGACTTAATCTGTAATGTAAATGTTTATGGTTGCTTGGGTCTACAGATTACTGAGGCCACTGTTCACAGGCAGCACCTTACATTTTTCGGACATGTCGTAGGGATGCCACAAGACGTTCCAGCGAACGCCATTCTCTAGGTGACTTGTCTGGGATAAAATTCTACCAACCGAGGGGTGGAGGTGACCCAGAGGCAGACCTCTTATTAAATGGGTTCATCAAGTCTTTTCTGATGTTGGACTCTCAGGCCGTCAAGCCTCTGCGGTTGCACAGGAACAGACCAAATGGCGAACAATTATTACGGCCAACTGTCTGGCTAAGCATTCAAGAGAGGGAGAGATATCCTTCACCAGAGAAATAAAAGCTTCCAATATTAAGCTAACTCAAATAAGTGCCAACCCAAAAGAAACAAAAATTCTACAACTGGAATAGTTTGGGTTCCCCTATTTGAGTTTCTGCTTTCCATTTTCTGCCCTGTTAAAAAGCTGTGTTCCAACCCAGAAGTCCTTTTGTATTTCAGAGGTGAGCAAAGTGATCCATGTTCCTACTTCACAAGGGTGCTGTGATACCTACTTTGGTCCCATTCCTGCAATGTTTTGTGTATGAGTGGACTCCTGAACCTGTGTGAACCTCAACTAAATCAACCTTTTCTAGAGTGCAGAAGTTTCCGCTAGTTGAACTTTTAAAGATTTTGGCAAGAAACGCACTGGAGAAGCATGAAGAACTATTTACAAAATGTTAGGGTATTTTCCATGCATGTTATTTGCAAAATGCAAAGCCAAAGAAATGGCCACTTAAAAATTATGTTCCAGTAAAGGAGATAGAAAAATTGTCTACTCATTCACTTTCAGTGAACCTTTTAAATTACATATGCAACTTAAAAAAACTACTAGAATATAAACTCACCATGGATGCTGTTTCTGAAGCAGTGACTATACTTGGCTTAGCATAAATCTGAGGAGAAGAAAAAGTCATCAGATTTATGGATTACAAATCTGAAAACAGTACAATACAATGGGATTAACAAATACAATTTCAAACTGCTTAAGCAAGTATTTTTAAAATTCTTTATTCTCCAACAAAAGTCAAGTCTGACTTCAGGCGATAAAAGATAAGCCAACACAATGCCTTTTTTCCTCCTTTTCTCCATAATGTATGAAACTACAAAAGCCTTACATAAGACTCTTAGATAAGAGTCTTAGCCTTACATAAAAAGAGAAAGGCCAGTGCTGGGTGCCTAGAAGTGGGGAGAGTGGAGTTCAGGTCCCTGCTATGCCCTGTGTGTCCCCTTAGGCAAGTCCCCTAGCTCCTAAGCATGACAGCCTTGTGTGCCTGATGGGGTCCTAACTCCAAGCCATGCCATGTTGAGGTTGTGTGAGGAGAAACAATAATGAGCATAAGTGCTCGAACAAGGGACACAGGAGGTGCTGCTGCACCCCCTGTCTTGAAATGGTTTGCATTATATACAGTGTTTACAGTTGGGGGCTCAATGGCTAGCAGCACCCGCATTACCCTTGGCAATGAATACGAGACACTCACAGACCCAGGAACTGGGTCATAAGTTCTTTAATGGGAGACAAATAACCCGAGCCCAATACCCTGAGTCTCCTATTCCCGCGGGAAATGACCATCCCAAGCCTCATCTCAGTATCCCCGTTTCCACTGCCATCACACTCTCCCTAATGCCAGCACTACCTCAGAAGCAGTACTGGGACTAGCAAGGTTTCCTTACGAGTTTCTCCCCCTACTTAGCTGACTCAGCTAACGCTTGAAAGACCATACCCAAAGCATACTTAACAACGGTTCACTGTCAAGCTAGGAGGGCGTATCTAGTGGAGTTCTGCAGGGGTCTGTCATAGGTCTAGTACTTGTCAATATTTTCATTACTAACTTGGATAATGGCATGGAAGGCATGCCTATAAAATATGTGGCTAACATCAAGCTAGGAGGGGTTGCAAGCACTTTGGATGGCAGAATTGGAATTCAAAATGACCTTGACAAATTGGAGAATAGCTCTGAATTCAACAAAATGAAATGCTATAAAGACAAATGCAAATCACTTAACTTAGGAAGGAAAAATCAAATATATAAATACAAAATGGGGAATAACTGGTAACTGATGGTAGTGGATCACAAACAGATTGAGCCAACAATGTGACACAGTTGTAAAATAGGCTAAATATTATGCTAGAGAGTACTAACAAGAGTGCCATATCTGAGACTCAGGAGGTAACTGTCCCACCCTACCTGGTTCTGGTAAGGGCTCAGCTAGAGTACAGTGTCCAGTTTTGGGTGCTGCACTTTACAAAGTGTGTGGACAAACTGGAAAGAGCCCACAGGACAGCAACAAATATGATAAAAAGATTCAGGAAATCTGACCTATGAGGAAAGGTTAAAAAAACCCTGAGCTTGTGTAGTCTTGAGAAAAGAAGACAGAATGGGGACCTAATAACATTCTTCAAATATGTTAAAGACTGTTATAAAGAGGATAGTGGCCAATTGTACTCCATGTCCACTGAAGGCAGGATAAGAAGTAATGGGCTTAATCTGCAGCAAAGGAGATTTAGGTTAAGAATAGTTAAAGACAAGGATAATTTGCAATAGGCTTCCAAGAGACACTGTAGAATCCCCATCATGGGTGTTTTTTATGAACAGGTTGGACAAGGCATGTCTAGGGATGGTCTAGGTTTACTTGGTACTGTCTCACTGCCAGAGGGCTGGACTTGATGATCTTTCGAGATCCCTTCCAGCCCTGCATTTCTGATTCTACATCTCTCAATATTCAAATAGTCAGCAAGCTTAAGCAATTTATGATTTGGAAAATCATATGATTTGGATATTTGGTTGACTAAAGTAAAAAAAATGCAGGCTAATTTAAAAGACATTGGTCAATAGGACTACTCTTGTGAGTAAAGTTAATGTGTTTGGAAGACTGGAACCAAAGTCACAGAATTATACCACAACAGCAGGGTCCACGTGGACATTTACTGTACAGCAGGCTAATGTGGGATAGATTTATACCATAACTTGCTGCAAACTACCTGTTCATCTAGACAAGCCCCTAGTCTACCAATATATCTGTTTGGCATGTGGTATGTTTTATAAGTGCAGTAAAACTAATGAAGCACTATTTTATTTGTAAATAATTATAGCAAGATGTTTGATATTGGTTTGCGGCTGGTTGTGATTAAGAAATTATGTTACACAAAGTGGCTAATACTTTACCTATCCATTGTTTCATGTATATGACTTTTAAGGGTGTTTAAGCATCCTATATTTACATCACTATCACCAAAAACTAATGCACCAAAACAGTTTGCACTATACCCCTTTTTCACTGGTTCACAATTCTACTGTGGCCTAAATAACCCATAGAGGTGTTTTAGAGACAAAATTTAATTCAACTTTTTTGAATTTAAAGAGTCAAAAAATCAGTTTAAAAAAGTTCCAGCCAAACACAAGTTTGGAGCTTGATACTTAGCATATAACTAGCCACTAATGAGGCTGTTTGATGTATGATTTTGGGTGAGAAATTTTAAAATAAAAGTTGTAAGTAACTGAAAAATCATTTCTGAGCCTGATCAGAGTAGTTGTCAGCTAAAGTGTTTTCAGCACATCACAACGCAGTCCTACTTCATTTCATATCACAACACTGCTTCTAGGGTGAAAAAACGCATACATTCACTGTTTAGCCTAGAACTGCTGCTGGGATAATTTGCATGAGGGATATTGAAAAATTGTCATTAAAATGCAGCAAAGATTATAAAAGCCTGGCTTATGAAAGACAAAAGACAATAACAGGTCTGAAATAAAGATCACAGATCCTGCAAGGAACATTGATTTCTTTTCAATAGAAAAGATACAGTCATCGCTATGTAAACATATGAACTGCTGGGCTTATTATCCCAGTCAAATAACAGCAGAAGCAAAAGAGGATAATGACCATTCCCACATCTCAGTAAGTTAGAAGAATCTATGGCCAACACCATTTAAGTGCTAACAGTATTAAAACAATTTTTTTTCTTAATAAATGAAAAATGAGAGGTCTAACTATGGATTAACATACCCTTTAGTGCTGCAGAGGTAAAAATATAACCCCACAACAGCCTGGAAATGAATACATTTACAGTGAGATTTTACACTGTGCCTCTAAGAAACATAGTGCTAAAGTAACAGCCAAGGGAGAGGGTAATTTATGATGATTTAAACCACCTTTGCACCTCTCAATTCCTGGCTGCTGCAGGATCAGTGCAGCCCACAGACTAACTCAGACAACTCTGGAGGGCTGTGTAAATTGCAACAGATGGGCAGAATAGCCAAAGCACTACACACTCTGACCCCAACCACAGCTCCTGATATATCCCTGCCATGTCAGCCCTTCCTTCATCACCACCTATATCTGGGGCCTCACTAGGCAGTATAAACTGCCTTGTGTAAAGTGTGCATCAGGGGAAATTCTTCCGTGGCCTGATCCAGCACTTTAAGATTCCCATTACTCTGCCACAGCTTTATAAAAGAGCTGTAGCACAGCACTTTGGTGCTCGCTGCAATTCACACCCCCGTAGTCAGCACTTGCACAATGTAGACATAGCCTATAGTACTTACAGCAATGTGTTTTTTCTATCAGTACCTTTTCTCTTCTGTTAAACAACAAATTAATGACAACTTGGACATCTAAAGTGGAAAATTGAACCCTGTATACCCACATACATAAACTGCTGATCCTGCATCTTCAGATACTTCCAGATGACAGCAGTGTCGGTCATCTTCATTTGCAGAAGGTGACTTAGCCACATTAAATCCAGCTACAACCATAATGTCCTATAGAAAAGACAAAATGTAACCAATAATTGACATTGTTCTTTATTCGATATGCTGTATCTCTAGGCCAACTTCCAACATACGCTTCAACAGTCCTGTGATGTCTCAGGTATCCTTAATATGGTGAAATGGCACACATGAAATCAGGAGTGACACCTGCAAAAAGTATCACCTAGTACTCACTAAATTGATCTGAAAGTTTATGGTTAATCTATGGAGGTGCTTAATGGGGGACAAATGTGAAATGATTCACATCACCCCGAACAACAGTGAGACTTGAACTAAATGCCTTGGATTCAAACATTCCCAGACTTCAAAACCCTGGCACCTCTCTTTATGGGCTAGATAAAAGAAGTACTGGGTGAAATTCTATGGCCTGTATTGGGCAGGAAGTCACGAGATTTCACAATGGTCCATTTTCTGACTTAGAAGCAGGGTGAAATTAAGGCGGTATAGGCTAGTACGGCGTACCAGTAAACAGTGATCATCAGTACTGGCCCGTATCCAGCTGACTTTCAAGCGCTGCCGACGGTGGCCCTGCTGAACTGGGGGAGGAAGGGAGCACAAAAGTGGCAGCAATGTTAAAGTGATGCCATGGCATTAGACCCTGCTTAAAGTGCTGCTGCGGCAACACTTTCATGTCGTTGCCCCTTTTGCCCCTCACATCCGTTCCCCCACTTCCCCACAGCTGCCTGGAACGGGCCAGGCAGCAGGAAGGACTGGCTGGGGGATGCTGGCCCCCCCCCCAGTCCCGCCCCTTCCACCCGAGGCCCCTTCCCTCCTGGGGGCTGGAGCTGGCCCCTGTACCAGTAAATCTTCAGCTTTACTTTCACCCCTGATTAGAAGTCTATGAGGTCCCTTGAAAAACGTGTCCTTTCATTATTTCAGACATTGTTTAGAACCACAAGTCTCATACCTTTTGTCTGTAAAATAAAAGTCATTTGTAATATGAAGCATAGCCATGGTCCCCTACCCCACCACTTTTAGTACTTCCGCTTATTTGAAAGAAAAATATGTCCACCACCAGTAGCAAAATCAGAAATGCCACCTGAAGGAAGAACGGAGAGTATTTTTTGTTGAAATATAATTCAAAGTACAAAATGCAGGAATATGCAAGCAGCACTTCTTTCTAAAAAGAATTTCTAACTACTGGACTAAGCAAAAAGGAAAGTATTAAGTGTTCTAGGGATCAACCTAGAGAATGGCACTAACAAGATACAAATATTCCATGTCCTTGAAATGTGCAAATCACACATTCACGGGTCCTTTACCAATGTAAGTAATTTGCAAGTGGTATAATTTATACACAAAATTCCAAGCTACATTATATGTATACGAATGTTTTTTAAAAGGTTGTTCCTTCAGTGTAAGTTTTTAAATCAGGAACACACACACATCCCTCAATCTCTCTCCCTGTTCTTTTTCAAACAAAGCTGTTTGCCCAACAGTCAATCTGGCATATAGCCAAAGGGAAGCTATTTTATGGAGACTGTCTTTTGTAAAGACATTCATGTTTTTTTTTAAATAGCTTTTAAATGTCAATGAAATGAAAACTATATTAAACCCATAATGGAACATGCTTGCATGAAATGGTTCTATTTGAGAAAGAATGTTGTACCATTGGCCTGTCAAAAAAGGAATAAAGAAAGTTATTAGTCACGGGGGAAGAGAGAAGAAAAAAAGATTTATACACTTCCTGGGCTGAGAATGAAAATGAATAAGAAATTTTCATTCTCTGCACACTTCAGCTATTTTACACCTATGCAGTAAATATTTATATAGTGACGCATCCAAAGGAAGCGGCAGGTCAAAAATGTATGCGACACATATACACTTTAGTCAGGACCTCAGTTGGGGCAGAACATTTAACATCAAAACCAAAATTGAATAGTTTCAACTGGTTTACTCATTTGCCAATGGCAGAGTATGCAGTAGTGGAGTTTAGCCAAACGTGAGATCATACAATTGGAAATTAACTACAACACCATGATGCAGAGAACAAAGTTGTCACAGAATGTTTACTACATAATGATTATGATGGCTGGTTTAGACCCAACAAATCCTGCATCTTGGCAGGAGGTTTGACTAGATCAGGGGTAGGCAACCTATGGCACGGGTGCCGAAGGCGGCACGCAAGCTGATTTGCAGTGGCATTCACACTGCCCGGGTCCTGGCCACCGGTCTGGGGGGGCTCTGTATTTTAATTTAATTTTAAATGAAGCTTCTTAAACTTTTTTAAAACCTTATTTACTTTACATACAACAATAATTTAGTTATATATTATAGACTTATAGAGACCATCTAAAACTGTTAAAATGTATGACTAGCATGCGAAACCTTAAATTAGAGTGCATAAATGAAGACTCGGCACAGCACTTCTGAAAGGTTGCTGACCCCTGGACTAGATGACACTTGAGGTCCCTTCTAACCCTATGATTCTAGGTCACTGTAATTTATTAGCACCTGCATAGTAGTGTCTAGTGACTCTAACCAAGAATGGGGCGTCTTTGTGATAGGCACTGTACAATCACAGTGAGAGAAACTCCCTGTGTCAAACAGCATAGTCTAAATGAACAGGGTAGGCAGAGAAAGGCAAATATTATCAATTCCATTTTACAGAAGGAAATTGAGTCACAGACAGATCAAGGCCCAGATTTAGGTTCCTCCACTCATTGTTGCAACACTAAGTGACTTAGGAGCCTAAGCCTCATTGAAAGTCAATGGTACACACACAGTCTCTTAAGTTTCTAAGTCACTTTTGAAAATTAGACTTAGATGCTGTAATGCTGAGCACAGCAATGCCTAAAATACCTTTAAAAATCAGGGCCTAAATGATTTAACCAAGGCCACTCTGTGGTGGAAAAATGGAAATTGATCCTAGATCTCCTCATTCCCAACGCAGTATCTTAAAATACTTTCCTCTCGATGCAAAAAACTCCAAACTCACCAGTGTGTTTCAGCAGCATTACTGGAACATCTACTCATCTCAGCAGTTATCTGGACAAGCAAAGTCTCAATGTACCATCCCCAGAAGAAAGTAAGCACTTTGCAGAATATATAGATAGATATGCTTCATGATATAAGCACATGCCTGGCAGTCCATATTTTAGACAAGGCAGCAAATGAGGGTGAGAACAAAACATGGGAAAAACTGGGCATGTTTCCCTTGTTGTGATACTGCTACAAAACTGAAAGGTGGATAAATTTTACAAAATAGGCAAACTAATGCAGAGAGAAGTGAGACTTGCCCTTGGTCACAGCAAATCAATGACAGTTTCACAAATAGATGCTCAGTCTCTTGCTTTACGTGCTAGGAATTTTTATTTATTTTACTTCAATATATAAAAATGTAGGGCCTCTCCTTCACCTGTTCCAATCCCTAAAATCAGTAAGTAACAATTTTTTTTAATTATTTAAGTTATGAATGTAGATATGTACAGTTAGGCTGGCCTATTTAGTATACCTCTGCCCTTCTGATATATAGCCACAAATTTAAGAAAGCCTGATACACTGTTGGAACACTAATGCAAAGTTGTGTTTAAAATGTGCACTGGTTTATATACAAAGTAAACACTAAGCACTTTGGAAGATCATAGAATATTAGGGTTAGAAGGGACCTCAGAGGTCATCTAGTCCAACCCCCTGCTCAAAGAACGACCAATCCCCAACTAAATCATCCCACCTAGAGCTTTGTCAAGCCTGACCTTAAAAACCTCTAAGGAAGGAGATTCCACCACCTCCCGAGGTAACCCATTCCAGTGCTTCACCACCCTCCATAGTGAAAAAGTTTTTCCTAATATCCAACCTAAACCTCCCCCACTGCAACTTGAGACCATTACTCCTTGTTCTGTCATCTGCTACCACTGAGAACAGTCTAGATTCATCCTCTTTGGAACCCTCTTTCAAGTAGTTGAAAGCAGCTATCAAATCCCACCTCGTTCTTCTCTTACGCAGACTAAACAATCCTGGTTCCCTCAGCCTCTCCTCATAAGTTATGTGCTCCAGCCCCCTAATTATTTTTGTTGCCCTTTGCTGGACTCTTTCCAATTTTCCCCACATCCTTCTTGTAGTGTGGGGCCCAAAACTGGACACGGCACTCCAGATGAGGCCTCACCAATGTCGAATAGAGGGGAATGATCACATCCCTCGATCTGCTGGCAACGCTCCTACTTATACAGCCCAAAATGCCGTTAGCCTTCTTGGCAACAAGGGCACACTGTTGACTCATATCCAGCTTCTCGTCCACTGTAAACTCTAGGTCCTTTTCTGCAGAACTGCTGCCTAGCCACTCAGTTCCTAGTCTGTAGCAGTGCATTGGATTCTTTCCATTCTAAGTGCAGAACTCTGCACTTGTCCTTGTTGAACCTCATCAGATTTCTTTTAGCTCAATCCTCTAATTTGTCTAGGTCCCTCTGTATCCTATCTCTACCCTCCAGCATATCTACCACTCCTCCCAGTTTAGTGTTATCTTGAAACTTGCGGAGGGTGCAGTCCATGCCATCCTCTGGATCATTAATGAAGATATTGAACAAAACCGGCCCCAGGACCGACCGCTTGATACTGGCTGCCAACTAGACATAGAGCCATTGACCACTATCTGTTGAGCCTGATGATCTAGCCAGCTTTCTATCCACCTTATAGTCCATTCATCCAGCCAATATTTCTTTAACTTGCTGGCAAGAATACTGTGGGACACTGTATCAAAAGCTTTGCTAAAGTCAAGGAACAACACATTCACTGCTTTCCCTTCATCTACAGAGCTAGTTATCTCATTGTAGAAGGCAATTAGGTTAGTCAGGCATGACTTGCCCTTGCTGAATCCATGCTGACTGTTCCTGATCACTTTCCTCTCCTCTAAGTGCTTCAGAATTGATTCCTAGAGGACTTGCTCCATGATTTTTCCAGGGACTGAGGTGAGGCTGACTGGCCTGTAGTTCCCTGGATCCTCCTCCTGCCCTTTTTTAAAGATGGGCACTACATTAGCCTTTTCCCAATCATCTGGGACCTCTCCCGATTGCCATGAGTTTTCAAAGATAATGGCCAACGGCTCTGCAATCACATCTGCCAACTCCTTTAGCACCCTCGAATGCTGCGCATCCAGCCCCATGGACTTGTCCTCGTTCAGCTTTTCTAAATAGTCCTGAACCACTTCTTTCTCCACAGAGGGCTGGTCACCTCCTCCCCATGCTGTGCTGTCTAGTGCAGCAGTCTGGGAGCTGACCTTATTTGTGAACACAGAGGCAAAGAAAGCACTAAGTACATTAGCTTTTTCCACATCCTCTGTCACTAGGCTGCCTCTCTCATTCAGTAAGGCGCCCACACTTTCATTGACTTTCTTCTTGTTGCTAACATACCTGAAGAAACCTTTCTTGTTACTCTTAACATCTCTTACTAGCTGCAACTCCAAGTGTGATTTGGCCTTCCTGATTTCACTCCTGCATGTCTGAGCAATATTTTAATACTCCTCCCTGGCCATTTATCCAATCTTCCACTTCTTGTAAGATGAATCTGGACCCCACACCCACCCACCCTCCCACACCCACAAGAATCTAGTCTTTAAATGTTCATTTTTTCTCATGGGGGAAAAACCCTCCCATTCACATTTTGTTCTTAAAAGAAACAAACAATACATAGCCAGTAGTGGTCACTATTAGGCTGTGTCTACACTACAGCTAAGATCAATGCTCTAAGATCGATCCACCAGTGGTTGATTTAATGGATCTAGTGAAGACCCATCAAATTGACAGCAGATCGCTCTCCAGTCGACCCATGTACTCTACACCCTATGAAAAGAGTAAGGTAAGTTGATGGGAGAGTTTCTCCCATCT
Organism: Gopherus flavomarginatus; assembly: GCF_025201925.1. Taxonomy (NCBI): domain Eukaryota; kingdom Metazoa; phylum Chordata; order Testudines; family Testudinidae; genus Gopherus; species Gopherus flavomarginatus. The sequence goes on along the minus strand of NC_066617.1, from coordinate 44,159,117 downwards.
ACCCTCCCATGGTGTAAAACTTATGGTAACTAATCTAAGGTACGTAGCTGGAGTTGTGTACCATGGGTCAACTTACCGCAGTAGCGTAGACATAGCCTCAGTTGGTCATTTCCAAATGGACATTAATATTAAGAGAAGCCACAAACGAAATTACCTAAAGAGGTCACAACTACATTATCCTTGTAGTATGTGAAATGAGCTGCATTAAACTTGTAAAATAATAAAACATTTATTGTAAGCAGAAAGCTCGAGATAGTGTTTAATTACTCTAAAAAATTTCCTTCAGCATTTAAAATTCAATGATTTCTTAAGTGAGGTGGTGGCATTTTGAGAACTTAAAAAAAAAAAAAAAGAGGTAGCTGAAAATATGGTCCAGTAAATTAAAATCAAAGTCCCAATATTGGAAAGTCACCAAATAAAGGTGCAGATTAAACAAACAGATGGAGGATAAAAATACATCTTGTACTTTTCCATATCTTATACATGTAATTATTTTTCCTATTGTACTGATAAACTTTTATCTTGATTAATGAATGGAGGAATTAGTAATGATCTCAGAGGTACAGTTAATATACCACTGATTTTCTTCTGGGCTTTTCAGACTATTATAGAAAGAAAATCCTGCCTCTGAATTGAAAATATGAAGTGATCTGCATTTCTCTGGTGAATCTCACAAGGATCATTCAGCTAAAACGTGTTTGCAATTTTTAAAAAGATAACAGTATAAAATACATGCTGTGTGCCAGATATAAGTGCTTCCTTCAGACATCAATGGCCCCAGGACCTCTCATTACAGGGTGGGTGGTTTATATGCAGAGGGCTCCACACAAAAAGATGGGTCCTCCTGTATGAGTCCTTCCTCCACTGCCCAGCTTGATTCACTTAGGCCTGCTCAATTCTAAAGCACAAAGGGGCAAACGGCATTAATGCTCCACAGACTGGCTGATTTCTTCAAGAGACATTTTCAAGAATTTTCTGTAAAACTAAATTCAGGTCAATAGCTTTCCAAGTTTTTTACATTCAATTTGCATCTAAAAAGTGTCCAGTCCTAATAAGATTTACCTTTTTCTCCTACATGTAAATATATAGGAGGCACACTGATGGGTGTGCAACTCCTGTCCAGAATCATGTGAGCCACACACTAGTGTGACCAGAGACAGCTGCCGGTGAACCTGGTGCTCACCCCACTGGGCAGGGCTGAGGATTCCACAGCCACATCAGTGGAGCTGACTGGCCTGGGGGCTGGCTCCTGCGAGCAGTGGCCCAACATGCTGCTGCTTTTGCCACTGCAGTTCCTTACCCGGTCTTCTGTATGTATACACTTGGACTGAGATTGAGTTGGAAGTAGGAGACAGACTTGCTGAAAGTCTCTGGGTAAGGATAAAAGGGGTAAAAAACGAGAGTGATGTCACAGTAAGGGTCTAACTACAGACCACCTAACCAGGAAGAAGAGGTGGATTTTTTTTAAACTAACAAAACTATCCAAAGCACAGGACTTGGTGATGATGGGGGACTACTCAGACATCGGTTGGGAAAATAACACAGCAGGGCATAGATTATCCAACAAGTTATTGGAATGTATTGGGGACAATTTTATTTCAGAAGGTGGAAAACGCTACTAGGGGAGAGGCTGTTCTAGATTTGATTTTGACAAATAGGGAGGAACTGGTTGAGATTTTGAAAGTGGAAGGCAGCTTGGGTGAAAGTGATCATGAAACGGTAACGTTCATGATTCTAAGGAATGGTAGGAGGGAGAACAGCACAATAAAGACAATAGATTTCAAGAAGGCAGACTTTAGCAAACTCAGGGAGTGGGTAGGTAAGATCCCATGGGAACCAAGTCTAAGGGGAAAAACTAGTGAAGACAACTGGCAGTTTTTCAAAGAGACCTTATTAAGGGCACAAGAGCAAACTATCCCACTGCATAGGAAAGACAGGAAGTATGGCAAGAGATCATTGTGGCTTAACCAGGAGAACTTCAATGATCTAAAAATAAAAAAAGAGAGTCCTACAAAGACTGGAAACTAGGTCAAATTACAAAGGATAAATATAAACAAATAACATAAATATGCTGGGACAACATTACAAAGACCAAGGCACAAAATGAGATCAAACTAGCTAGAGACATAAAGGGTAACAGGAAAACATTCTACAAATACATTAGAAGGAAGAGGAATATAAAGGACCAGGTAGGCTCATTGCTCAATGGGGAGGGGGGGAACAATAACAGAAATGTCGAAGTAGCAGAGGTGCTTAAATGACTTGTTTCAGTTTTCACCAACAAGGTTGGTGGTGATTGGACATCTAACAGTGAATGTCAGTGAAAATGAGATCAGATCAGAGGCTAAAATAGGGAAAGAACAAGTTAAAAATTACTTAGATAGGTTAGATGTCTTTAGGTCACCACAGTCTGATGAAATGCATCCTAGAATACTCAAGGAGTTGACTGAGGAGATATCTGAGCCATTAGCAATTGTCTTTGAAAAGTCATGGAAGACGGGAGAGATTCCAGAAGACTGGAAAAGGGCAAATATAGTGCCAATCTATAAAAAGGGAAATGAGGACAACCCAGGGAATTACAGACCATTCAGCTTAACTTTTGTACCCGGAAAGATAATGGAGCAAATAATTAAGCAATCAATTTGCAAACATCTAGAAGATAATTAGGTAATAAGTAACGGTCAGCATGGATTTGTAAAGAACAAATCATGTCAAACCAACCTGACAGCTTTCTTTCATAGGGTAACAAGCCTTGTGGATGGTGGGGGAAGCAGCAGATGTGGTATACCTTGACTTTAGTGAAACTTCTTATACTGTCTCACATGACCTCCTCATACACAAACTAGGGAAATACAACCTAGATGGAGCTACTATAAGGTAGGTGCAAAACAGGTTGGAAAACAGTTCCCAGAGAGTAGTTATCAGTGGTTCACAGTCATTCTGGAAGGGCATAATAAGTGGGGTACTGCAGAGATCAGTTCTGTTCAATATCTTCATCAATGATTTAGATCAGTGTTTCCCAAACTTGGGACGCCGCTTATGTAGGGAAAGCCCCTGGCGGGCTGGGCCAGTTTGTTTACCTGCCCCATCCCCAGGTCTGGCCGATCATGGCTCCCACTGGCTGCGGTTCGCTGCTCCAGGCCAGTGGGAGCTGCTGGAAGCGGCGGCCAGTAAATCCCTCGGCCCGCACCGCTTCCCACAGCCCCCATTGGCCCAGAGCAGCAAACCACGGCCAGTGGGAGCCGTGTTTGGCCAGACCCGGGGACAGGGCCGGTAAACAAACCGGCCTGGCCCACCAGGGGCTTTCCCTACATAAGCAGAGTCCCAAGTTTGGGAAACACTGATTTAGATAATGACATAGAGAGTACACTTATAAAGTTGGCTGACGATACCAAGCTGGGAAGGGTTGCAAGTGCTTTGGAGGATAGGATTATAATTCAAAATGATTTGGACAAACTGGAGAAATGGTTTGAAGTAAATAGGGTGAAATTCAATAAGGACAAATGCAAAGTACTCCACTTTAGGGAGGAACAATTCATTGCACACATACAAAATGGGAAATGACTGCCTAGAAGGAGTGCTGCAGAAAGGGATCTTGGGGTCATAGTGGACCACAAGCTTAATATGAGCCAACAGTGTAACACAGTAGCAAAAAAAGTGAAGATCATTGTGGGATGTATTAGCAGGAGTGCTGTAAGCAAGACACGAAAAGTAATTCTTTCACTCTACTCCACGCTGATTAGGTTTCAACTGGAATATTGTGTCCAGTTCCTGGCACCACATTTCAGGAAAGATGTGGACAAACTGGAGAAAGTCCAGAGAAGAGCAACAAAAATGATTAAAGGTCTAGAAAACATGACCTATGAGAGAAAATTGAAAAAAATGGGTTTGTTTAGTCTGGAAAAGAGAAGACCCAGCGGACATGAGAACAGTTTTCAAGTACTTAAAAGGTTGTTACAAGGAGGATGGAGAAAAATTGTTTTTCTTAACCTCTGTGGATAGGACAAGAAGCAATGGGATTAAATTGCAGCAAGGGAGGTTTAAGTTGGACATTGGGAAAAAATTCCTGTCTGGGTGGTTAAGCACTGTAATAAACTGCCTACGGAGGTTGTGGAATCTCCATCACTGGAGATTTTTAAGAGCATGTTAGACAAACACTTGTCAGGGATGGTCTAGATCAGTGCTTCTCAAGCTATGTGATGTGGAGGACCGGCAATTTTTTTTTTCCCCAGTGTGCCAGGGACTGGTGCCATATTATTATACTATTCGACGTTCTTCTGAGGAAACTCGCCGCGGACCAGCAGCCGATGTGCCGGTCTGCAGACCACCACTTTGAGAAGCACTGGTCTAGATAATACTTAGTTCTGTAATGAGGGCAGGGGACTGGACTAGATGACCTCTCGAGGTTCCTTCCAGTCCTATAATTCTATGGTCTGTGATATGATTTTTGGTTCAACTATCAAGGTATTTACACAGCCCTCAATACTGTATTATTGAAGTACCTACAATATATTTAGAAATAGAAAATACAATACTATCATTTCTTTGGCCATGGCTCTGCTGGTCTTGCTCATTGTTGCTAGAGCCTTGCAGCTCCATGGATATCTGCAGATATGAATTTTGTATTGTGCAGGGCTCTAACCATAAGCTTATATTTCATAGATTCCAAAGTGACTAGGATTGCCTGACCTCCTGCGTATCACAGGTCAGAGAATTTCCCTAAATTAATTCCTGTTTGAACCAAAGTGTATGTTATATACTGATCAAATAACCCCTTTACAGTGTGTGTCAAGCTAAATAAATTGAACTCCTTGAATCTTTTACTATGACATATTTATATGCAGATTATGCACAAGAATGCAAATTACCTCATTACACAATTTGCATGGACTGTCACACATATGGCAGCGGTTCTCAACCAGTGGTCTGAGGCTTCCTGGGGGCCATCAGCAGGTTTCAGGGGGGCCATCAAGCAGGGCCAGCATTAGACTCGCTGGGGACAGAGTAGAAAGTTGAAGCTCCACCGCATGGGCTGAAGTCAAAGCCTAAACAATGTAGCTTTGTGGGAGCCCCTTAGCACAGGGCCCCAGGCAAATGTCCTGCTTGCTACTCCCTAATGCTGGCCCTGACTTTTATATGCAGAAAACCAGTTATTGTGGCACAGGTGGGCTGTGGAGTTGGGGAGGGGGCGGCGTTCAGAAAGAAAAAGTTTGAGAACCTCTGATATATGGTACAGAGCAAAACCTAGAAACTATATGTTTACCTGAAATACTGTGAAGTATTTGAGAAAGCTACTGTTTGGAAGCATTTCCTCTTCAACCTGTTTTGGCGCAACAGTCAAACAGAAGTCTTGGGGGAAAAAAATCTCACACAGATTTAAAAAACTTCAAAAGACCTTTATTAGGATAGCAAAGATCCCTTAACTAAAGCAAAAAAAAAACCCCACTTAATACATGACGCTTTCTAAGCCTTTCAAAGAGACTACCTATCAACCATGTATTGTGCAGATTGCTTCTTTTGCTGGAACAACGTTTAGGAGTCTAAAAATGAAATGAAGATATCCTCTCCTTTTAGCTTCCCCTGCCCCCCACATTATACTTGTTAAAATATATTGAAATATATATACTGACTATATCTGAGAATATTCATTTCTCTCAGAGACAAAGCCTGTAATGGTTCTTTCCAGATTTCCTAGGCAGTCCCCAAATTAGTTTGATGGGTGGGAGATGCACAAATGAGTGTGTGAAGATCTGTGTACACTGAGGGGAGGTCTACACTAGAAGCACATCGCTCTACATCTGGTGAAGATGCTCTATGTTGAGAGCGATATCTCTATGGGAGAGTGATATCAACATAATACTCCTCCTCTACAAGATGCTGAAGCTATGTCAGCAGGAGAACATCTCCCTCCAACATAGCACCAATGCGGACAGCGCTAAGGTCTCTGCAACTTGCGTCACTCAAGGGAGAGCGTCTTTTTCACACTCCTGTGTGATAAAAGTTAGATTTACTTAAGCAGTAGTGTAGACCTGCCCTCAGTAAAAAACCCAGGAGGAGGACAAAAGGAGAGGTAGGTGGTTGATATAAGGACACAGACTCTTTCAAGGGGGGTAAAGCAGAACCAGACAGAGGAACAGCCAGACATGGGAACCTACCAGGATGTCTGAAGAAGCTAAACCTGCCTGTGTCACCATTATGGGACGGCAGTACGTTACATAAGAATAGACTTGCTTTCAAATAGTTCTTTTACAATCATTTCTCTTCAATGTTTTGTTGCAACTGCTAAATTAAAACACCTTTTTAAGAAGGCTGTTGGTCAATCTCATGGTCACAGTTCCTGGAAGGAGGATGGAAGTGGCATCCAGACTGAGAGGGGCTTGCCTGGTGATAAGCAGTTGGTAAACACAGCATAGTGTATCTGGATCCCAGTCTACAGGAGAGACAAATGTATATTTCTATCATGAAGCAGGTCAGAGTCACAGAGTTTAAAGCCAGAAGGAATCACCAGATTATCTAATATTACTTCCTATATATCACAGGCCATCAACACTATTTATACACTAAACCCAACAACCAAAATTAGACCAAGATATTACAGCCCACAGGAGACTAGACCACTATGTGCCAGGGTCAAAAATAGGAAGGATCGGAGGTGCACCAGTGACCCACATCCAGAAGCTAAAGAGGAAGCCAAAAAATCCTCCAGGTTACCACCAACGTGACCTGTGAAATTCCTTCCCAACCCTACATACGGCGACCAGTTAGACCTTTAACACGTGAGCAAGAACAAACCAGACAAGGACCTGAGAGAGAGAGAGAGAGAGAGAGACTGACTGCTTGGTGCCACCTCAGAGCACTTGCCCTCCCTGTCCAACATCCCCCTCTCCAGCCTTGATGCTTCAGAGGAAGGAGATAAAAAAATCCTCCTAGAATGCAAGGGGCTGAATGAAATCATGAAGCATAAACTTTTTGGAATACAAGACATAAACCAGAAGTGGGCCCCAGGGCTGTTGAACCCTGCCCCAAGATGTGCATTCAAAGAGAGCAGAAAGGGAACAAAGGTGCAGCTAGCCTGTAACCATAACATGAAGTGTCTGATTTTATTAGTTTGTCTATCATGCACTCCGTCTATCATACACTTCCTTCAAGTCTCCATCCTGAAAGTGTGAATATTTTTCAGGTTCTGCTTGTTTTTTGGGGGCCAAGGGGGTCATTGCTGACTAACGCAAATTTTTGGAAGGGATGGAGAAAGTGTCACATTCAGCAGACAAGGGAATCATGGTTTTAGGGGGATCAATACTGAAGTGATTTGAAGATCTGCTCTTTCCTCGTCATCTGGGCCAGAAAAGAGAACATGAAAGGCTTTCGAACAAATTTTGAAAAATAATTAATTTCTTTGACGTAAATGGAAAAGAGGATGTAAGGTAGAGCATGCCAGACTATCTTTCTTTGAGAAGCTGGATGATGTTTTGGATGAGGGAAATATAGTAGAGCTAATATATTTGGATTTCAGTAAAGAATTTGTAAAAGCAGCAAAGAATCCTGTGGCACCTTATAGTCTAACAGACGTTTTGGAGCGTGAGCTTTTGTGGGTGAATACCCACTTCGTTAGATGCATGTAAATAATTTGATATGATACTACATGGGAAGTTATTAGTTAAATTAGAGAAGATAGAGATTACTACAAAAATTGCCAGGTTGGAAAGGAACTGGCTAATGGGAGAAGGAAATGGGTTGTGCTGGAAGAAGAACTGTCAGATTAGAGTAGGGGTTTCAAACTCAAATGACCACGAGGGCCACATGAGGACTAGTACATTGGCCCACAGACCGCATTACTGACACCTCCCCGTCACCATATTTGGCCCTGCCCCCACTCCAGCCCTTCCATGAAGCTCCACCCCGCCTCTTCCTACCCTTTCCCTGCCCCCATTCCAACCCTTTCCCCAAAATCCCTACCCCAACTCCGTCCCCTCCCTGCCCCTACGGGGAGTTGGGGTGTGGAATGCAGAAGGGGTGAGAGGTGTGGCAGGGGGCTCAGGGCAGTGGGGTGTGGAGTACAGGAGGGTTGAGGGGTGCAGCAGGGGATCGGGGTGCAGGAGGGATGTGTGGTGCAGGAGGGGGCTCAGGGCAGTGGGTTGGGGTGTGGGGTGCAGGAGGGGTGCAGGGGGCCAGGGTGCAGGGTATGCAGGGGGTCAGGGAGCTCAGGGCAGTGGGTTGGGGTGCAGGAGGGGTGTGTGGCAGGGGGTTGGGGCAGGGAGTTTGACTGTAGGAGAGATTCGGGGGGCGGGCTCTGGCCTGGCATGCACCAGGGGCAGGGCAGGCTCCCTGCTTGCCTGTCCGTCCTGCCTCTGCGCCACTCCAGGAAGTGGCTGGAACGTCGGGGAGCAGTGGCACAGGGTGTGTGTGTTGCTGCTGCTTCAGGCACCACCCCTAGCATCTTCCATTGGCCGGGAACAGGGAACCACAGCCAATGGGAGCTGCTGGAGGCAGTGCCTGAAGTAATATCAACACACACCCCTGCGCCGCTTCCCAGAGCGGCACGGGGGCAGGGCAGGCAGGCAAGCAGGCAGAGAGGGAGCCTGCCCTGCTCCCAGTGCGCATCGGGCTGGAGCCACTCTGGAGGAGGGCGGGGGGGGCGGAGCTGCGAGGACCTCGCGGGCCACATGTGGCCCGTGTGTTTGAGACCCCTGGATTAGAGGGAGGTTACTAGTGGAGTACCTCAAGGATTGGCCTTGGGACTGATTTTATTTAATATTTTTATCAATCACTTTGGCACAAGAAGTAGGAGTGCGCTAACGAGATCTGATGATGAAACAAAGTTGAGTGGCAACGTCAATATAGAGAATGATCAGATTACTATACATGAGTAACTGGATGACACTGAGGATCGAGTAATAGAAAGGCTTGAAATTTAAACTGCAGAAAGTGAAAGCATAGGGACTAATAATAAGAACGTCTGCTATTAGCTGAAGGTTCCTCAGCTGAGAACAGAGGAAAGAGAACTGGGTGTGCTGGTCAATCACAGAGGGTAGGCTGGTCAGTGACTATGAGTCACCAATGTGATGTGGCTGTGGAAAAGGAAAAAATGTAATCCTAGGATGTTTAGGTGGGGCATTTTCAGCAGAGATAGAGAAGCATTAATACCATTGTACAAAGCGTTGTTAAGATGTCACTGGCAATATTACCATCAACTTAGCCTGGACCAATCTACATAGGAGGTCCACTTCCTACACACCACGGTACAAATAAGTGACGGCCACGTTAACACCACCCTATACCGAAAACCCACCAACTACTATGCCTACCTTCATGCTTCCAACGTCCATCCTGAACACACCACATGATCCATCATCTACAGCCAAGTGCTGAGGTACAACCGTGTTTGCTCCAATCCCTCAGACAGAGGCCAACACCTACAAGATCTTCAGCAAACATTCTCAAAACTACGATACCCACATGAGGAAATAAGGAAACAAAATCAACAGAGCCAGAAGTGTACCCAGAAGCCTCCTGCTGCAAGACAAGCCCAAGAAAGAAACCAACAGAACTCCACTGGCCATCACCTACAACCCTCGGCTAAAACTTCTCCAATGCATCATCAGTGATCTACAACCCATCCTGGACATGATCCCTCACTTTCACAGGCCTTGGGAGGCAGGCCAGTCCTCGCCCACAGACATCCCGCCAACCTTAAGCATATTCTCACCAACAACCACACACCACACCACAGTAACTCTAACTCAGGAACTAATCCATGCAACGAACCTCAATGCCAACTCTGCCCACATATCTACACCAGCGACACCATCACAGGACCTAACCAGATCAGCCACAACATCACCAGTTCATTCACCTGCACGTCCACCAATGTAATATACACCATCATGTACCAGCAATGTCCCTCTGCTATGTATACCGACCAAACTGGACAGTCCCTGCTGTCATAAACAGATAGCTAAGAGTTAACATCTCTTTCACCTGGAAAGAAGTAATCTGAACACCTGACCAGAGAACCAATCAGAAAACAGGATTTTTTCAACTCTGGGTGGAGGGAGTTTGTGTCTGAGTCTTTGTCTGCCTGCTTTTCTCTCAGCTATGAGGAGTGATTTCTATTTCCTGCTCTCTAATCTTCTGTTTCCAAGTTGTGAGTACAGAGATCATGTATTTACATGTCTATAGTTGCTGGAGTGCTTTGATTTGTATTCTTTTTGAATAAGGCTGTTTATTCAATATTCTTTTAAGCAATTGACCCTGTATTTGTCACCTTAATACAGAGAGACCATTTTTATGTATTTTTCTCTCTTTCTTTCTTTCTTATATAAAGCTCTCTTTTAAGACCTGTTGAAGTTTTCTTTACTGGGAAATTTCAGGGAATTGGGTCTGCAGCTCACCAGGGAATTGGTGGGAGGAAGAAGTCAGAGGGAGATCTGTGTGTGTTGGATTTGCTAGCCTGATTTTGCATTCCCTCTGGGTGAAGAGGAAAGTGCTTTTGTTTCCAGGACTGGAATTACAGAGGGTGGACTCCCTCTGTTTAGATTCACAGAGCTTGTGTCTGTGTATCTCTCCAGGAGCACCTGGAGGGGGGAAGGGAAAAAGGATTATTTCCCTTTGTTGTGAGACTCAAGGGATTTGGGTCTTGGGGTCCCCAGGGAAGGTTTTTCAGGGGGACCAGAGTGCCCCAAAACACTCTAATTTTTTGGGTGGTGGCAGCAGTACCAACTCCAAGCTGGTAACTAAGCTTGGAGGTTTTCATGCTAACCCCCATATTTTGGACGCTAAGGTCCAAATCTGGGATTTAAGTTATGACACCTACGTAAAAGGATAAATGGACACAAGTCAGATATTAGGAATGGTAATACACAAAAATCTGTAGGAGAACACTTCAATCTCCCTGGACACACAATAGCAGATTTAAAGGTTGCCATCCCGCAGCAAAAAAACTTCAGGACCAGACTTCAAAGAGAAATCGCTGAGCTTCAGTTCATTTGCAAATTTGACACCATCAGCTCAGAATTAAACAAAGAGAGTGAATGGTTAGCCAACTACAAAAGCAGTTTCTCCTCCCTTGGTGTTCACACCTCAACTGCAAGAATAGGGCCTCATCTTCCCTGATTGAACTAACCTCATTATCTCTAGACTGATTCTTGCCTGCATATTTATACCTGCCTCTGGAAATTACATGCATATGACAAAAGCTTATGCGCCAATACTTCTGTTAGTCTATAAGGTGCCACAGGACTCTTTGTTGCTATTGGCAATATTGTGTTTAATTCCAGTTACCCATGTTCAAGAAAGATGAATTCAAACTGAAATGAGTGTAGAGAAGAGCTACTTGGATGATCAGGAGGATGGAGAGTCTCTCTTATAGAAGTAGACTAGAAAAGCTTGTCTTATTTAGCCGAGTAAATGAAGGCTTCCTATAAATGCATCAGCTAGGTAAACATCAGGGGTATTTAAGATGAAGGACCATGTTGGCACAAGAACAAACTCCACCCAGCTCTCTCCCCCCGTAGCAGCACCTGGTTTGGAGGGAGAGGTCAGATAGCATTCAAAACCTGGAGAACCAGGCATGTAAGAGAGGCTGTTTACAAAGAAGGAATGAGAATAGTGCCTTGCAAGTGCCTCTGGGCTGTGAAGCGGATGGCCGCCTCAGGAGGGAAAAAAGAAAAATGGTTTTAGGGTGGTTTTTTTTTTTCCCTGTACTTGTTTTTTTATTTTTGGTTTGGTTTCAATAGAGGAAAAAACAAAGGCAGAAGTAAATAAAGAAGGATAAAACTACGAGAGTTGAACTAAAGCAATAGCAAGGTTGTGAGGGCGCTGCTGTTGTTCTGATCGAAGCCAACGGCAGTAGAGAAAGAACTGGGGGGCCGTTGGCATTGCATACTGGGTAACTGCTCAGAGCGGCGCAAGATGGCTCCTGCGCATGTGCAGACAACCAGGGCACTGCTTGCAAATCTCCACCCAGAAGCGCAGGAGCACACGAACACCTAAAGTGGAACACTCACAAGGACACTCCTCAAAGAAGCAGTAAGACATCTTGCTGAACAAACACAGGGCAGTTTAAAGCTCCTTTACAGTAGGCCAGTTTTGGCACCAGTACTTTTCAGCAGAGCTGCCTCCAGTGTGGTCCATATCCCATAAGTACCTTCAGACTGATAGACTCCTGTCAGGCTATAAATACGTTAGATTAACAGCTTCTGCTTTCAATTTGACCTTGTATTGACAGCACTCCTATAAGCTTTTACTGCATGTCTTTTATTCATGTGTTTATTTGATTACAACAAATAAAAGAGCTTTCTGATTAAAGCTGACTTTTTTAGCCAAATACTGCACCATGAATGCTTTTTGCTACTTCAGCAGTCTCTCACAATGCTATTTTAAATGATTTAAGACCCTAAACCTTAACGTTTTCTGCAGAAAAAAAAGACTGCAAGCTTAAATGATGGGGGTATATTTGGTCACTGAAGGATCTGCTAACAAAAATTCCCTAAACACATAAGTGAGAACAGAGAGCTTAACCCACAATAAAATTCCAAGGGATGGTGAGTTTTACGTAGCATCATAAATGGAAACAAAATATGTGTTTTGCTGCTTAAAGGTATTGTAGAAGTCACACAAAACGTAAAACCTATTCAAAGCTAATTAAAATAGGTCAAAATGATTAGATAATATAGCAGTATAAAGGCAAGGCATGCTAACATATATTAATGTTGCCTGACACTTACCAGGGGTGTATTGATACACTAAAACAAAACAACTGAAAGAAACCCTAACTTTATACAAGCATTGCTAAATTGAGCTATTTTGCCAGTACCAGGTGTTGTATATTGTGCATCACTGCTCTTACTGCTGCTGGTGCTGTTTATGTTGTTCCCCTAGTAGTGAAATCAACCCTAAACCAAAAAGCTATACCCCTGTATATATTATTCCTGTTTCAGCATTTTACTAGATTACTGGCTGCACAAGTGATCCTGGAACTTCATTGCTGACTCAGGACTAGAGTTCCGTATAGCTGACTGAACTTGTCTTCCACTGGAAAGAAACTTTGCCATTGTACAGGCTCAAATAGTCACACAGTGGCCGATTAATAAATTGAATTTTTTGCTGTGAACATTAAATCACTGTCAGTTGTTATCAACTCATACCTTGTGGTAATAGGAAACGTACAACATGGCATTCAAAATGCTGTCACAATATTCTTACTGGTAATGCACAGTTTAAGCGAAGAAAAAGAAATCTTTCAGCACTGTATTATAAAAGTCAGCATGATTTAGGGCACCATTTCTCAAACTGGGGTCTGCAAGGGTCTCCAGGGGCTCCCCTGATCAACTCCTCCCCCTCCCTCCCAGTGCCTCCTGCACACTGGGGAACAATTGTTCACCATTGTACAGGAGGTGCTGGGAGGGAGGGCGAGGAGCGGGAATGCGGCATGCTCGGGGGAGGGAGAGGAAAGAGGTGGAGAAGAGGAGCGGTAGGGGTGGAGTGGGAACAGGATAAGGTGGGGGGGGGGGCTTGGGGGAAGGGATGGAGTGGGGAGGCGAGGCCTGGGGCTGAGCAGAGGCTTTAGGAGTTCATGAAAATTTTTAAATCAAAATGAAGGTCCTTGGGTTGCTAAAGTTTGAGAACCATTGATTTAGGTTATAGAAAGCAGAGGTCTTTTCTCAGCTCTGCCACTGATTTACGGTAGGACCTTTGGGAAGTTACAGCCTCTGTTCCTGTTTCTATATCTGAAAAATTGGGTTAATATTTACACAACTTAAGAAGGTGTTATGAAGAGTTAGGTAATGTTTGTATAGTGTTTTAAAAATGTGAACTGCTATATAACATTAGTTTTGAAAATAGAAATAAGTTTCTGCCCTATAGATAAGAGGACTTTTAAAAAAAACCCACTTTTATCACAGTTGGATAGACAATCAAATTATTTACATAAAGCATATGGGATTTTCAGGTCATATGAATACACTGTGTATACTGAAATCACTAGATTCAGCAGATTGTTTTTAAAAGTGTAAATAGAAAATGCTTCCCTAGTTAGAAAGGAGAGAAAGAAGAGAAGAGAAGAGAAATATCCAACCATTTCTAGAAGGCTCAGCCACCAACTTATGGCAGATATGGAGGACGCTATAGTTGGGAGCCAATGAAAAGCGGAGTGATCTGTTATCACCACTTCTTCCCTTGCGTTAGCTAAAGCTGCCAAAGGAAAGCCAGGTTTGAGAATGCCTAAAACTGCAGAGTTTGTAACTTTGTCAAGCAGTGCTAACGCATTCAACCTTGTTGAACTGACTGTGTTTCTCTAGTGGCTAGCCACTATTTTCTATTTCTTTTTTAAATAATTGATTAATACAGCTTCATAGTACTGTAGTACAGTGATGATATAAACATGAGCAAAAGTTGAGTGGGAATTTAGTACTGCGCTTTTAAGGAAGACAGACCGCAAGGGATATCTAACTCATATCGACCTTTGTCTCTCAGAACAGACTCTGCTGGAGCCTATGGATTACTGCAGACCAAAAAGTATTTCAGATCAGGATCTTAGAAAGGAAGTACTGCTATCAAAGTATTTTCCTTTCTTTTTGATCTGTATTGCCTTCTTTATCTTATCAAGAGGGGAGCTTGAATATCGAGAATAATCATCTTGTTTTTTAATTAAACCTTGCTGAGTCACAGATCTGTTCTTTCCAGAACTCAAATTCATCCAGTCAGATTAACACTGAACAATTACAAAAAAAACCCAACACCGCATTTTAGAAGTGGTGTAAGTATAATGAAGGTTCAAGTCACAAAGGAGTTTTCAACACTGATGCTGGTGCACTCTGGCCATTTGAAATTGACTGTTCAATGGCTGCTGCTCTGCTCTCTGATCTTCTAATTGCTGCTTAGGGCCTTGTTTTGCTGCTTGTTTTGCAGCTTGTATTTCTGCAAGTAAGGGCAAAAACCACCAGGTCTTTAATTTTCAGAGGACTCAGCCATTGGTGATGTGGGGAATCGGCTCTGGAACAAGACTATCTGAACCTGGATTTGTTTCTTGATGTCACACAGCTTTGACGATCTTCGTACAAACTGCCATGTAGTTGCTTTGCAAATCTGCTTAGAGATTTGAGGCTGTCAGCTAAAGCTACTCTGCACCAAACTGCATGAGACTTGACGTGATTTTTAAGCTCTAGGCATGCTAGTCTACAACAGTGAGACATGCAATCTGAGAAACACTTAGACAAGACTCTGAATTACAAGACTCTGAATTACATCAGAACCCACTGAAATGTGTGTCAGATGGAACAAAGATCACCCTGTGACCCAAAGTCTTTACCATCACATCTGAAATGACCTCCCATGTACCCTCCTTGAGCTCAGATGTACCAAATGTCCCCAAAGGACCCTTCATCAGCTTAAAGGCCAAATTAGTATCATCAAGCTCAATTTCACAAAAAGGGCTGCTGAAAAACTGGTCTACCTTGGAAAACATGCCTTTAAGCAACATAAAAGCATCTCAGTCTAGTTAGTTATCCAAGAGAAGGTTAAGAGGCAACTCAATCATGGCCTGCCAGCACTTAAATGGGAATGAGATTTCTGACAGTAGACAGCACTTTAATTTAACAGACAAAAGCATAGCAAGATCTAACGGTTGGAAGTCGCAGCTAGAGAAGTTCAGATTAGAAATATGGCACAAGTTTTTAACAGTGAGGGTAACTAATAACTTACTTAGAGATGCAGAGGATTCTCCATCACTTGAAATGTTTAAATCAAGATTGGATATCTTTCTAAAAAGATGCTGTAGCTCAAATGGAATAATGGGCTCGATTCAGAAATTATTGCTAAGCCTCTTTGACCTGTGTTACAGATGCAGTAAAACTAGATGATCATAATGGCTTCTTCTAGCCTTAATCTAGGACTTTACATTTGATATATTTGTGATAGATCAATATTTCTGCCAAAAGAATATTCATGGATCTTTTTTTAAGCTAGTCTCATAGAGATGAAGAAAATTGCTTAACTATTTCTATTGGGGGCAATGAAAATTATCCAAGTAGCTACTTGCACATCTTACTTATATAACCTTTTGGAAGGCTTCATCCAAGAAAACACTATCTCAGAAATATTAGGCCTCAGTAGTTCATCCTTCTTAGATGCCACTCTGACAGAAGGTGAGATCCTAAGCTTGAATGGAGCAATATGCCTGGGTTTTACCTATTGGGACAGGATGTTGCTAGCTCACCATGAACTCCTAAATTCTGTATCCACAGAATTCACCAAAACCTTGTAAATTTGAACTGAGTATAAACGATGCAGCACTGTTCAAGAGTAAGACCAATTAAAAGAAACAAAAAGATTTTAATGCTGAATTTTTAAAAAGATGCATGTAAAAAAACCCAGTTAATTTGTGGATGAGGAATCATTTTAAACATGGTTGCTGACAAGCACTTGAGCCTGAATCACTAGACAAAGCTTCAGAATATAAGTACAGGTTTTTTTTAAAAAATAAGATAAGCTTGTGTCAGCAGTGTTACCGGCAAGACAGCTTCTCCTAAAATGCTTTTCAAGAACCAATCTAGAAACGTTTAAGGATCCAGAAATAAATGTTGTGTAAATGAAACTTCAGTGAAAAGTTGAAATGTATTTTGTATCAGAAATAGAATGTAAGATTTGTGAATTTCTATAGCTTCAAATAGAAGGATGCTTTATTCTTTTTATCTGTATGTTTTCAGGCATCTGGTACTGAAAAAGAAAACTCATTCTTGAAAAACATTGCAGTTGGTAGTGATTATGACACATTTGGGAGAAAAATAACGTGTGAAATAGTAAGATGATTATTTTTCAAAACTCTTTTTCCCCCGTGTAACTTAAGTTTATCTTTATGGAACATCTTTTCACAGACTTCTTTTCAGGTGCTCATTTTTAAAAAGCTCTTGATTTTAAGTTCTCAACTGTATTTTAAATGCACATTACTTTACTTAACTTGAATTATATCAGTCTCATGTTTAGGAAATTACCAGATGACGTTTTCAAGGAGGCTGATAACAGGTATCAGGGTCCAGAAGCTTTGGAAAACAGGATTTGCAGGTATCCTGGTTTTTTAGCTCAGAGATTCTAAATGACCTGAAAGTATCTGATTACATCAGAGACAGAAAGGAAGTGTTTTCAGATAAGAGGAGATGCAAAGATGGAACTAGAATTCACTTTTTTTATTTTAACAATTATTTCATAGTTCACTTCTTTCTGATCAGGTGGATTACAGTAGATTTCCTACAAGCAGTGCAGTCTCCAAAATATCTTCTGCATTAGTCTCTTTCTTTAAAGGGCAGCTTCTTGGAGCAGCTGGTATGGGAACCCACAAGGGGAGAGGCAACTCTAGATTTAGTCTTGAGTGGAGCACAGGCGCTAGTCCAAGAGGTAACTATAAAAGGACCGCTTGGAAATAGTGACCACAATATAACAACATTTAACATACCTGTGGTGGGAAGAACATCTCAACAGCCCAACACTGTGGCATTTAATTTCAGAAAGGGAAACTATGCAAAAATAAGGGGGTTAGTTAAACAGAAATTAAAAGATACAGTGACTAAAGTGAAATCCCTGCAAGCTGCCTAGGTGCTTTTTAAAGACACCATAATAGAGGCCCAACTTAAATGTATACCCCAAATTAAGAAACACAGTAAAAGAACTAAAAAAGAGCCACCGTGGCTTAACAATCATGTAAAAGAAGCAGTGAGAGATAAAAAGACTTCCTTTAAAAAGTGGAAGTCAAATCCTAACGAGGTAAGTAGAAAGGAGCATAAACACTGCCAAATAAAGTATAAAAATGTAAAAGAAAAGCCAAAGAGGAGTTTGAAGAACGGCTAGCCAAACACTCAAACGGTAATAACAAAATGTTTTTAAAGTACATCAGAAGCAGGAAGCCTGCGAAACAACCAGTGGGGCCCCCTGATGATAGAGACAGGAAAGGAGCGCTTAAAGACGATACAGTCATTGCGGAGAAACTAAACAAATTCTTTGCTTCAGTGTCCACGGCTGAGGATGTTAGGGACATTCCTTTACCTGAGCCGGTTTTTGTAGGTGACAAATCTGAGGAACTGTCACAGACTGAAGTGTCACTAGAGGAGGTTTTGGAATTAAATTGATAAACTTAACAGTAACAAGTCCCCGGGACCAGATGGCATTCACCCAAGAGTTCTGAAAGAACTCAAATGTGAAATTGCGGAACTATTAACTATGATTTGTAACCTGTCCTTTAAATCGGCTTTTGTACCCAGCGACTGGAAGATAGCTAACGTAACGCCAATATTTAAAAAGGGCTCTAGAGGTGATCCCGGTAATTACAGACAGGTAAGTCTAATGTCAGTACCGGGCAAATTAGTTGAAATAATAGTAAAAAATAAAATTGCCAGACACATAGAAGAACATAAATTGTTGGGCAAAAGTCAACATGGTTTCTGTAAAGGGAAATCATGTCTTACTATCTGAGTTCTTTGAAGGGGTCAAACAAACATGTGGACAAGGGGGAATCCAGTGGACATAGTGTACTTAGATTTCCAGAAAGCCTTTGACAAGGTCCATCGCCAAAGGCTCTTACATAAATTAAGTTGGGATAAAAGGGAAGGTCCTTTCATGGATTGAGAACTGGTTAAAAGAGAGGGAACGAAGGGTAGGAATTAATGGTAAATTCTCAGAATGGAGAGGGGTAACTAATGGTGTTTCCCAAGGGTCAGTCCTAGGACCAATCCTATTCAACTTATTCATAAATGATCTAGAGAAAGGGGTAAAAAGTAAAGTGGCAAAGTTTGTGGATGATATTAAACTGCTCAAGATAGTTAAGACCAAAGCAGACTGTGAAGAAGTTCAAAAAGATCTTACAAAACTAAGTGATTGGGCAACAAAATGGAAAATGAAATTTAATGTGGATAAATGTAAAGTAATGCACACTGGAAAAAATAACCCCAACTATACACACAATACGATGGGGGCTAATTTAGCTACAACAAATCAGGAAAAAGATCTTGGCGTCATCATGAATAGTTCTCGGAAGATGTCCACGCAGTGCGCAGAGGCAGTCAAAAAAGCAAACAGGATGTTAGGAATCATTAAAAAGGGGATAGACAGTAAGACAGAGAATATATTATTATCCTTATATAAATCGATGGTACACCCACATCTTGAATACTGCGTACAGGTGTGGTCACCTCATCTCAAAAAAGATATACTGGCACTAGAAAAGGTTCAGAGAAGGGCAACTAAAATGATTAGGGGGTTGG
This sequence comes from Gopherus flavomarginatus, assembly GCF_025201925.1. Lineage (NCBI taxonomy): Eukaryota > Metazoa > Chordata > Testudines > Testudinidae > Gopherus > Gopherus flavomarginatus. The sequence goes on along the minus strand of NC_066617.1, from coordinate 44,139,870 downwards.
AGAGGTCCCATATGAGGAGAGATTAAAGAGGCTAGGACTTTTCAGCTTGGGAAAGAGGAGACTAAGGGGGGATATGATAGAGGTATATAAAATTATGAGTGATGTGGAGAAACTAGATAAGGAAAAGTTATTTACTTATTCCCATAATACAAGAACTAGGGGTCATCAAATGAAATTAATAGACAGCAGGTTTAAAACAAATAAAAGGAAGTTCTTCTTCACACAGTGCACAGTCAACTTGTGGAACTCCTTGCCTGAGGAGGTTGTGAAGGCTAGGACTATGACAGCATTTAAAAAAAAGAGAACTTGATAAATTCATGGAGGTTAAGACCATTAATGGCTATTAGCCAGGATGGGTAAGGAATGGTGTCCTTATCCTCTGTTTATTAGAGGGTGGAGATGGATGGCAGGAGAGAGATCACCTGATCATTACCTGTTAGGTTCACTCCCTCTGGGACACCTGGCATTGGCCACTGTCAGTAGACAGGATACTGGGCTAGACGGACCTTTGGCCTGACCCAGTATGGCCGTTCTTATGTTCTTATATACCCTCTTTCACAGATAAGATAAATTCTGTAGACATTTGCTGTCCTTTCTAAACAGATATCTCTTATGAGGCATGATTGTGGCAGCAATAGGGTAATTACTAAGTTTTAATTACCTTCCCCTGAGATTCATTCATACACAAAAAGAAAGACAATACAATTTTTTAAAATGTGACATTAATTTAGTCACGTTAAGAATGTTTAAAGTGCCAGGACCTCAAGAATTTGAAAGCCTTCAGTGTAGCCCTGGAAACCAGCAGCTTCCATCCTACCTTCCTCTTGGTCTGATGAATGAATCTTTGAAGCTGATATGGTTTTGTATTAAAGCTTCATTTGAGAAGGACAAGTTTATTTTTTTATTCCTTCTGAGAGCCAAGTTTAAGTCATAACTTAGCTCGGAGTTAAAAAAAAAAAAAAAGCTGGCTGTCTTTAACAGAGCAGAGCTAGCCCAGTACATATGCATTTCATACACTCCACAAATACAAAGCAACACAGGCTGAAGCTGCCCATTTCCAGACCAGCCTCGAAGGGTGGTGGGTTGTGTGTGCATGCATGCATGTGCCCTCACAGGTTAGCACAGTGGTAAAATGTAGTGGCAGAGTTATGCAAAGAAACGTGCTGAGCACGTTACCCAAGTCATTGCTATTTCCACACCGACTTTTGCTTTAAATTGTTTACTTCAGAAATGGGTGAATCATTAAAACGAGGCTATGTACCGGATTCCTTTTTTAGTTTAACTACTGATCTTCAAATCAGTTTACTAAAGTGTCATCATCATCCAAGCTAATCAATATTTAGCACATTAGTTGTTTAAAATGGTTTTATCTTCCTTCTTTAGGCCCATAACTACCAGACTCTTGTGCTGATTTGACTTAACATGCATCTCACTGGTGAGATTAAACCAAACTTGTAACTCTGTTGCATTATGAAGATAGCAGCCAGCCAGTGAAGGAAGTGCTATATGTGGTTTTATATATAAGAGGTAGGCATCAGTATTATACTGAATGAATATTTTACTGCTAGATTCTTTATCCATACAGAGTAAGGTACACCAAATATATGCAGAAATAGTAAGAGTAACACAATTTTAGGCATTTTCAAAACACTGTTTGCTTGATAGTGTCATTTAAATCAATTCAGTGATGAAATCTACTATCTACGTCAAACTACAACATAAATATTACTTATTTTCGTAACTGGGCAGCCTCTGAGTCACCAATATTCAGCCCCATTCATTTGCTAGGTAAAAGGACAGTATTACGACACTATAAAATAACCAAGTTCTTAGTTTACTTTTTGGGTTAATAAGAAATCAACATAATCAAAACTATGTTTTCCTTTCTAGTTAATATTTCTAACAATGGTTCAATATGTCTCTTGAAAATCTATTTTAAATGACGGCCATACAAACTAGACAGAATAGTAAATTAAGCTAGATCTTTAGAAAGGCCTCTCAGAAAGAGGAAGAAATAAAAATGTTTTACCCCTTGACGTACAACTCTTCCACAGTCGCCTGCCAACCTTCCAAAGAATAAAACATTGATGGTGCTGGTCTTTGAACATGAATTCTCTGATTCTATAAAGAGAAGCAAAAACAATCAAGATTACTACAACCCTTTTATACCAAAATGGTGAGGAAGTCTCTACAAAAACATTTTTCAATACAATGTGGTACATATTTTTATTTGAATAATGAAAAATATATATTATATACACATACACACACACACACACACACGCAAAATATTTTAAAAGGCACAGAAAAGCAGCTATAAAAACAATACTGGCTATATGAAATAGAAATTTTTCATGTGTCTGATCACAATTTAAAATGAGCGTGTACAGAGAATCAATGTATATTAAACACAGAAGTGACAAAGCTTCCACTTGGATGATTTATGTTAGAGATAGAATACACTACCAAGTTATATTTAATTCTCTGTATTAGCAAAGAATATATTATATCACTATTTTATATAGAGACAATCCATGACTTGAAAAAAGTCCTTTCACCCACTTGTAAGTACCAAGAAGTTTTCCCTGGGGAGCTGGGAGAAGCTAGATCTTTAGAAAGGCCTCTCAGAAAGAGGAAGAAATAAAAATGTTTTACCCCTTGCTATAATTAAGCTTTCATTTTAAAACATATTTCTAGCTGTTTTGGTTACAGAATAACCATCTGTGTGTGAATCAATACAGTCATTTTCTTGAAACTAAAGAACTTCAGTGTCTCTGCTGAGGCCCACAGATATCCTGAGCTGCAGCAGAGTGAAATTAACAAATCTCTGGGGAGGTTTTATGCCTATGCAGACCTGAAAAGGTAGCAGTGAAACTGACAATGACTGCATCAATTTCACCTGCTGCTGCTAGGAGCATCAGCACTACAGATAAGTTTCATTTACACTGCATCCTTTTCAGGGATGTATAGTATACATACCCACATAGCCCCTGTAGCACAGGTCCAAACAGCAGTGGAAATAGTGAGGCATGGCTTATGTGAGTAGAATAAAGACATGCCTGAAGGGTGTCTGTACGTATATACTCAAGTACACACCCTATAAGACTCTCTATTCACCCAAGCCATGCCTCCCCATCTACACTGCTATTTTTGTCAGTACAGTGTCCTGCTGCTTTCCCATTGATAGAGCCCTTCTCTGCTGTCTCCCCTCTGCCAGAGCTTCTCACTGGATCACCTAGCTGCACCCTGCAGCATGGACACAATGTGCTTTTCACTCTGGCATGTAGCTACATGTACACAACACACTGCTGAAAGTGATGTGTAGTGTAAACGTAACGAGAGAGCACAAGAACCACAAAATAACCCTTCAGGCTGGAGAGGTAGAGTAACAGATTAGCACCCCATTCCCTACCCTCATGCAACAACCAGGAGACAGAGAGCAGTGCAGTAGCAGAGATTCTTCAGTGGAAGACAGGATAGGGGTGAGGAGAAATAAAGTCTGAAGGAGGAAGACAGAAATAAAATATTTTCTTCTGGGCCACGAGAGAGACTTCAAAACTTAGACACTGAATTGCAGTGGCAGATTAATGATTCTGCCGCCCCTAAGCCCTGAAATAATTAATAATAATAAATAGCCAGCCCGGCCCCATATGAACTTGTTTTAGTTTTTTTACAAATTCATTTTAACTAAAATAAATCTAAATATCATTAAAACAATTGAATATTTACAAGTTTTATTATAGATAAAATTACAAGTACAGCGGACCCTCGCTTGAATGCACGTCCGTATAGCATGATTTCGCTTACAGGGCAGGACCGTGCATGGATCCAAAACTGAGAACTGCTTAATTTCTTCCTTCCTGTCATATTATTAACGTTTAGGATTCTCATGAGTATGTTTACTAAATGGTGTCATGCCGTCATTGGTGGTTTCAGTACGTGCTATTATTGGTAGAATCACAGCGTCACTGATGCTGCGATTACAAAAATGCTGCTATTATAAATTTGCCACCCCTGCAAATTTGCCACCCTAGGCCTAGGCCTTGTTGGCCTAAGCGATAATATGCCACTGCTGAATTGCCAGAGTCCAATACACAAGGTAGAGCCCCTGAGCAGCATTTAGGAACACCATCTGCATTCTTTCCCCACAGGAACTGAGAGAGTTGGGCTTCTCAGGGTATGTCTACACTACGGTATTATTCCGATTTTACATAAACCGGTTTTGTAAAACAGATTGTATAAAGTCAAGTGCACGTGGGCACACTAAGCACATTAATTTGGTGGTGTGCATCCATGGTCTGAGGCTAGCGTCGATTTCTGGACCGTTGCACTGTGGGTAGCTATCCCGTAGCTATCCCATAGTTTCCGCAGTCTCCCCTGCCCATTGGAATTCTGGGTTGAGACCCCAATGCATGATGGTGCAAATAAAGTGTCGCGGGTGATTCTGGGTAAATGTCGTCACTCATGCCTTCCTCCGAGAAAGCAACAGTAGACAATCATTTTGCACCCTTTTTCCCTGGATTGCCCTGGCAGATGCCATAGCACAGTAACCATGGAGGCCGTTCAGCCTTTTTTTTTTTTTTTTTTTTTTTTTTTTTTACTGTCACCGTATGTCTACTGGATGTTGCTAACAGACGCGGTACTGCAGCGCTACACAACAGATTTCATTTGCCTCTGCAAGATAGCAGAGACAGTTATCAGTTGTTCTGTACCGTCTGCCATGCCATTGTAAATTGGCAATGAGTTGACGGTTATCAGTCGTTCTGTACCGTCTGCTGCTGTCATGGGTGCCCCTGGCTGAGGTTGGCCGGGGACGCAAAGACAAAAATGGGAATGACTCCCCGAGTGAATCCCTCCTTTATGGTATCTAAAAATAGAGTCAGTCCTGCCAGGAATATGGGGCAAGTGTACTAGAGAACCAGTGTACCAGAGAACCAGAGAGCACAGCCGCTCCGTGTCAGATCCCGCAGAAATGATGAGCTGCATGCCATTCTAGGGGGTGCTTGCCCCTGCAACAATCCCACCCGTTGCTTCCCTCCTCCCTCAACCTTCCTGGGCTACCATTGCAGTGTCCCCCCATTTGTGTGATGAAGTAATAAAGAATGCAGGAATAAGAAACACTGACTTGTTAGTGAGATAAAATGAGGTGGAGGCAGCCTCCAGCTGCTATGATAGTCCAGGTAGGACATTAAACAGTGCAGGGGAGAGGAGCCCAGAATCCCGCTGCTATGATAGTCCAGGCAGTACAGAATCTTTTCTTTACACATGAAAGGGGGGGGGCTGATGGAGCTCAGCCCCCAGTTGCTATGATGAGGACTGTTACCAGCCGTTCTGTACCATCTACTGGGAATGACCGGGAGTCTTCCTATTTTTACCCAGGCGCCCCCGGCCAACCTCACTTGAGGCCAGCCAGGAGCACTCACGGGCTGATGATGACGACGGATAGCAGTCATATTGTACCGTCTGCCACTGGGGAGGGGAGGGGAGGGGAGAGGAGAGGATACTGCTGTTCACTGCCGCAGCATCACGTCTACCAGCAGCATGCAGTAGACATACGGTGACATTGAAAAAAGTCAACAAACAAACAATTTTTTTCCCTTTTCTTTCACGGGGGTAAGGGGATAAATTAACGAGCTATACCCACAACCACCCCGGACAATGTGTTTGACCTTACAGGCATTGGGAGCTCAGCCAAGAATGCAAATACTTTTCGGAGACTGCTGGGGACTGTGGGCTAGCTGGAGTCCTCAGTACCCCCTCCCTGCCTCCATGAGCGTCCATTTCACTCTTTGGCTTTCCGTTACGCTTGTCACGCAGCACTGTGCTGTGGACTCTGTACCATAGCCTGGAGATTTTTTTCAAATGCTTTGGCATTTCATCTTCTGTAACGGAGCTCTGATAGAACAGATTTGTCTCCCCATGCAGCGGTCAGATCCAGTATCTCCCGTATGGTCCATGCTGGAGCTCTTTTTGGATTTGGGACTGCATCGCCACCCGTGCTGATCACAGCTCCACGCTGGGCAAACAGGAAATGAAATTCAAAAGTTCGCGGGGCTTTTCCTGTCTACCTGGCCACTGCATGCGAGTTCAGATTGCTGCCCAGAGCGGTCACAATGGTGCACTGTAGGATACCACCTGGAGGCCAATACCATCGATTTGTGGCCACACTAACCCTAATCTGATATGGTAATACCGATTTCAGCGCTACTCCTCTCGTTGGGGAGGAGTACAGAAACCGGTTTAAAGAGCCCTTTATATCGATATAAAGGGCCTCGTTGTGTGGACGGGTGCAGCGTTAAATCGGTTTAACGCCACTAAAATCGGTTTAAATGCGTAGTGTAGACCAGGCCTCAGCAGTTGTTTCGAATCTCACTGGCAATCTTTCCTTTCCTCATCTTTTGTTTCAGCTTCTAGCTGTGTAGTTTAGTCTTGACTACTAAATCTCTCTTTTTTTCTAATCCAAGTCAATCAGTTAAAGATACAGCTTTAATCTGTTCAACCTGGAATAGGACTCAATATGTTATACATTATGTCTTCTGTCAGCACAACAGCCACAACAAATGCTTTGTTTCCATGTATCAACCATGGTGATTACTAATGAATTTGATACACTTTGTTCTTCAGTTTTTCCAGTGGTTACAAACTAAAGAAATGCAGCATTAAGATAGTACATAAAAGTAATATATTGCTGGAACAATCCATGACAGATTACAAGGTTCCATAACTACAGGAAGTCTGTTGAAGCACTATAGTCACGTTGTTTCAAAGGACTCAGTGGCTTGTAAATTTAAAACATCATATTTTGAGGGACTGCATACAAAGCTTTTTTTTTTTTAAAGCACCGAACACAACAATACAGCTCTTTTCCAAGGTTTATTAATACTGATATAGCAAAATTTTAAGAGATGCATTAGTAACTTCAGCAAAAGTAAAGAATTGTATGTTTAAATGGGAATACCTTGAAGTACAATCTTGAAAAATTCTGTTCCATTTACAAGTTTAGTTAAAGGGTAGGAGAGAATAACTGTTCCCTGAAATGAAAGAAGAGACAAAAAATTTTTTTAATTAATAAAAAACTCTAAAATAAAGCTATGAGCAACTCTGGGTCACTGCAACAGAAGTAACTGGTAGATGCTCAAATCACAAAGCCAACTTTTGGTCTGCAGTGTCCAGCATGAATTAATGTTATCATGGCCTGACAAACAGATTGTGGGGGAAGACTTACAGTAATTTGGTGGTCAAAATTGGTACCATTACAATTGCCAAAAAAAGGCTATCCTAAAGACATTAGGCTCGATGTCTTTTGCCCTCACTACTCCCCTTGGAAGGCTGTTCCAGAACTTCACTCCTCTGATGGTTAGAAACCTTCATCTAATTTCAAGTCTAAACTTCCTGATAGCCTGCTTATACCCATTTGTTCTTGTGTCCACATTGGTACTAAGCTTAAATAATTCCTCTCCCTAATATTTATCCCTCTGAAATATTTATAAAGAGCAATCGTATCCCCCCTCAACCTTCTTTTGGTTAGGCTAAACAAGCCAAGCTCTTTCAGTCTCCTTTCATAAGACAGGTTTTCCATTCCTCGGATCATCTTAGTAGCCCTTCTCTGTACCTGTTCCACTTTGAATTCATCCTTCTTAAACATGAGACACCAGAACTGCACACAGTATTCCAGATGAGGTCTCACCAGTGCGTTATATAATGGTACAATTAATTTGGTCTTTGACTACTAGCGGTAAATATGCCCAATGGCTTGTGATGGGATGGGGTGGGATCTGAGTTACTACAATTCTTTCCTGAGTGTCTGGCTGATGAGTCTTGCCCACGTGCTCAGGGTTTAGCTGATCGTCATATTTGGGGTCGGGAAGGAATTTTCCTCCAGGGGAGATTGGCAGAAGTCCTAGGGGGCGGGGGGTTCGCTTTCCTCTGAAGCATGGGGCACGGGTCACTTGCTGGAACATTCTCTGCACCTTGGAGTCTTTAAACCATCATTTGATGACTTCAACGGCTCAGACACAAGTTTGATACAGGAGTGGGTGGGTGAGATTCTGTGGCCTGCATTGTGCAGGAGGTTAGACTAGATGATCATAATGGCCCCTTCTGACCTTAAAGTCTATGATTCTATGAAATGTCATAGAATGCACATTTTAATCACCAGCAACTACTAAACAATGTTTTATAAAGCTACTTGAAATTTCTCTAAAAGTACCCGAAGAAGTAGGAAGCCTTGAAGGTTAAGTACTTGCACTGCTTCAAATTAGGTGCACCTGGCTAATATAAACAACCATTTTGCTCCAAGCATTCATGCAGCATCTGGGCACATCTTACCATGGTGTGTGTGTTTTGGTTTGGTTTTTTTTCCCTCCTTTCTTTTTGCGCCTCAGTACTCAGAAGCTTATCTGTGTCTTCTGGTAAAGTGACAAAATCTAGTTTTGTGACATAAATCAAGTGGGCTTTCGATTAGTCTGCCTCATACTTTACGCATTTCTACTGATGCAGATACATACTACGTATTCTACATCCTTAAAATTACATTTGATAGTTAGTGACAAAATTACACCACTGTCAGGTGCTGTACCTGTCTTTGAAAAAGGAGCTGTCCTAATCCAAGTGTCCTACATAGCAAAAAGTATCAGGAAATCAAACACTGCATATTACAATGACCATCAAGGAAAGCAATACTAAGGGTTCGTCTACACTACCAGGATAAGTTGACCTAAGTTACGCTACTCCAGCAATGTGAATAATGTAGCTTAGGTTGACTTACTGCAGTGTCTACACCATGCTGCATCGACAGGAGATGTTCTCCCATTGACTTACCTTATTCCTCTCGTTACGGTGGAGTACCAGAGTCGACTAAAGAGCTCTATGTTCGATTTAGTGGGTCTTCACTAGACCCGCTAAATCAACCCGCACTCCATCGATCGCAGCAGCACTGATCCCTTATACATGTAGACATGGACTAAGTATTTGCATTGACGCTGCAAGAACTGTTTGTACATGGCTTTCATTGGAGTAGCTATGAATCTCCCCACTTTCTTTCTTCCTCAACTACCACTAGAAAACTTACGCTCCTAAAGTTCCTCCCCAAATGTTCCCGAAGAAGTACAGGACGTGTGCCGAGAAGTTAAATGTGTTCCATTAAGTAGTATGTGTTTTGGGCTTTTGCCCAGCACGTGCTCACTTTCACAGCCCTTTCCCTCATGTATCCAAACACCTTTGTGAAAAACTTCGGAAAAATGGGTTACAGTGCATAGTCTCCAGAATAACACATTCCAACAGAATAGCTTGGACACTAATTTCAGCTGTCAGTTCAACTTAAGAAAATCAAATTTCTGTGTGACAATATTTTAAAAACTTATGCCTAAACAAACATCTAAAATTAGTGGGTCTACTTTTGCAGTTTAGTACTTCGTATCTAGTCAGTTTCACCGGTTCCCCTGTGCAGTCAGTTTCATACAGCAAAAAGAGAGGTGAACTTTTAATAAAAAAAAAAATAAAAAAAACAGGAAAACGTGATTGTAAAACTACAAAATACAGTGGGGAGACTCAGGTCAGCTGTAGCAAGAGTATTTAACTAGACTAAATTCCATGTTGCTTGTGTTCCTTTTAACACCTTTGCTGAGTCAGGATAAATTCATTGAGGACAAAATGAATTTAGATATTGGCCAGAAAAATCAAAAATTGATTCAGCTCCTTTCCTTTTAGTTCTGCAACATGGTAATCCCTCTAGAGTGTGATAGTAACTATTGAGTTCAACCACTGAGATGATCTCAGTCTATTTTAGGGTTGCTCACAGCTAGCCATGCAAAACTGGATTCTCCAGAGCACTTAGCAATCAACATTGCTTCCTCAACATTAAAAAGGATGAGTTTGCTAACTGTATTGTTTTGTGCCAAACAACTCTTTCATGGTCACCTGCTTATTCCCAAAAGAGGCTGCAGCAGAATCAAGCTCTCTCAATGTGAGACAAGTGCCCTAGGTGATTGTATCTAGCTTCTCCTTTACAATCAGCTAAAATACTGCACTATCACCAGACACACTAAATATTCTGCTTTCCTACTGCAGATGTAGATTTTAGCAGAAATATTTCCTAAGTTAGAATCTGCTTTTGTCTGCCTCAACATTTTACTCCATGTCCAGTAATTCTGTACAGTCTGTCAGGTTTGCTTGCAGAAGTGGCTGTTGCTTGGCAGGCTGAAAAGCCAGAGTTTATATACTGCAAAGAGCACAAAAATATCCATATGTGGGAGGGGAGGAGAAACCCACAACTTAGGAAAATTTGGACTCTTTTTTCCTCCCAAAAGACTTCAGGGGGTGTGGGGTGTCATGTCCCTTTTCAATTTTCAAAATATTTCCTCTCATCCTCTTGGGAATACTTCATTCCACCTCAAGAAACTGCAACAAGAAGCCCTTCCTGCAGACAAAACCAAACAAAGACATGGAGGACTGAAGACAACGCAAAAAATATAGAGAAAGGAGGCCAAGACCTCTCTTGGCCACACACACACACACACACACACACACACACACACACACAACATGATAGCACTTAAAAGAAAGAGAATTCAGTTCTCCTAAGCTCCTGTGTTTTCCCCTTTCCCCCTATTACTCTCAGTCAGGGGTGGCCAACCTGTGGCTCCAGAGCCACATGGGGCTCTTCAGAAGTTAATATGCAGCTCCTTGTATAAGCACAGACTCCAGGGCTGGAGCTAAAGGCACCAACTTTCCAGTGTGCCGGGTGGTGCTCACTGCTCAAACCCTGGCTCTGCCACAGGCCCTACCCCCACTCCACCCCTTCCAGCCTCTCCCCTGAACCTGGCATGCCCTCAGTCCTCCCCCACCCTACCCCCAGAGCCTCCTGCATGGCACAAAAAAGCTGATCAGGAGGTGCAGGGATGGAGGAGGCGGCACGGATCAGGAGATGTTACAAACAACCATTTTGCTCCAAGCATTCATGCAGCATCTGGGCACATCTTACCATGCAGCATCTGGGCACATCTTACCACACCTTACTCAGCGAGGCAGCAAGTGGACAAGAGGCACTGGGAGTGGGGCGGGGGAGGGCATGCGAGGCTGCTGACATTACTGCGGTTCTTTGGCAATGTACATTGGTAAATTCTGGCTCCTTCTCAGGCTCAGGTTGGCCACCCCTGCACTCATTGATCTGGTCTGCAGGTTCAGCCCCCTACAGAAACAACAATCAGGCCAGTTGGCTTGTGCCAAGATCTCACTAGCATCCCCACACCTTAAGGGAAATGGATCTCTATATCACATCCGCCTCACAGGCCTTTCCCTGAATGTGCACAGTATGGAAAACAATGATAGAAAGTTTGAACTGCATGGCTTGTTTGGCTTTTTCTTCTAAACAGATTGTTTTTCACAGCAGACCTAATGGAAGTTTAAGATATTCATTCCCATCCCCCAAGTGTCTGGGATGATAAAATGGATTTAAAGATTACATTCATAGAAATCTTGTTAAAGTAAACATTTTGATAAAAGAAGAATGCAATATGGCCTCACATTTTAAGAAATAGATCTAAGGTGTCTATTTCACTAACATTCTGTGCCTGAAGCTGAGAATACACTCCTAAATGTGAACTGCTCCATACCCCCTACATTTCTCAGTCTGGAACAACTAACTACTTGGCAACCAAACACTGCTATTATCAATGTAGCACATTTTATGGCAAGGGAATAAAGAGAAAAAACAATTACATTTTGATGTGGTAGCTGCTATTAGAATAATTGTCTTCATAAAATTGGGAGACTGCATTGCTTTGTACAAGAAATGTGAAACGCCTTTAAAAATCACCAGACCAGAAAAGTGATTTTTATCCACAGTACTGTCATTTTTGGTTAGGTGATTTTTGTTGTTTTTTCCCTTTGTTTGATTAGTTTATTTAATCAAGCCCCAAAACCACTCCCAAAACTGCAATTTTTTGGAATACAAATCCTATAAAGAAAATGGTAATGTGTTTTATATACATTATCTATAGTTAAATAAAAAAATTCTTCAACATTTAAATCTACACAGAGTAAAACTGCCAACTTCAGTGGAGCCAAGATTTCACTCAAGGTGTGTAAACTACTTAGATCTAGTGAGGATATACCAATGCCAGGGCCATGTAAATGAGGCTTACGCATGCCTTGTACATTTAGCATTTTATTTTTTTTTATATGAACACCACGCTCTTGCTAGTAAGTTACCTGAAAGTATTTGCTGGCCTGATCACAACCCATTTGCAGGTATTTTAAATCCACTTTCTGCAGGTAGCTTGGTAGTAGATTTCCAGGTGTGCCATCAATGACCTGAACAGGCATAACTGCTTTATCTAAGTGAGATTAAAAATAAAAACACTAATTAGTCACATATTGCTAACTTGTATAGTAAAGACATAATTAAATCTCGTTGCAACTTCGGTTTGAATATGAAACCTCTTCAATTGAGCCGGAGTTCAGCTGCTTCATTTGGCATATTTATAATCTTCTACGGCAGATGAGCTCAAATACCTTACCGACGTTAGCAGGATGCGAAGCATATCAAAGGAGAGCTTGCCTGATGCTAGGTATCAAGTTAAGCCTCTTTAATTCACAAGCTTTCCAGTATTTGTTTTAAGAATTCATTTTATATTAAGTTTTTCTAACAAAATAATGCTCACACATAATACTTAAAACAGAATAATGAGTATCATCTTCCCATAAAATCCACATAAAATAGTAAGTATCAGACTTTGACCTGGAAAGCCAGAATAGATATTTTTATGTCCTTACCAGCAGTTTATTGCCATACAAAAAAGCTACAACAATTTCTGTTGGTAAAAAAAAGTCATATGAAGTGTAGCATGAATTTGGCATAAAAACAACTTTAACGAGATTACAGAACTTTGTGCACAAGTTCTCATACAACTTATACAGAATAATCATAGAATATTAGGGTTGGAAGGGGCGTCAGGAGGTCATCTAGTCCAACCTCCTGCTCAAAGCAGGACCAATTCCCAATTAAATCATACTAGCCAGGGCTTTGTCAAGCCGACCTTAAAAACCTTTAAGAAAGGAGATTCCACCACCTCCCTAGGTAATACATATGGTGATTTAATAAAAACTAGACTCCACGGATTTTTCAAGATATCAGATGATAAAATAAAACAAAATTAACTAAAACTTATTTCTTCATACTTAGTCTTTTTGGAAGATGTCCACTATAATAGAACTTCCAGTCCTATCAGTCTTGTCCTTCCACTGGTTTCAGGCAAACTAACCAAAATACTTGATATTTTCTAACTCTCAGAAACCACAATAACACAAAATCTTTCATTCACAAGATCATGCTCAATATTATACTCTTCAATAAACAGAGTTTCATTCAATGATATATAGCAGGGGTGGGCAAACTATGGCCCGCAAGCCAGAACTGGCCCGGGGGATTGCCACCCCTGTGGCACCACAGGCCCTGCGCCGCTCCTGGAAGTGGCCGGGACCATGTCCTTGTGGCCCCTGGGGGAGGAGGGGGTGGAAAAGAGGGCTCCACGGGGAACCACGGCCAATGGGAGCTTTGTGGGAGGTACCCACAGGCAAGGGTCAGTGCACAGAGCCCTCTGCCCTCCACCCCCCAGGGATGTGGTGCCAGCTGCTTCCAGGAGCGGCGCGGGGCTAGGGCAGGCAGGGAGCCTGCCCTGGCCCCAATGCGCACCGCTGTTGCTCCGGAACTGCTCCGAGTAAGCGGCACCAGGCCCGAGCCCACACCATGAACTCCTCCTGCACCCCAACTCCCTGGCTGAGCCCCCTTCCGCACCCCGACCCTCTTCCCTGAGCCCCCTCAGACTCCGCTCTGCCTCAACCCCTTGCCCTGAGCCCCTTCCTGCACACCACACCCCCTCCTGCACCCCAACCCCCTGCCCCAGCCCTACATTCATGGCCCTGCATGCAATTTCCGCAGGCAGATGTGGCCCTTTTTCATCTCACTACTTAAGAACTCTTAAAACAGTATTTCATTTTACTTTAAGAGAATTAACTGTTTTCACTATTTCAGTCCATTCAAATTGCTTGTTTCCTACCATTTCTTTCAACTCTAGGCTTGTTGAATCATCACATAACACTTATGACCCATTTTCAGTACTGATCATAAAATAAGCTTTTGCATTTTCTAAAGTAAAAATGAGAAACAATAATGAATTAATCATACTGAAGACTAAAAAGCACGCCAGTGCATATGGAGCCAGATGTCTTGTCATCTCACAGTTTTCTAGCAATTCAAGACCCCCAACAAGTAACAACTCCGTCTACTCCTTCCCAAGTTAGTTCCTTCATTCCCAGCAGTTGAGTCCATCTACTATTCACACCTCCCTCAGTGGTCATCCACTCCTGTTCCCCCATCTAAGCTACATTTACACTGCAACCCAGGGTGTAATCTGCAGCTCGTGTGGAGGTGCCCATGTTAGCTTTAATCTAACTACCTCGCTAAAAAGAGCGGTGAGAATGTGGCAGCGCAGGCTAGCAATGTGAGTATATGCTCGGGAGGATCAGGCAAGTTTGTGCAACCATGCCCTTGTACTGAGCTCGTCACACCAACAAGCCAAGGCAACTGCAGTGGAGGAAGGCTTGACAGTTGTTCCTTAACTTGGTCACTGTACCTGGGACCCCTTCATTTCTTATACCTGTAGTGCAGACCATCTACAATTGGCAGTGAAATATGTTCTCTGAGCTTTTAGTCCAGTTTTAGAACTTTGGCCCTAAAAGATTCAGTTATCTTCTAGCTACAGTAGAACCGCAGAGTTACAAACACCTCAGGAAAGAAAGTTGTTTGTAACTCTAAATAAAACATTATGGCTGTTCTTTCAAAAGTTTACAACTGAACATTGACTTAATATAGCTTTGAAACTTTTCTGTGCAGAAGAAAAATGCTGCTTTTAACCATCTTAAATTAAATGAAACAGGCACAGAAATTGTTAACTTACCTTGTCAAAAAAATGTTTAAACTTTCCCTTAATTTTTTTAATAGTTTACATTTAACAAAGTACTGTACTATATTTGTGCTTTTTTTGGTCTCAGCTGCTTCCTGATTGCATACTTCCTGTTCCAAATGAGGTGTGTGGTTAACCAGCCAGTTTATAACCCTGGTATTCGTAACTCTGAGGTTCTACTGTATCGATATCAAGTCTTTCCTTCAGACAATGAGTTAAAAAGCAATACCAGTAAAACCAATTTTTGGGTCCTTCACCTACTGTATCCAGGCAATGAGGTATCCATGAGAAAGCACAGTATATTCTAGTACGTCTGTCAAATTAGCCCTCACTTGAGAATACTTACTCCTTACTTTGGGGGAATTTTTTTTTTTAAACACTGTAATGCAAATTTTGAAAAAATACCTTCTATAACCAAGTAACAAAATGAGCTGGAGAAAGTAGCAAGACTTCATGAAGCTCTTGATACCAAATCTCATCAGTTTACAGAGTATCCCACTAACATACAGAATAAAATGATGAAAATACTTCCTACGCCAATAGTGCAACTGCCTTTTTCACTACTTTCTTCCCAATAAAGAGGCCTGACAATGTATAGAAGACAATATACAGAAGTCAGTGTCAATAATGTATAGAAGACAGGGTCAATAAATCCTGCACATAATACTCAGAATATCATACACTTTGAACTGCAAAGAAGGTTAGACCCACATTTATGGATCAAATAAACAAGCAGACACTCCTCGGCTGACAACGATTGCATAGACTTATTTTATTTATCTTGGGTAGACAAAGAAAGCAACTTTGAAAACAGTGATATTCTAAAACACTACAAGGATTTTACAGCTGAAATATCCTATGTTAGGAGGACCTAAAAAAAACAATGGGTGAGAAGAAGAAGGTGAGTGGAATGGAGTGTGTAGTAGAGTCTTCCCCTACCAACCAAATGAGAAGGAGGAAACAGATAGGAAGAGAATCTCAAACCCTCCTCATTCTAGTGCTGAAGGCAGAAGATGTGGGCTTCTGCCTAAACAGTCACTCCTGGAAATTACCAAAAAAGTCCTGATGCCCCTTTTTATGCAGGATTACCAAGCATCAAGCATCTCACGTCACAGTCACACATTTGAAAGTCCTGTCATGCATTCTGACATCTCAGCTGCATTCTCACATTCTGCTGAGCTGCGGGAAGGCAGAAAGCATGGGCCCGCAGTTCTGCCTTATGGCTGCCGATTGCAGGATCCTGAGACACATGAGAGTGTGGATAGCAACAGAAGTGTTTATAACCAGTAAAAGACACTCTCCTATAGAATCTGGAATTGAAACCAGGATTCCAGAGAGTCTCAATATTCCTTTTTTGACTAGCAAATAACTGTGAAACTTATTGGCAAAATATGTCTCATCCCCTTTTGGTAGCTTCTGGCCCACACCGAGGACAACAGCATACTATTGCTAGCACTTAGTCCATTAGCTCGAGTAGTAGAGGTCTGTGCTGTGGATTTGAAGGTCCAAGCCTTGCCAGACGACTCACGTGGAATTTATTATGGTACCACGTGATGAAATTTCTGTATTTTGCAGGATTGTTTTAAATTAGGATGTTACAGTAAAAACTTAAATAAAAAGAATATTATGTTTGCAACATAAAGCAAAGTTTGGAAATGCCAAAATTAAGGTTACTCAGGCAACCTTAATTTGGCCCCTTGTGCTTTATTATACAGCCTTTAATGATATGATTGCATACTCTCTTTTTCCCTACAGGACCCTGGCCTCATTTCATGCACAGAATGGACTGTGCTCTGGGAATAATCTGGGTTCAATTGTTAGAGATCGTTGTCTGTAGGACTCTCTGCTTTATTTGCTGCAGAAGCTGGAAGGTGTGTTGTGAATGAAGCTGAGGACTGCAGGAACATAAGGAGAGTCGCATGGTCAAGGCAGTTGAATGCTGTCCTGGAGAATTAGATTCTATACCTGCTTCTGCCACAGAGTTCCTATGTGATGTTGAGCAAAACACTTACAAACATTTCATGTGTGTTCCTCATTTTCTGAGTACATGAGTTGAGACCCTGGTGTCTGATTTGTAGAAGAACTGAATATTCACAGCTGCAACTGAAGTTAATGAGAGCTGTGCTTTGAACATCCACAGTGCTAAAAAGTAGTAAATGCTCTGAAAAATCAGGTCCAAAGCATCTAAAATTGGATTTCCAGAATTAGTGGATATCTTTTACATTAAAGTATCTGTGCCTCAGTTCCTCATCTATAAAATAGGGATTCCACCACCTCACAGGGGGATTTGTGAAGATTAATGTTTGTGAAGCACTCAGATATTATGAAGAACTACAGAAAAGTCCACAAGGAAATTCATAATTCTGTTTTTATAGGGTTTGGATGGTGTGCAGTACGTGAAATATGGGGCTACAGACACTGAATGAAGATAAAAAGCACCCATTCAGTGCATAGAACAATGCAAGGATCTTGTAGGAGAAAAAAATAGTATGAAACTATATAAGTAAAGACTATTATAAGGCATATATGAGAGGAAGGATAATCTAGTGATTAGGGAGCTAGCCTAGGACATGGGAAATCTGGCTTCACATCCCTGCTCCACTACAATCTTCCTTTGTGACCTTCAACAAGTCATTTAGCTTTTCTGTGCCTTTGTTTTCCATCTGTACAATTGTCCTAGCCTTAGAGTGGCTGGCAGTCTAGGTACTGTGACAAAGTTCCTCCTCTACCTTGGAGGGTCCTGCACTTATTTGGCAGATTTGCTCACCTCAGTGATCTTCCCCACAGTCTGGGTTAACTTCTCCTCTGTCTGATCAGGAGTTGGGAGGTTTGGGGGGAATCCGAGCCTGCCCTCTACTCCAGGTTCCAGCCCAGGGCCCTGTGGATTGCAGCTGTCTATAGTGCCTCCTGTAACAGCTGCATGACAGCTACAACTCCCTGGGCTACTTCCCCATAGCCTCCTCCAAACACCTTCTTTATCCTCACCACAGGACCTTTCTCCTGGTGTCTGATAATGCTTGTCCTCCTTAGTCCTCCAGCAGTATACCCTCTCAGCTCCTTGCACCTCTTGCTCCCAGCTCCTCACACACTTCCTCTTCTCTGACTTCTCCCTCCCTGACTGGCGTGAGCTCCTTTTTAAACCCAGGTGCCCTGATTGGCCTGCCTTGATTGGCTGCAGGTGTTCTAATCAGCCTGTCTGCTTAATTGGTTCTAGCAGGTTCCTGATTACTCTAGTGCAGCCCCTCAGGGAACAGAAAACTATTCATCCAGTGACCAGTATATTTGTCCTCTACCAGACTCCTGTACCCCACTGGTCTGGGTCTGTCACAGTACCTACAGCATAATGCAAGAAACCTACAAAAGTCAGCCCTACTCGATGTTTGCTTAAAAAAAGGAGATGATGCTGATGCATACCACAAAGGGTTCAAACTAGGTTGCACAGGCAATATACAAAAGAAAAAACCAAAAGACGATAATCTAACTCTTCCTCATGGCAAGAGTCCCACAGCAAAAAATCCCTCCCCTCCCCATTACATTACACCTACATTATTCACTAGTTGTACTGTACTAAGAATTAAGAAAACATCCTTTTGTGAAAAGAAAAGTTACAAGGTAAGTATGCATCTTTATTGCTAAATCCAACTCATGCTGAGAGTCCGGTTAAACAAATAAGTTAAGCACTTAAGGTTTTTACACAATAAAAAATGTTCTTTTTTGAAGAGATGTGTATTTAAAAACCAATAGATGTGACATTTAACTATCAAAAACCTCAGAGGTCACAACTCTACAAGGCAGCATTAAAAAAACATTCAGAGTAACTGCGGTGTTAACTGTTATATTAAATAACTAGGAGTAGCTAAATGCTACTAGGAGTAGCAAAAATGTGGTAGCAAATATTAAAGCTTGAAGCCTAAGCAGGAAAGTAGACAATCATATCAAATCAGACCAAACCAGGGGATGGAAGGCGGGGGGGGAGGAAATGAGTGGAAATACATCAGAACAAATCAAACAGATTTCGAAACATGGCTCATACCCCCACTTACAGGTTTATGTTTAAAGGGATCTCATTAAATACCTGCGAAGAAAGTAGAGGTTCCTTGTTACAATTAAGGCAACAAAATAGCCAGAGATAAGTGAGTTACATTTTATGTGATAAGAAAGATTGCCAGTGAGCACAGTTTTTTTCCTAATGGAGTCTATCTTCCTATTTCACAAAGATGCAATAATTCTAACAACTTTGGAATTTTATTTTAATCATCACTAATGTACTTCATTTTTTAAATATCATGATGTGTTAGTGTATTGTGCATAATGAGAGTTGTCAAAAGGTTATCATTAAACATTGTCTGTTACAGTACTAGCAGAATCTATGCCCTTTTGCACACTAGTAGCTCCTACTACTGGAACTTGCATTTAATATTTCCTGCTTGGAAGATAATCTAAACAAGGGGAAAAAGGTTCTTGACTGAGAAGTTCTTAAGTTTATCTGAAGTTATGCTGCCAATGGGGCTATCGTTTGCCAACATCTTTTTAGAGACAAGCTATGTCAACGTAAGAACCTGTGCAAATTACAGACACAGTATAAGTTATCCTCCTATGCATTTTAGTGCAGACAAGAAACAGATGCATGCAAACTTCCTCATTACTTCAGGACCTGTACATTATAACTAGGCTTGGAAGGATTAGATTTTTGTCAGTAAATGCTGATTTCTCTGTGCACACAAACCAATGAAAAAATATTTCCATTGACAATAATCAATGTTTACAGATAGGTAAAGTAAGAAAAATGCTGCTTGGCGACTTAAGAGTTCAAACAAGGATATTTAGTTTTTATATTTTGATTTGTGATGTTGAAAATGTGTTTTAGTGGTTATAAAGCTAACTTTGTGAATCTCAACACCTACTATCATTAAATAATTATTGTGCATGAGTTCGACAACTGAGCTTTACAGGACAAGTTAGCAGTGGTGAAGGAACAAACATACACCCACTCTAAAGGAGGATAATAATAACATATACAGCGACTAATATTACAAGTCATTTTTCTGAAAAGAAAGTCTGTTACTAAATCAATTCCTCCCTCTTACAACTCTGTGCACCCTCCTTCATCCTGCTCTTCAGCTGAGGAACCATACACACATCCATTTCTTGTCTGAACTAATATGATTTGAAGAAGACAGCCTTTTCATTTAAACATATCAAGCCAGTAATGTGCTGTAGACAAACGCACTGCATGGAGTGTGGAGGACCCGAGCTGATTAGATTACCACAACATCAGCCTGGAACTGCCATTATTAGAATCTCTAAAGGACAAAAGAGAGAAATTACAATTTTTACTCAACATTTACCATAAGTAACTTAAAAAGTATGTTTATGGTCAAGCATTTAGGTATCCTACCTATGGTCATAACCATCTCTTTTAGTTCACTGAGGTAGGTCTCAAAAAGCAAAAAAGCCTTTTTGTTACTAATTCCTTTAGGATGATGTAAATAAACTAAGGGTTTGGCTACACTTGCAGATGTAGAACGCTTTGAGTTAAACTAGCCTTCGGAAAGCACAGTAGGGAAGGTGCTGCAGTTTGTCCACACTGACAGCTGCAACACACTAGCATGGCCACATCTGCGGCACTTGCAGTGACATTGGGAGTGGTGTATTATGTGCAGCTATCCCAGCATTCAATTGGGAGCAAGGTGCTTTTCAAATGCAGGGAGTGGGATGGAGTGTGACAGGGAGTGTGTTGTGTGTATGGGGGGGAGAGAGAGTGGATTTTTGGGGTGCTGTGCGTCAACATGCTGTCTTGTAAGTTCAGATCCCCCTTTCCCTCACCTTTCTCTCACACACTGACAGCAAGCAACATTCCTAAGTAATGTTTGCTTTGTCACGGAGCAGATACGCATGATGGCTGTCAGAAACTGAGCTTTGAAAGGGCATATCCACATTCCTACAGCCGAGTTAAAAAAAATTACAGGAGTGGCCACT
Source organism: Gopherus flavomarginatus (assembly GCF_025201925.1). Lineage (NCBI taxonomy): Eukaryota > Metazoa > Chordata > Testudines > Testudinidae > Gopherus > Gopherus flavomarginatus. The sequence goes on along the minus strand of NC_066617.1, from coordinate 44,118,928 downwards.
TGACTTAAGGGGACTGACCTCCAGAAATGTCCCATAATCAGAGCGCAGTAATGCAACACCTTGTTCGCAATGACGTTGCGGCATCTCAGCCAAGGCATATCAGACCTTATTCCTCCCCACTAGATGGGAGTACCAGGAGCGCTCTAGCCACGGAGTCAAAGCATTCTACGTGCCTTGCCAGTGTGGGAGTGAGTTAGAGCACACTGGTCGGCTTTAGTGTGATCTAACTTGCAAATGTAGCCAAGCCCTAAGGTTAACTAACCATTCTTAAATTCTGACTTTAATCAAATGTAGGGACCTCAGGGCATTTAACTACTGCACGTTCCTAAATGACTGAATATAAGGGAACACAGGACCTTTCTAATTGGACTAGATTATATTTTTTCTCCCCTATTTAGTACTACACAGTGGACTGTTTTTTCTCCTCTCCTATGTCTGCAGCAGTAGGGTCTACTCCACTAATGCCTTTCGATAAAAAAAAGATTTAGATGTGCCACACAAATAAACATGAATGCTAGATATAAAAACTAAAATAAGACAGCAAAGATGAGTATTTTAAATATACCTTTGGCTCCTTACTGTCTCTATAAAGGGGGGTTGGGAGAATCATCCCCTTTAAAATTGACACAAATTCCTTAGAATTGTTTTCCATTTGTCCAGGTTACACGACAGAAGAGATGTTAAAAGGGAGGGAGGGAGGGAGGGAGAGTAGGCCTATGAAGAGCCATTTTAGTATCAGAAAACAAAAATATACAGGATAAGGGAGACTATTTTCTAAGCTTCATGCATACAACCCAAGATGCAAACTTACTATTACACATGCCTGCCCTTAAATGTTGGGTTTACAGAAAATTATGTTCTATGTCACATAATAGCCCCTCTCGGGTTTGTTTGGTTTTTATCAAAATACATAAATCCAGCACAACTGCCAAAAAATATATACCCTCAGCACCCGCCTCCAGTTACAGTAACCAGGCACAGTCACAAGATATAACGACTCCCTTTCATTTTCAAACCAATCCACACAACATGAAACGCAACCCAAAGCAATTTGTACAGAATCGTGCACGGTTGGGAAGAAATGGGACCTCAAACCCCACCGCTCTCAAATGTAAAGAGACGCTTCCACAGGCCCCAACTTTCCTTGGCGCTGGTTGGTGCACCCCTCGGCCCCGCCCCGCCTCCTCTCTGCCCCTATTGGACCCCCCCAAAACCCCGCCCAGGCCCCGCCTCTTCCCCCCTACCGCCTTGCCCCGCGAAGCGGTTGTTTCCCGACTCAAGCGCGGGGAGGGAGCAGAAGCACGGGTCGGCGGCCCACTCAGGGGCGCAGGAGGAGGCGGCGGCGTAGCGGAGGCGAGCTGGGGCGGGGAGCTGCCGGTGGGTGCAGAACACCCACCCTTTTTTCCACTCTAAAGTTTTAACTCTTACGAGGGCTCCTCTCCCCCTCGCTGGAAGGATAATCACAACAGGAGACTCACCTGTCACGATCACAGGCCAGGCAGCAGCTCCCCCTTAGCTGAGCCCCTTTCCTAGCCCAACCAAAACAATGCAACGGCCCCACTGCGGATGTCCCCAGCCTGGGCAGGACGCAGCGCTCAGCTGACTCTGGGAAAGAGGCGTGAGCAGAGGCGTCCCCCAGACCGGCTGGGCACTCAGAACCCTGCAGGGACCCGCTAGGAAGCGCCTTGGGACTTAAGTACAAACCCCGCGGCTTGTCCCGTCTTCCTCCGCTCAGCCGCCTACGCTCCTTCTACGTCACTGGTTCTCTGGGAAAATGGCGTCCTCCGCGCTCCCCTCCTTCCGTCCCCCTACACGGGGCTCGCCAGCCCCGCCCTGCAGGGGCAAGGTTTCCAGGGCGAAGCCAAACGGCCGCCATTTTTCTTGTGGGCTGCAGCGCGTTGTGTGTCCGTTAAGTCCTGCCTCGTGCCATGTCCATATTACCAAGGGGGTTTCCTCGCGGTGTTAAACTGTTCGAGGGCCGGGGCCAGAGCGCGCGCCCCGCGATCGAGAGTTGCCGGAAAGCGGCAGCCTAGGGAACGGCAGGGCCGAGGGGACTGTCTGGGTTGGGTGGAGACTGGGGCGGTCGTGCGGCGGAGTCCACGGGGAGGGGGAGGGGGAGGGGCAGGAGCTCGGGCCCAAAGTGATGCTGCGGGTGACCTAAAGCGCGTAGCCAGACCCTGTCTTCCCCAGGGACACAGACATCGAAACTTGTCTTCAGTCTACCCCCGAGTCCGTGCACCAGCCTACGCCCTGACTTGTGAGCCTGGGCCAGCCATACCGACACACACAGGCTTTGGGAGGCTGCAAGACCGAGCAATCTCCCCACGCAGAGTGAGACAGGGGATAAGAGACTGAAGCGCATTTGGTGAAGAATGGAGGGTTGCTGGCTGAGGGGATCGCCTCCTCTCCCCCCTCCTTAGTGGAGACCTGAGGCCAGTAATTTCCCTACACCCCCCTCTCCCCAGTTTTGTGAACTAGTTACATGCCAAACTTGGTGGCTGAATTGTGCGACTTTGTCCTCTCCCATGTTGCAGGGGGGCCAACAGTTGGGGTTCATTTGCACCGGTGTGCATATCCCCAATGACCACACCGGAGTGGAGAAGTAAGTCTCTTTATTTGAAATCAAATAAGGTGCAGGGAGATACAAAATCTCAAATCGTGCACAGATTACTATCCTCTTCCCTACTTTATATACTCTACTTGTTTACAGAGATGTTCACAGGTGCTACAACTGATCATTTACACTTCATTAACTACCGGATCCTTTAATTAACTACATCCTCTTCCCACAATACAGAACCCCCTTTGATTAATCACATCTTATACCATAAACAAAGGAACAAAAGAAAAATAATAAATGAACACGTACTCATGCTAGCTTCAAAAGAACATATTGATTAGCCCGTGGGGGGGGGCAGTCCGAGGGCAATCGTAGGCCTGAGAATGTAAACTTTTGACCCCACGCCATATTACCAGTTACTTGGAGCCTTGCCCCCACCCAACACCCACAACTATTTCACATTTGGGGACAATATGTACCTTCAAGTCAGTGGCACTGCTATGGGTACCCGCATGGCCCCACAATATGCCAACATTTTTATGGCTGATTTAGAACAATGCTTCCTTAGCTCTCATCCCCTAATGCCCCTACTCTACTTGTGCTAATTGATGACATCTTCATCATCTGGACCCATGGAAAAGGAGCCCTTGAGGAATTCCACCAGGATTTCAACAATTTCCATCCCACCATCAACCTCAGCCTAGACCAATCCACACAAGCAGTCCATTTCCTTAACACTTCTGTGCTAATAAGCGATGGTCACATAAACACCACCTATACCAGAAACCAAACAGATTGGCAAGGTCGCTATACTTTGCTGGAATTAGGGGATTGGTATTTCCCAATGCTGATGTTCACAGCCTTCCTTGGGGCTCTTCTATGCTAGGTCTGGTTTGACACCACAGCTGGCAGAACCTGGAGTTAAGTCGTATCTCCTGTGTTGCCCAGAAAATGCTCTAGTTATAGAGGGAAAGCCAGGGGAGGCTCAGTATGACTGGGAAGTGGGATGAGAGGATCAGGTTAAATTGTAGGGTCTCTTGGAGGACTTGAAGAGATTCTGTCTCATAGGAAATGGGCCCAGAGGACAACATATTACTGTCAATTGTCCCTACCCAATCCAGAGCAAACTTCTGTACAGGCAGGCAGTTAACTGGCAAAAGTCAAGTCCATGAAGTTGCTAGATGTCCTGGAGTCAATAAATGCAAGCAAGGTTCAGTTTACTTAAGGTGTGTCTGGGATCCAGAACCAGACCTGGACTTGCTAGTGGGGTTGATGAGAGTCCTGTAATGCAGGGACACATGCAAGTAGTAGAGGAGGACCATTTGGGGAAGCTGATCCCCCTGTTACTTCCAGCCATGATCCCTGTATTGGGGCGGCACAAGATCATTTACTGGCACAAGGGCCAGGCTGAACCTATGGGGCACCCAGAAGCAAAGTGGCCACACTCCCAGCAATACGGACAGAGCCCATTCTGGTACCAGTGCTCATTCTCGGTCTGTGAAGCATCTGTAAGTGGCATCAGTTTGCATGGGCTCTGATCTGGGATTGGGCAGAGTGCATGGTCAGGGGGCTATGGTGCTAGGCTGGGATCTGTTGTAACTCCTCCTTTCCAGGGATTGTTCAAACAGCCAGTTGTCAGTCTGGATACAAACTTGATAGAGGATGACAACTCGGGGAAGGAGAGGTAGGGCGACCTGAGCCATCTCATCTTTTATGGCATCATTTGGCCCTCAATAAAAGTGGTAGATCTGCACTGCCTCATTCCAGGTAGTGTAAGCAGCCAGGCACCAGAAGTAGGCTGAATAAGCTGAGCCTGTGAACCCTGTGTGAGGAACTGCAAGGAGGCTTCAGCGGTGTGGGCCTACTTGTGGTCATCAAATATGAGCAAGAAGATTGGATGAATTCTTCAAAACAGCCAAGAACTGGGTCTGCCCATTCCAGAAGGGGTGATACCCAGTGCAAGGCTTCTCCTTTTAGAAGGCTGATGATCAGCCTCACCTTTGCCTTGTCATTTGGGTAGATGGCTGTACAAATCAAAACAGCAGGTGGCACTGGATAATGAACATATGAGGGCCACTAACAAACCACTTTGGCAACAGGACGTTTGGATTGTCCTCTGTGGTTGCTGCCACAGCCAATCCCAGTGTCTCTGGAACAATCTGGACCTGCCCTCGGAGGGAGGCATTTTCTAGCTGCAACTGGGCAACTTAGTTCTGGAGACTCTGAAATAGGGAGAGGAACAGTTCCCAGCCAAGTGGTGATGTTGCACAGACTGTGTTTCTGCTCTTCCCGTGGGATTAAATACTTGTCCCTGGGGGTCATCTGCCCCTTTCCTTGCTATGGATTGGCTGAGGGATGAGTCATCATAGGCTCTGGCTGAGGATTTACCTCACACTGGCCTCCTCCCCTCTATCCCTCTGCAGGTGCAAGGGCTAGTACAGAAATGAATTTAGAATTCAAACATCTCTTCACACTTTAGCTCTGACTCTATGTGGAGTGGGCTACACACAGAGAAGGGTTATCTTAGGCCTCATAGTGGGAAGGGTGGATGCTAGTTGGTAGTGCAAACAGCCTTGGTGAGGGGTGGACTGTGAAGCACACAGTCAGCCAGTCCACTGTCCAGTTCATGGACCTTCAGGTACCTGTAGTCTGCAGGGGATACAAAAACCTAGGATAAAATTCTTTTTTGTTAAAATGACAGGAGGTACCAGGAGAAGCTCTGAAAATAGGGACACTCTGGTATTTCAGTGACACGTTCCCCAGACATGATGATGTTTGGATGAAGCATGATGATATGTGCCAAAAATCTATTTACTCTGTGTGCCATAGCAATATTATAATGTACAAGGCACAACATCATGACAGCCAAGCATCTCCCATCAAGCAAAATCAGTCTTATCACTCCAGCACCTTTAGTACTTATTTAATGCCAACCTACTCTACATCTCTCCACACATTCTTATGTCTACAGTTCCTGCTGTATGGTACAGCCTACTTTTGCTTGCTTGTCATGTTATAAATGGTCATATTTAATCATACAGCATCACAGCAAGAAATCACATTATTTCTCCTTCCCAATACCTCTTTATTTCTCTCCCCCTGTTCTATTATTTTGTTTTGGAATTGTAACATTTCTCTCTCTAAAGTGTTTTGGTTATGTAACCCTTCTGCCTGATAGAATTGGCAGCAACAAGGGCTGGGTTCAATATCTAGGTGTTTCTCTTGAACAGTACAACACAAAACCAGCTCGAGCCCCCACGCAGTAACCTGGGACAATCACATACCACCTTCTGCATGCCTCTAACAGGCAATATTTCCCCTCTCACAAGCACAGAGTCTGAGTATAGAAAAGAAACTTTTAATAAAAAGAGGGAAGTAACCAGGCATTAATTTGGGGAAACACTACAACAGGGTTCATAAACATAAACCATGAATAAGGCTACATTTTAGTCATACATATTTTTACTAAAAGTCATGAACAGGTCATGGGCAGAAAACAAAAATTCACAGCCTGTGACCTGTCCATGACTCTTACTAAAAATACCAGTGAATAAAACTTGGGGGAGGGCCCTATGGTTGCTGGAGAAGGGCAGCTCAGCTACTTGGCTCCTTACCTTAGTCCACACCTCCTCCCCCCGCCCCCCCAGCAGCAGCAGACTTTTGGTGTGGGAGGGGGCAGGGGGTTGTGGCATGGGATGGGGTGAGGCAGGCTCTGGGTGGCGCTTACCTGGGGGACTCCTTGGAAGTGGCAACATGCCCCTTGTTCAGCTGCTAGGCAGAGGCATGGCCAAGCAGCTCTGTGGGCTCTCAGTTGAGTCTAAAGACTTGGCTACACTAGAGAGTTGCAGTGCTGGTGGTGGCTTTACAGCGCTGCAATTAACACACAGTCCACACTTGCAAGGCACATCCAGCGGTGTATCTCCCTGGATACAGCGCTGGCTGTACTCTACCTCTGCCTGGGGAATAACGACTGCAGCGCTGGTGATGCAGCGCTGCTCTGCCAGTGTGGCCACCAAAAGTGCTGTTATTGGCCTCCAGAGGTATTCGGAAGTATCCCAGAATGCCTATTCAGCCACTCTGCTCATCAGTTCGAACTCTACTGCCCTGGCCTCAGGTGACCCGCCCTTTAAATGTCCCAGAATTTTAAAAATCCCCTTCCTGTTTGCTCAGCCAGGTGTGGAGCGCAATCAGTGAATCTTTCTAGGTGACCATGCCTCCACGCGCCAAACGAGCCCCAGCTTGGAGCAATGGCGAGTTGCTGGACCTCATCAGTGTTTGGGGGGAGGAAGCTGTGCAGTCCCAGCTGCGCTCCAGCTGTAGGAATTACGATACCTATGGGCAGATATCAAGGGATATGATGGAAAGGGGCCATGACCGGGACACGCTGCAGTGCAGAGTTAAAGTGAAGAAGCTGCGGAGTGCCTATTGCAAAGCCCGTGAGGGAAACTACCGCTCTGGTGCTGCCCCCATGACCTGCCGTTTTTACAAAGAGCTGGACGCGATACTTGGGGGTGACCCCACCGCCAATCTGAGGACAACGATGGATACTTGAGAGTGGTGGGGGTAGGAGGAGGGGGGGAGGAGGAAACCGATAGTGAGGGTACTGGGATGGGGGGAGACAACCCGGAATCCCAGGAAGCATGCAGCCAGGAGCTCTTCTCAAGACAGGAGGAAGGTAGCCAGTCGCAGCAGCCAGTACTTGGTGAAGGACAAGCAGAGGAGCGGGTTCCCGGTAAGCGGCTTGTATTTTTAGGATGAAAATGTTTCGGGAGAGGAGGGAGGGTTAGGGCTGCATGCATGCATGCCTAGATGTGGAATAGCCCATTGATGTGGTCTGTCACGTCGCTGTAATTGGCCTCTGTGGTCTCTTCAAAAGTTTCAGCCAAAGCGTGGGCAATGCGCTTGCACAAGTTTATTGGGAGAGCCACTGTGTTCCTTGTCCCAGTCAGGCTAACGTGTCCACGCCACTGTGCTGCGAGGGGTGGGGAGACCATTGCTGCACAAAGGCAAGCTGCATAGGGGCCAGGGTGGAAGCCACATTGCTGTAGATGACCCTCCTGCTCTTCCCAGGTGACCCGCAGCAGTGAGATATCTTGCAGGATCAACTCCTGTGGAAAATGTTGGGAGACTGTTCAGTGTAGGTGCCCCCTGTAGCTGTTTGCTTTCCCCAATGCACAGAAACCCCTGCACATCCCTGAAGCAATCAGTCCCCCTTACTCACCATTTTGGGGCTCCTGTGGGTTATGTGTACTCTCTTTGGCATGGGAAAATTATGCTATTGTGAAGACTGTAAACTCCTTCACTGTGTGGGAATAACTGTCTGAGATATAAACAATGCTGCCTCTGTTAATTGTTGCCTTTTCTGCCTTTCTACAAGCAACCTTGACTTCTCGGATGCCCATATTATCAACAGCTGAGAGACTCCAAAACCTCCGGAAGAAGCCGTGAAAAAGCAAAGACAACCTGCTGCAAGCCGTTATGGATCATTCTGCCAGAGAGAATCAAAAACTGCAGGACTGGAGGGAAAAGAAAAGCAGGATCCGCCAGAGAAATGCAGCGGCCTGGAAGAAAAGCACAAAGCAGCTGATAAGCATCCTGGCACATCAAGTGACTCTATCCAGAGGCTCATAGACATTCAAGCAGAGCACTGGCGTGCCGCCCCCACTCTCCCCCCGTGCCAAAGCTCTTTCACTTGTGCCCAATGTCAGCTCAAAACCCCCTTCCCCAGCATCCAGGTTCTTACCACCACCACCAGCTGCCTCCAACACCTGTACGTTCACCAACCAGCCCTAAGAACTACGACCCTTACCCTCTGCACTCAGCCCCCATCACCATGCAGTATAGGCATCCTGAAGTGCAGCAGTCATTGCACAGCACTCCAGACAGGACATATTCTAACCTGTGACTGTACAGTTCCCCACCGCACCCCCTTGCCCTTTTAGGTTCCCAAAATGTTGTGTGTCTGTCAATAAAGTTATTTTCTTTTCAATAAATGAATCCTTGATTTTGAAAACAGTCTTTATTATTGCAGAAAGTAAAAAGATACCTTAGCCCAGGAAAGAAACAGGCACTGCAAATCAGCTTAGGAAAAACAGATTCCTACTAACATTGTAACCACTGCACTCCACTCCCATGCAAGGCACCAAACATTACTGTTGGTTTTCAGCCTCAAATTCCTCCCTCAAGGCATCCCTAATCCTTGAAGCCCTGTGCTGGGCCTCTCTAGTAGCCCTGCTCTTTGGCTGTGCAAATTCAGCCTCTAGGCGTTGAACCTCATAGGTCCATGCCTGACTGAATGTTTCACCCTTCCCTTCACAAATATTATGGAGGGTACAGCACACGGATATAACCGCAGGGATGCTGCTTTCCCCCAAGTCTAGCTTCCCATACATAGAATGCCAGCTCCCCTTTAAACGGCCAAAAGCACACTCCACAGTCATTCGGCACCGGCTCAGCCTGTAGTTGAACCATTCCTTGCTCCTGTCAAGCTTCCCTGTATACGGTTTCATGAGCCAAGGCATTAATGGGTAAGCGAGGTCTCCAAGGATCACAATGGGCATTTCAACGTCCCCTACTGTGATCTTCTGGTCTGGGAAAAAAGTCCCTGCCTGCAGCTTCCTGAACAGGCCAGTGTTCCAAAAGATGCGTGCATCATGCACCTTTCCGGGCCAGCCTGTGTTAATGTCAATGAAATGCCCACAGTGATCCACAAGCGCCTGGAGAACCATAGAGAAATACCCCTTCCGATTAACGTACTCGGAAGCTAGGTAGGGTGGTACCAGAATAGGAATATGCATCTGTCATGGTATAATTCCCTACTCTGAACTTTAGCGTCCAAAAGATGGGGTACCAGCATGAATTCCTCTAAGCTCAATTACCAGCTTAGAACCTGTAGTGCTGCCACCAATCAGGAATTCCAGTGCCTGGTACACTCTGGTCCCCCCAAAACCTTGCCCGGGGACCCCCAAGACCCAGACCCTCTGGATCTTAACACAAGGAAAGTAAAGCCTTTCCCTCACCGTTGCCTCTCCCAGGCTTCCCCTCCCTGGGGTACCCTTTAAGATCACTGTGATTCAAACTCCTTGAATCTTAAAACAGAGAGGAAAATGCACCTTCCTCCCTCCTTCTCTCTTCCCCTCCCAGATTCTTCCTGAGAGAGACAATAATCCTAACACAGAGAGAAATTAGCCTCTCTCTCACCCCTTCCCTCCTTTCTCCCCACCAAGTCTCTGGTGAATCCAGACCCAGTCCCCTGGGGTCTCACCAGAATAAAAAAACAATCAGGTTCTTAAACAAGAAAAGCTTTTAATTAAAGAAAGAAAAAACAGTAAAAATGATCTTTGTAAATTTAAAAAATGGAATAGGTATAGGGTCTTTCAGCTATAGACACTGGGAATACCCTCCCAGCCTAAGTATACAAATACAAATTAAAATATTTTCAGCAAAATACCAATTTAAACTCCTTTCAGGCAAATACACATTTGAACTCCTCCCAGCCAAATACACATTTGAACTCTTCCCAGCCAAATACACATTTGCAAATAAAGAAAACAACCATAAGCCTAACTCGCCCTATCCCCTAGTACTTACTATTTTGAATCTATAAGAACCTGTATCAGGGAGATTGGAGAGAAACCTGATTGCACATCTGGTCACTCTCAGAACCCACAGAGAACAACAACCAAAAATTAACAGCATACTCAAAAACTTCTCTTCTTCAAGATTTGAAAGTATCCTGTCCCCTGATTGGTCCTCTGGTCAGGTAACAGCCAGCTCACTGATCTTGTTAACCCTTTCCAGGCAAAAGAGAGATGAAGTACTTCTGTTCTATTAACTCTTACTTATCTATTTATGACAGCGTCCCATCTATCACCCCTCCAGTTAGGGAAACCCATTTGTGCAAAGCCATCCACAATGTCCGCACATTCCCCAGAGTCACAGTTCTTCTTAGCAGCATGCGATTAATGACCCTGCAAACTTGCATCAAAACGATCCCAACGGTCAACTTTCCCACTCCAAACTGGTTCCCAACCGATCGGTAGCTGTCTGGAGTTACCAGCTTCCAGATTGCAATAGCCACCTGCTTCTCCACTGGCAGGGCAGCTCTCAATCTCGTGTCCTTGCGCCGCAGAGTGGGGGCAAGCTCAGCACACAGTCCCATGAAAGTGGCTTTTCTCATCCGAAAGTTCTGCAGCCACTGCTCATCATCCCATACTTCCATGACGATGTGATCCCACCACTCAGTGCTTGTTTCCCGAGCCCAAAAGCGGCGTTCCACAGTGCTGAGCATTTCTGTGAATGCCAGCAGCAATTTTGTGTCGTATGCGTCAGGCGACTCGTTATCATCGTCGGACTCCTCATCACTTTGGATCATAGGAATAGCTCAACTGCCAAACGTGATGTTCTGGCGAGACTCATCAGCATACTCCTCAGCAGTTCGGGCTCCATTTCCCACAGAAATCGTGCTGCACAGAAACCGTTGAGAGAGTCAAGATGGCGCCAAACGTGGACGGAAAAACAGGGATTGCTGGAATGTGAAGCGATGCATCACGGGGAGTTGGGACAGGAAGAAGAATGACCCGCCCCCTCCGTCCCCTTCCCACAACCTACGGCGCCAAAATGGGACAAGATGCTCTGTGGGATAGCTGCCCACAATGCACCACTCCCAACATCGCTGCAAATGCTGTAAATGTGGCCACACTGCAGTGCTGGTAGCTGTCAGTGTGGCCACACTGCAGCACTTTCCCTACACAGCTGTACAAAGACAGCTGTAACTCCCAGCGCTGCACACCTGTAAGTGTAGCCAAGCCCTAAATTAGCTCTGTTTTTACACAGTGGAAAGAGTAATAGTGAAATGGTGTCTGAGGCCCTTAGGCAGGGCTCACACCACGAGGTACAAGTACCTGTCCCCACCATCTCTACTTACTGGGCTTTGGTAATTCTTTGCAGTCTGTTTTGCAATTATCTTAAGTAATTTTGTATCATCTGCAAACTTTGCCATCTCACTGTTTACTCCTTTTTTTCCAGATCATTTATGAATATGCTGACCATTTATTCCTACCCTTTGTTTCTTATCTTTAAACTGGAGTGCCTCTGAATGCTTTTTAGGATCATATAACTATCCTTAATTTAATTTAATGACAACCTTTTTGTTATCTTAATCATCATGCCTCTGTTTATAAATAAACTCCCTGCCACCGTGCCTCTGTTTATAAATAAACTCCCTGTGTGTTAGCAGCACAGAAACAGAACTCATCATATTCCACACTCAAGCTCTAGATCCTGGGTATTGAGCACCCACTATTTTTTTTCTGTAGGTACCTGAGCCCCAGAGCACCTACACATGGAGTCAGCGCCTGTGCATGGGAGACCAGAATTGCAGACAAACAGTAGTCCAGATGAGGTCTCACCACCAGTGCCTTGTATCCTAACACCTCCCTGTCTCTACTGGAAATACCTTGCCTCATGCTGCAGCTGCACCCCAGGACCAAGTTAGCCTTTTTCACAGCCACCTCACATTGAGGGTTCATAGTCATCCTCCTGTGATCAACAAGCACACCCACTCATATCTTACTCTTCTTCTCTGTCACTTCCAACTGATAAATCCCCAGTTTATAGCAAAAATTCTTGTTGCTAGTCCCTGCATGATCTCCCATTTTGCACTATTAAACATCATCCCATTTCTGTTACTCCAGTTTACGTGGTCATCCAGATTTTCTTGTATGATATTCTTCCATATTGGCAATACCTCCCAACTTTGCATCATTCACAAATTTCCTACTTTTTTGTGCCAAGGTCAGCAATAAAAATGTTAAATAAGATTGGTCTCAAGACTGATTCCTGAGGAACTCCAGACTCCACTAGTAAGCTCCCCCCTGCCTGACAGTTTGCTTTTCAGTATGACCCATTGTAGTCTCCCCTTCAATCAGTTCCTTATCCACATTTCAGTTCTCATATTAATCCCAATCTTCTCCAATGTAACTAATAATTTCTCTTTGGAACTGTATCAAATGCCTTACTAACATCCAGGTAAATTAGATCTACTGCAGTTCCTTTGTCTAAAAAATCTTCTCAAAGAAAGATATTAGTAATGTTGTTACCACCTCTTGAATCCAACAATTGAAACGTAGAAAAATCTTCAATTACTTTCTGTCATTTAGGCAACTCACTTTTTGCAGTTCGTCAAGCTTGAGTTGGAACAGATCATTTAACTTAGGAAACATCTTAATAGCCCCTTCTTATCTTAATCGCCCATTAATCACTCTGTTTATAAACACAATTCTGACTCCCTGCCCCAGGGACCAGCCAAGGAAGTTTTTTTAAAGGCTTTTGAAGCTCCCCCTAGAACTGTGTGCATGGACACCACAGAGACTGGGGCCTTGGCTACACTTGCAAGTTAGAGGGCATTAAATCAGCCCTGGGCGCCCTAACTCTGGAGGTGTCCGCACTGACAAGGAAGTTAGAGCACCTGGACTCTGCAGCTGGAGCACTCCTGGTAATCCACCTCCACAAGAAGCATAGAGCTTGCTGCTGAAATGCTGGGGTGTCAGTGTGTCAGTGTTGCATTACTGCACTGTGATTGGCCTGTAGAAATGTTCCATAATCTCTTGAAGTCAAGTGGCCACTTTGGTCATTGTTTTGAACTCAGCTGCAGGCATGCAGATATCTCCTTTCAAATCTCCATTTCTGACAGCCGGCATGCTTATCTGCTCAAAGACAAAGCAAACCATTACTGTGGAATGCTCATGCTGCAGAGGCCAGGCATTTGTGCATTTTTGTGCATGTGTGAGAAAGAGAGGTGGGGGTTGGTGGCTGATGTTAGGGTTTCCCTCTGCCGCTGTCTGAACTTACAAGACAGCATGCTGACAAACTCTCTGCCCCCTTAAACACACCATCTCTCCTCCCATATTCACACAACACACTCCCTGTCACACTCCGCCCCCACTAAAAAAGCACGTTGCAGCCACTTGCACACTGGGATAGCTACCACAATGCACTGCTCTCTGTGGCATTGCAAGAGCTGTTAGTGTGGCCATGCCACTGTGCTTGCAGCTGACAGTGTAAACACATGGCAGTGCTTTCCCTGCTGCTGTTTCAAAGGGCTAATTTAACTCCCAGTGCTCTACATCTGCAAGTGTAGCCATAGCCTGCACGAGGACAAAAACAAGAAGTGGAAGATCCTCCCACCCAAAACCTGCAACCCACTATACATTATGAGGAATTTAAAAAAAAACCCAACCAAGATCCACTTATTGTAAGTGGATTTGACAATTTTGCTTTGGAAGCCATGTCCCCTGCCTAAAGAGTGCTGTTTAGTTGAGGATGAGTCCCTCAATCAGGATATGCCCAGTACAGTTCTGCTTCCCTTGATTAACACAACAAGGATAATAAAGGATAATCCTTTATTACTCCTGCCCCAATAACAAGTAGACCGCGGGTCCAACACCAGCCAAAAGTGATCATTTGGGCAAGCAATCCCATCATGCTGAGCACCTAGGCAGGGTGGGTCTGCCCATGCAAACGAGCTCTGAAGTCCTCTTCCACAGCTCATCACTAGATGTCAGGGTGAGCTCGTTCAGACTCTGCTTACAGTTACACTTGTGTAAAAGACACAATACAAAATAAAGTTGAATTGTAAAGTATGTGTTAAGTAGAGGAATTCTTCAGGGAGATTCTCTAGGATTTATTTCTCTCAGTCATTTTCATTATTGCCAACCTAATATAAGAACAGATTTATTCTTGTGGATCACCACAACTCTCGAGTTCCAGCTCTTAATCCCACATTTCCCTGTGGCAACTAGAGTGCTTGATTAGAGTGCAAAAGTAATATTAGAACAGTGTTATACCAACATGCCAAAAAATAACCCATTTTGGATCTGTGTGGATAAAGAATGTTACATTTACTAGTACCGATTCTTCCCTGATTGCCTGCATTTCTCGCTGTTCTCATCTCTGCAGGTCACTTTTTGGTTTACTTCTTCCTCCCATGTGTTTGCTAGCTAAAGCTGGCTGGGAAGTGGAGTTTCCGTCCTGTGAAAATTTTTGAGTTTTCAGAATTTTTTTCATCCCAAATCAGGAAGAAAAGCCCAAATTCTATTTTGGCAATGTTTTGATGTTTCCAAAACAAAATATGCTCCCCAGGATCTGTGGCTGCCTGGCAACCCTGGAAGTCACAGCTCCCCAGCAGGCAAGCTGTGGGGGAACTAGTATCCCAAGGAGCCAGGCACTCTTCCCTGTTTGGTTTCCATTGAAAGTTTTGATGGAATCAACACATTCTCACAGAATGTTTTAGTTGCATCTCATCAGCATTTTTTAATGGAAAACTGTTCTGTAGGAACATTTTCAACCAGCTGTGTTGCTATCTCTATCGCTAATTTTGAAAATGACACCAAGTTTGATCACAGTTGAATTTAGAAAGAATCACCTGATAAAAAAAAGAAGCAACTATGAAGGTGGTAAGGAGATTCTTGGAGGGGTATTCAGTCCAATGAGTCAAAAAAGTCTCTGGAAATTGTAAAAAAAGGCTTAAACTGGGCAAACCCCATACAAGCCCCCATTCAAAGGGTAGTTGATCCCTGAACTAAACCATAAAGCTATTATCCTCTCCCCCAAAGCCTTCCTTAAGACCCACTTCTTCTGAGATTTCTTTAAGAAATCTGCCAGTTGATGCTGAGTAGATGCTGTCATGGACAACTGCATTTATTTATTTATCTATAAAATACATTTTAAAAATGTTAAACAATTTGGAACCATCAACTCTGCTCACAGCTAATCTAAATTACCACACAATCTTCTCACAGGTACCCTCATTTTTTCTCCTTGAAATACTGTTTATGATGCTTTCAGCATTTTTTAAAAATTAGATTGTAAAACTCAGAGCACTCTAGGTTTTCATGAATAGTAAGAAGAGTTGACAATGTGCTATCATGTATACAAGTGAATAGGGAAGTGGGAATGACTACAGCACCAGTGCATCAGAAGAGCTTAACAAATGCAGCTAGATTCCAGCTGGCTGTGTCGACAGGCATTTTCATACTTTCACATGTTTGGATCTCTTAAAATTAATCTTAATTCTGAATTTCAGGGGTTTCTAATGATTCTAGCTGTGGAGAGGTTAGCCAGGGCTTGTCTCCCTCTGGAGTGGTGGGGAGCCACACTGCCACACTAAATTGGGGACTAGGTCTTGCGGGGAATTAGGCCAGCCACAAGAGTTGTCCTATGCAGCCTTTGTGAAGGAAGAAATAACACAGTAAGCTCAGGCCCTAGGTCAGGGCAGGACACTGGTGAGTCAGGCACTCAAGCCCTCAGCAGGGGCTGAGCAATAACAGCATATACTCGCAAGCCCTAAGTCAGGTCAGGGCAATGGTGAGTCAGGCTCTCAGGCAGGGACTGAACAGTCATAGTATAAGGGCAAGCCCATGACCTAGATCAGGGTGGGGCAATGGTGAGACAGGCGCTCAGGTCCTCAGGCAGGGTCTGAGCAACAACAGTATATAATGGCAAGCCCAGGCCCTAGGTTCGAAAGGGCCGTGGAGAGGGGAGCCTGCCAACCATGAATTGGGTGGCAGGGGGGACGCAGGCCTTCCCATTCCACTGTGTCCCAGCCCAGGGCCCTAACAGTGGCAGAAGACCCGCTGCAGTGTTGGTGAGGATCCTGGCTGCAATACACTAACATGGGTTCTGGCAGTGCTGAAGCAAGACTAGGGTCAGCTGCCTTTGGGCTACTTCCAGACTCCCCCTCTTGAGGTACCTGGGTTGGAGTGGTGTCCTCAGGGGGGTCCAGCACCATGGGTTCCTCGGGATAGCTGGTGAGGGGTAGACACAGCAACTCCTTCTGGTAGTTGGCACAGGGCAGGCTCAGCAACTCCTCCAGGTAGCTGACGAGGGGCAGCCTCAGGAGAGTGATATCTTTCATGGTCATCTAGTTGAAATAGGGGAATTTTTGTAAGGGAACAGCACAAGGACCTCATTCATGCTGGGCTGTTTGCGTTTGGCTAAAAGGGATCATCCCTGAGGATAGCCATGCAGTGGAGGGAGGAGTGAAGGGATCATCCCAGAGAATCACCATGTGGTAGGGTCAGGGGAGGGATGTTCTGCACATCCACCTGAAAACCACAGCCCCTCCTTTTAAATGTCCAACCCAACTGGCATTGCTTGCTATGGGAAAGGAGGGTGCTGCAGTTTGAAACCATTCCCACGTTGTGAAGGCAGAAGGAGCCAACCCACGTACCTTTTGGCTTACCATGGCTGCCTGGAAACCAAATTCTGTTGCCCAGCCATGTGTGATGTGTCACCACACCCACAGGTGTTCTGTATAAAAGGCAAAATGCGACCTTGTACCTAATGCACATGTGCTGTCTGCTGTGAATTGCTTGATTCACCATGAAAGAGTCTCCCTTTTGTTCGCAGAAATGTATCTTCTTAAAATCTACTCTCCCTTTTTATCCTCCCCACAGGTGCAAATGTTTCTGTGCTCCCCTTATCATCTCCGTCCCAGAGGTTATCGCAGATTAGAAGGTGAAAAAAACACACTCGCGACGAGATGTTCTCAGAGCTCATGCAGTCCTCCCACATTGATAGGGCACAGCTGAATGCATGGAGGCATACAGTGACAGAGGTCAGGAAATCATACAGTGAGCACAATGAGAAGAGGCAGGATGCGATGCTGAGGTTAATGGGGGAGCAAAAGGATATGCTCAGGCATCTGGTGGCGCTGCAGGAAAGGCAAAAAGAGCACAGACCACTGCTGCATCCACTGTATAACCACTTGCCCTCCTCACCCAAGTTCCATACCCCCCTCACCCAAACGCTCAAGAACACGGGGATGGAGGCTCCGGGCACCTAGCCACTCCACTCCAGAGGATGGTTCAAGCAACAGAAGGCTGTCATTCAAGAAGTTTTGATTTGTGTGTGGCTACAAAAAGCAATGTGCCCTTGTCCTCCCCTCCTCCCTGACCCCACCCGGGCTACCTTGTAAGTTATCTCACTTTTTTTTAATCAATAAAGAAAGAATGCATGGTTTCAAAACAATAGTGACTCTATTTCCTTTGCCAACTGTGATCGAAGGGGGGAGGGTGGTTGACTTACAGGGAATTTAAATCAACAAAGGGGCAGGTTTGCATCTAGGAGAAACACACACAATTGTCACACTGTAGCCTGGCCAGTCATGAAACTGGTTTTCAAAGCCTCTCTGATGGTCAGCATGCCTAGCTGTTCTCTTCTAATCACCCTGGTGTCTGGTTGCTCAAATCGGCCGCCAGGCGATTTGCCTCAACCTCCCACCCCACCATAAACGTCTCCCCCTTACTCTCGCAGATAATTATGGAGCACACAACAAGAAGCAATAACAATGGGAATATTGGTTGTTGCGAGGTCTAACCTAGCCAGCAAGCAGTGCTAGTGAGCTTTTAAACATCCAAAGACACATTCTATCACCATTCTGCACTTGCTCAGCCTGTAGTTGAACTACTCCTTACTACAGTCCAGGCTGCCTGTGTATGGCTTCATGAGCCATGGCATTAAGGGGTAGGCCGGGTCTCCAAGGATAACTACTGGCATTTCAACATCCCCGACAGTAATTTTCTGGTCTGGGAAGTAAGTCCCTTCTTGCAGCTATTCAGACAGCCCAGAATTCCTAAAGATGCGAGCGTCATGCACCTTTCCCTTCCATCCCATGTTGATGTTGGTGAAACATCCCTTGTGATCCACCAGTGCTTGCAACGCCATTGAGAAGTACCCCTTGTGGTCTACATACTGGTTGGCAAGGTGGTCTGGTGCCAAGACAGGGATATGCATTCTGTGTATCATCCCACCACAGTTAGGGGACCCCATTGCAGCTAAGTCATCCACTGTGGCCTGCACATTTCCCAGAGTCACTACCCTTGATAGCAGAAGGTTAGCGATTGCCTTGGCTACTTGGATCACAGCAGCCCCCACAGTAGATTTGCCCACTCCAAATTGATTCCCAACTGACCGGTAGCAGTCAAGTGTTGCAAGCTTCCACCTGGCTATCATCACTTGCTTCTCAACTGTCAGGGCAGCTCTCATCTTGGTGTCCCTGCACTTCAGGGCAGGGGAAAGCCACTCACACAGTTCTAGGAAAGTGGCCTTACGCATGCGAAAGTTTTGCAGCCACTGAGAATCATCCCATATCTGCAACACTATGTAGTCCCATCAGTCTGCGCATGTCCTCCTCACAAACATCCTCATGCTGCATCTCTTAGGCCGGTTCTGCATATACTGCAGGATATTGTGTGAAATGTTTACAATGCTCACAACAGCAGCAGTGAGCTGAGGGGGCTCCATGTTTGCCATGCTATGGGTAAGCCAGGAAAATAGGAGTGAAATGATTGTCTGCTATTGCTTTCACGGAGGGAGGGAGTTAGGGAGGGGAGACTGATGACATGTACCCCAAACCACCCATGACAATGTTTTTGCCCCATCAGGCATTGGGAGCTTAACCCAGAATTCCAATGGGCCGCAGAGACTGCGGGGACTGTGGGATAGCTATCCACAGTGCACCGCTCCATGAGTCGATGCTAGCCATGGTATTGAGGATACACTCCTTCGACTTAATGGGGACACACACAATCAGCTGTATAAAATCGCTTTCTAAAAATCGACTCTATAAAACTGACC
The DNA here is from genome assembly GCF_025201925.1 of Gopherus flavomarginatus. NCBI lineage: Eukaryota > Metazoa > Chordata > Testudines > Testudinidae > Gopherus > Gopherus flavomarginatus. The sequence continues at coordinate 44,099,730 of NC_066617.1, read as the reverse complement.
TAATTTTGTAGTGTAGACATACCCTAAATTTAGGCTCCTATTTTAAAAAAAAATCCTGGCCCCAGTTTTGGAAGTACAGTAACTTTTCACTTAAAGTCATCCCGGTTAACGTTGTTTGGTTGTTACATTGCTGATCAATTAGGGAAAATGCTCGTTTAAAGTTGTGCAATGCTCCCTTCTAATGTCATTTGGCAGCCGCCTGCTTTGTCCCCTGCTTGCAGGAAGAGAAGCCCATTGCAGCTAGCTGGTGGGGGCTTGGAAACAGGGTGGACCGGCAGCCCCTCTATCAGGTCCCCCTATCAGCTCCCCACTCCCCTACGTTCCCTGTGCAGCAGCTGCCCAGCAGGCTAACAATTGCAGCTGTCCCTCCCCCGACTGCCATGTGCTGCTCCTGCCATCTGCCTTGGAGCTGCTCCCCGAAACTCCTGCTTGCTGTGTGGGGAGAAGGAAAGAAGAGGGGGGCTAATGTCAGGGCATCCCCCTTCCCCCTGCTCCTGCACCCCGCTTACCCCATCTTCCGTAGAGCAGGGGGGACACACAACAGGGCTCAGGACAGAGGGAGCTTGCTGGCAGCAGCAGCTGTGGTTTCAGCAACCTGATCTAATTAACAAGGCAGCGTACTTAAAGGGGAAATGTGCATCTCTCTCACACACATAGTGTGTGTCTCTGTGTCTGTCTGCGATGTTCTCTCCCCTCCCTCCATTCCTCCTGCCTTGTAGACTGTGAGAGTTAACCTTTAAGGGCTCAGCCAATTGCTAGTTCATCACTTAGCAGTAAGGCATTCCCTGGGAAATATCCCACCCTCTGACTCCTCCACCTCAACCAAGTTTCACAATGATCATCACTGTGTACCAGTATTAAATTGTTTGTTTAAAACGTATACTGTGTATATATATTTGTTTGTGTAAAATGTATACTCTGTGTGTGTGTGTGTATATATATATATATATAGTTTAAAATGTTTTAAACAAAGAATTTAATAGTGGTACACAGTGATGATATATATATATATAATATAGTCTTTTGTGTGGTGAAAAAAAATTCCCTGGAACCTAACCCCCTCATTTACATTAATTCTTATGGGGAAATTGGATTCACTTAACATCTTTCGCTTAAAGTAGCATTTTTTCAGGAAGATAACTACAACGTTAAATGAGGAGTTACTGTGTTAAGATTTTCAAAAGTGCCTTTCAATGGGATTTGGGTGGGTCTAATTCCCTCAAGCACTTTTGAAAATTCTACTTTTGGTCTCTGTTTTCATGCAAATACTTTGATAATAAATAAGAACAAATAAATAAAAATAAATATATAAAAAACAGACTATGCTCTATGACTGGAATTGTTCCTGTACCATATAGAATTCTTTATTTCCATGAGACATTAGTTATTCTTTAATAGTCCATTTAAATGCTCCTAAATTTAAACACCACATGTTAAAATTTGTAAAAAAAATACAGTCCCCAGAAAGCATCAGTCATTTCAATTGAGAGCTGTTGGAACAGAGTAAAAGGAACAAAAATTATCTGGATCTGCAAGTATCTCACACAGCTAGAGCGAGCCCTTGTTGGCTGGCTAACTTATATTATTGATGGCAGCATTTAGATAAAGTTTTCTACAAATTTATTTACAAAGGCCAAATTCATTCAATCATGGGAAGGTAGGGATCAATTTCACTAAATCTTAAATAATCTGTTCTTCATTTGACCTACACTTCATAGCAGCAAAAAATACAAATGTATAAGAATTATTAAAATGATTACAGTATGTTTTATAATTTCTAGATGTTTTCCAAGAATGAAGTCCTATTAATTGCATCTCTGTAAACAGACTTCATCACTAATTAATAAATAAGAAATCACATAGTTACTTTGTGCTTGTCACCCTCAGGTTTAGTGTTTAATAATCCTCCTGCCGTAATTGACAGTAAGACACATGGGCTTTTGTTACCTCATTGCTGGAAAATCCAGAATGCAAAGCCCAATACCAATTACATTTCAAATAAAATTCTTCTGCCTAAAATAATTAGTTATTAATGTGTATTTGTATTACAGTAGTGCCTAGATGTTTTGCCCATGCTGAGATTCAGTTGTGCTAGGCACTGTATAAATATATAGTAAAAGACAATGCCTGCTCTGAAGAATTTATAATCTAAATGTAATACAAGATGCAATAATTGCTGTAATAAGCAAATGGGAGATGGGATGATAATAATACAAATATGTTTTCGCTTAGACTAGCTGTGTGAAAAATTTGGATGTAGCAAAGAGTTTCTTTTGAGATAATTCAGTGTATCAGTAGCATTGGTCCCAGCTATACACATGCTTATTCAGTATCAGCTAGCAGTATTCATCATGAGTCTCAGGGACGGGGGCGAGAGGGTGGAGATAAAGAGGAATCTGATGTAGGATGGAGTCATAAGTTTACATGTTAGTATGGGAAAGGTGTTGCAAGCACAAGAATCAGGATGGAAGAAAGTGCAAAGGCATTTGGGAAGAAAAGAAAAAAGTGGATGAAAACTGATTAGTTGTTAAATAACCAGGCCTATTAAAATCAGACTTTTAATTCTGTGTCCAGTACTGAAAACAATGAAGCTCTCAGAAATGAATAGTTAAGTATTGTTAATAATTAGCTGGCAATCTGTTTTTTCAATTCTGCAGTTTCCTGATATCCATCCTGCAGAACACTATTCACAAATGTGCCTAACAAAATGGATTGTGGTGTAATTGTGATCAACATCTTAACCAGTGTCTCATTTATTATTACGGTTTGTTGTGCCAGACAAAAAGAACTCCAAGATGAAGATAAGCCATTCTATTTCACCTAAACTTATAAGAGTATTATAATTTAATTCCCTGTCTACAGTAGCCCTTGAACCTTGCTAACTGCAATTAATGACAACAGTTTTCTGATCTGCTTGCTACTAGCATATTTATAGAGTGTTTGTTGGTTATCGTACTATGGCTATAGAATGTTTTCCAAGCCACTGTCAATATTTCAAGATGACATCCTTACTCTTGGAGTAGACTCATAAATATAGCTGCCAGGTTCCAATGGCTTATCCAGTGCACAGGTTCCAATAGCTTATCATTAAAGTATAGGATGCAGAAAGAGTCAAGCTGACCAGAAGAAAAGTTTCCTGCCTTACCAAGAGAAAAAGAAAGAGAAACAGTAGGGTACCTAGGGAAGACTGAGGGTATGGCTACACTACGAAATTAGGTTGATTTAATAGAAGTCGATTTTTTAGAAATCAATTTGATACAGTCGATTGTGTGTGTCCCCACTAAGCGCAGTAACTCAGCAGAGTGCATCCACAGTGTTGCAGGTGGTTCTGGGTACATGTCGTCAGGCCTCCTTCCCTCCCTCCCTCCCTCCCTCCGTGAAACCAATGGCAAAAAATCATTTCTCCTCTTTTTTCCTGGGTTACCCATGCAGATGACATACCACGGCAAGCATGGAGCTCGCTCAGCTCACTGTCACCATATGTCTCCTGGGTGCTGCAGGCAGATGCGGTGCTGCAGTGCTACACAGCAGCGTCACCTTGCCTTGCCGATGGTACAATATGATTGCTAGCTGTTGTGGTCATCCTGTGGGTGCTCTTGGCCAACCTCAGTTAGGTTGGTTGGGGGCACCTGGGCAGACATGAGTGCTCCTGGCTGGCCTCAGTAAGGTTGCTTGGGGGCACCTGGATAAAAATGGGAATGACTCTAGGTCATTCTCTTCTTTAAGTTTTGTCTTATAGAGAATCATAGATTATTAAGGTTGGAAGGGAGCTCAGGAGATCATCTAGTCCAACCCCCTGCTCAAAGCAGGACCAACCCCCAAATGGCCCCCTCAAGGATTGAACTCACAATCCTGGGTTTAACAGGCCAGTGCTCAAACCACTGAGCTATCCCTCCCCCATGTTTGCCTTGCTCTGGTTTTTGGTAGGCTTCACGTAGCACTGTCGCGGGTCCCTGTTATAACCTCAGTCCTTTATGCCCTTAGAGATTTTTTCAAATAGTCCAGCATTCCATCTTTTGAAATGGAGTTTGGATAGCACGGCTTCATCTCCTCATACAGCAATCAGATGCAGTACCTCCCGTTCGATCCATGCTGGAGCTCTTTTGCGATTCTGGGACTCCATGGTCACCTGTGCTGATGAGCGCTGCGTGGTCACCTGTGCTGATCAGCTCACTACACTGGCCAAACAGGAAATGAAATTAAAAAGTTCATGGGGCTTTTCCTGTCTACCTGGCCAGTGCATCTGAGTTGAGAGTGCTGTCCAGAACGGTCACAATGGAGCACTCTGGGATAGCTGCCGGAGATCAATACCTTTGAATTACATCCACCCGACACCAAATTCGACCCAGCAGGGTCGATTTCAGCACTAATTCCCTCATCGGGGAAGAGTACAGAAATCAATTTTAAGAGCCCTTTAAGTTGACAAAAATGGCTTGGTCACATGGACGGGTGCAGGGTTAAATTGATCTAAAGCTGCTAAATTCGACCTAAACTCATAGTGTAGACCAGGGCTGAGAGATTAAGTTGGGAGACTTGTTCTGTGGACTCTGTGGAAGGGGCACTGTGCCAGTACATGGCTTGTCAAGTAATTATGGAGGAATCTGGTAGCAACTACATAGTTAGGGCTGCATTCTAAAATGGATTTAAAAGTGGGCAAAAATTCTTAGTTTTTCAGTAAAGGTAGGTGGCCACTCAGTGTGGAATTTCACATAGGATTAGTTTTTATGCTCTTTGAATAAACCAATACACTTATGACTGGCCCTGCTAAATAAGACCTATGTTCTGTTAGCATCAACCATCACAGAAGTCAATATAAACTTTTGGAACCTGATCAATAAGGATCTTTCCATTAACTTCAATGGACTTTGGATCATGCTCCCCTTAAAGAGAAGTTTCAGGAGCAGAGAGTAGGGAAGTTTGAATTAAAGACTGAAAATTGTTTGCCAGAAGTACAAGGCAGTATCTACTCTTTTATTTAAAATGAGAAGTCTTTTTCTAAATTAATACAGTCACTAATTATCCTCTCGTTCCAGTACCATAGTTAGCTAATTAGCTTAGCAGTAGCATCCTCTTGTCAAATTTGCGAATGATTCAATTAATTTTATCTTGCCTCCCAATAGCCCTCAGTAGAAGTGAACAATAACTAGATATTTGTTTGCATCTGTCTTTGTCATAATACCTGCTCTACATTCAGCTCTGTTTCCTAGCTAGGGTGACAAGACAGGAAGTATGAAAAATCGGGACGGGGGTGGGGGGTAATAGGCACCTATATAAGGCAGCCCCAAATATTGGGACTGTTCCTATAAAATCGGGACATCTGGTCACCCTACCCATAGCTCTGAGGATGGTACTGTATTGCTCTTTGTACTTAAACCTAAACTGTCTGACTAGTGGCAGTAGTTTGTGTTGTCTTCACCGATAAAGTAGTTTGTGTGCGTATATTTCTTAGTGAAGCTACTGCAAAAAAAAAAAATCACTCTCTTTTGGACCATTTCCCTTTGAGTTAATGTCTTAACAATTGACCAGGAGTGAAAGTAACTTAAAGGACTTACCAGTACTCCAGAGTCCTGCAGAGGGGGAGGGGCCTCAACTGGAAGAGGCATGGCCTCTATCGGAAGAGGTGGGGCCTTTAAATCATGGGGCTTTTAAATCAGGATTTAAAGGGCTCAGGAATTTGGCTGAAGCTAGGAGCCAGGCCCTTTAAATTAACCCCAGAGCTACCAGCTGCACAGGTGGCTGGGAGCCCTGGGGTTTGGGCAGGGGTGAAAGTAATTTACATTTCTTACCCATATGGTCCAATCGCAAGCAACCCACCCACCTCTCCTACATACTTCATGGATCCCTCCCATTGCATGACATAGATAGAGAAAATAAAGCTACTGTTACTACTACTAGTACTATCTGTAATAAAACTTTACTATTGGAATAAGCCTGAAAAAGCGAAAACTCACTGTCACATTTTTCTCTGTGTCTTCCCTCCTCCTCCTCCAGCCAGGCTGCCGATGCTAGGCTCTGTGCTTTCTCCCTGCCTGGCACTTAGCAGCTGCTGCAGAGGCTTCCATCTAGTTTGCAACAGGGAGACTGCCTCCTGCATAAGAACAATTTAAACTCAGTTGTTGTTCCCTGATGGTTCAGCCCCCAGGGTTAAGAGAGGTTTCTGACATCTTTGTTAATTTCACTCCCAGTTGTTGGGGGTGGGGGTGGGGTTGGAAGCTGTGTGTGACCATGGCAGGGGCAGTTCTTTTCTGCCCTCTGGATGAGGGGATCTCCAATACTACTAAACTACAATAGTAGGGGCCGGTTGCTGGGGTTGGGGCAGTCGGCGGCAGGCTGCAGCTACATTGTTTGTGACACACACATTCATACATACACATATATACTGTATGTATGTGTATGAATGTGTCACAAACAATGCAGCTGCAGCCTGCCAACTAGCAGCGACCCTAGCAACCGGCCCCTGTGGGCTGCTGCCTGCAGAAAGCCAGCAGGTGCCGCTGGGCTGGGTCTGCCAAGGAGTAAGTAACCAAGGCAAAAACTACAGCCAGCCAGCCAGGGAGGGAGCTGGTGGGTTGGGGAAGAGGAGAGGAAGGGAAAGTCAGGGGTGAATGAAGGACAACTGGAATAGCCTTCATGAAATATACAAGATATTTAAAGAAAGTTTTATCAATTTCAGACTCTGCACTCTGCAGACAGGACAAAACAAAAAGAGATCTGAAATTGCACTCGCTGTCCTAAGGACATTTCAGGTGTTTAAATCAATATAGAAAGAGGGTAGATTGGAATCAAAACTACTATTTCTTTCAAAGGAGGCACAATAATTTCACTGGGAATATTCAGTTTTCCCCTCCAATCCCTTTGTGGTTTTGTCTATGGGGGCTATTTGCTTTCCCGGTAAATCTTTAGTTGCTTTAGCAAAATTGCTTTGCCCAAAATAAACCCTAATCATCATCACACATCTTTCCACCATGTTCTCCATGTTTTTTGTGTTGTTTTTTTAAAACAGTAATATTTCAAAGAGGATCTGCAAGCAGTTTGGACATCACAAACATGATCCTCTGCTGGGGAGGGAATGAGATAGATTTGAACTTGGAAATGGTTCCTGATTTTGATTGTGTTTAGGAGATCCCCTCATCCAGGGGGCAGAAATGAACTGCCCCTGCCATGGTCACACACACTCAACAACAACTGGGAGTGAAATTAACAAGGATGTCAGAAACAGCTTCTAACTCTGGACACTGAACTGCACAGGGAACAGCTGAGTTTAAACTGTTCTTTTGCAGGCAGCAATAGCAGGCATTTCAGCCAGTCTCCCTACTGCAAGCTACAGCCTAGAGGAAAACCCCTGATGAGCGGGGGGTGGAGGGAATGGGGAGGAATTCAGAGCCTTGTCTGCAGCCTGGCTGGAGGAGGGGGAGGGAGGAGACAAGAAACCAATGCGACAGTGAGTTTTCCCCTTCCACCTACTTTTATTAGCTCAGGGTTTAAGCTGTGCAGCCAAATGCCTATATTTGTTGTGTATATTAGTAGGAGAGATCCCCGAGGGCAAACAGGGACAGCCCCTGCCATGGTCAAAAACGCCCTCCCCTCAACCCCCTCCCCACAGCTACTGTGGGTACGTCTACACTACAGGATAAATTCGAATTAGTTTAAACCAATTTTATAAAACAGATATTATAAAGTCGATTGTGCGCATCCACACTAGGCACATTAATTCAGTGGTGTGCGTCCGTGGTCCGAGGCTAGCGTCGATTTCTGGAGTGGTGAACTGTGGGTAGCTACTGTAAAATAATGAGGCCAATAATGTCGATTTGCATCCACACTAACCTAAATCGATATAGTAATATCGATTTTAGCGTTACTCCTCTCATTTGTAGGAGTACAGAAATCGATTTAAAGAGCCCTTTAAATTGCTATAAAAAACAGTGTAGTGTGGACAGGTGCAGCGTTAAATCAATTTAACGCTGTTAAAATCCATTTAACAGCGTAGTGTGGACCAGGCCTGAGAGTGAAATTAACAAGGAGGCCAGAAACCTGGCCCTGGGGGCTGAACCATCAGGGAACAGCTGAGTTTAAACTATTCTTATGCAGGGAGCAGGCTTCTCTTTCCCTCCCTCAGTCAGTCTCCTTTTCTTACCGGTCCTCCGTACTTGCGCGTACCAGCTTACTTTCACCTCTGCAATTGACAGACATCCTGGGATTAGGATAATGGAATACAAAAAAACAGTTTAGAAGCAATGAATCCTTGCTTTCACTGCAAACTCAGGAATAAATGCAGCATGAGTACATACAAACTAAAATCAAAATGGTATTACTGGGGGTATTTAATCTTTAAAATACTTATATATAACAGTGGAACATTCATTAGTATGACATGCTCATGGAATGTGAAATTTAGCAAGTGCATTCAGGTGGCAGAAGACAATAGATACAAAACTCAGGCATAAACCTTAAGGGCTATATCTTCAAAGAAAGCATTGAAAGATCTTAGCCAAGTGCAATTTGTGTGCACAAATTAACAGAACTATTTTAATAAGAGCTAAATAACGGTGCCATGTACTTTTTATCTTTTTTAATTGTGCCCTGATTTGCTTCTTTATGGTATATTTTAATGTCTGGGAACATTTTCTGTGGTCCTCCTTTTACATATTATTTTACTATTGGGTTATTTCCTTTAGAAATATATGGGGCATCAAATCTGGTCTTCCTGGTTTAGCTGAAGGCCCTCTGGGAGGTGTCGAGGATGATTAGTCAAACTCTACCACTTAAACTGATATATATTCAAAATGTTAATTGCCACACAGGTTACATAGGTATCAATGAAAACAAAAAAGAAATTTAACAATCTTACCAAAAATCCCTTCCCTGCTCAACTTTCACTCGCTTGGCACTTGCAGTATCACCCATTCACTGTTCTCTAGTCCTTATTGAATCTTCCAGCCTAGATCGGTCCTGAATTTACAATATAAATATCAAGCTGAAACATATTTTAAGAACCCCCCCAACTTTTCAGACCTTCCATATACATCCTAAAGAAACAAAACAAGGCACCAATCCTGTTTATTTCCTTTTCTAGATCACCCTTAAGCTTTTGGAGCTTGATCCTGCTGGGTGCTCAACACCCTTATCTCCACCTGAAGTCAGTAGGAGGTGACGTAGTCAACATCTTGCAGGATTGCGTCCTTAAGCCCTAATTCAGCAAAAGTACTTAGACATGCCTAATTTAAGCACACAAGCTGTCCAATGACTTCAGTGAGACTCCTCACGCAGGTAAAATTAGGTATGTGTTTAGCACAGCTTTTCAAAGCTGTTTAGGTATACTTGAAGATTCAGATAGGCACTTCTGAAATGCCACTAGGTGACTAAGCAGGTTAGGCACCTAAATCTCATTGACTTCAATAGCAGTTAGGTGCCTGGCACTTTTGAAATTCCCATTAGGTGCCTATCTTTACCTTTGAAAATTTGGCTCTTAGAGCCCAATTATTCTGCCTTTATGCACAAATAGCCTAGACTAACAGTTTTTGTCCTCATTAGAAATGAAATGCACACATAGAAATAAGAGATTTGGGGCAAAATTTATTGTTGATTTATACCATGTTAGTGCTGTTTCAAAAAATGTTGATAGAGCCATCATCTGTCAGTAAATACTGTGCCATCAAAATCAAAATGCTTTGCAAAATCATGTCAATTTTGCCAAAATTTTGTTTAGGAGAAAAAACATGAAAAAGTCCCAGCAATGTAGAAATGTCCCATTTTGACATTTTTTGTTTAGAAATTATTTTTTGTTTCAATTTTTAAAATTTTGGATTATATTATATATATAAGATAAAATTTTAAAAATAAAAAAAGTTGTAATTGATCAAAAAAATTTTTTTTAATTTCCTTTGCGGAGGATTTTGAAATGTTGGGGGTTTAATATGAGTCAAAAGGCATATTCAGAAGTCAAATTCAAAAATTTCACAATCCTTTACTTAATGGAATTGTCATTCTCCAGCCAGCTCTACATATGATACGATGCTGGACCTTAAAATGCTGGACAAGTATAATTAATTCAGCATTCAATATTTCATAAATAACCATATACATTTTGCTCTAACTTGAAACAAAACAAAATAACCCTCTGATTAGATCAGTCATGGAAAAGTTCTTCCAAAGCACATAATTCCCTCCCACCCTCTCCAAACATCGTATACATAAGGTCCTCGTTTACCGAAGTTCTTAAGTGGGTGCTTTGCTGAATAGCAATGAATTTAAGCATAGGCTTAATTGCTTTGCTTAATATTGGCCTAAATGTAAATTTAAACATAAACAGTATGTGCAATGTGGTGAAGCACCATTGCTGAGAGTAGTTTAATTTCCAAAATGGATTCCATTTAAATGTACTATCATAATTTTACACTAACATATACATGTAGCAATGAAATGAAAAATAATTATGTATTTTTAAGGATAAGAAGTTATGGCCAATTTTTTAAAAAACTGGGTGCAGTCAACATTATTCCAACACATTGCACAGCCTATATATTGTATATTGCATATTTAATACGTAGGGCCCTGATTCTGCAGCAGTTACACACATTCTTATCCTTAAGCACTGAATTAAAATAAAGCATGTTTTGTTTGCAGTGTTATGGCCATAAACTGTAAAATACAAAGGCATAGATTTTACAAAGGAAACAAGAATGAAGAATATTACCTGTATACAATGTGGCTGAATTAATATTGCTTTAGAAACAGTAAACTTGATTCTCCTTTGATTTACACACATCTACACTGGTGTAACTTCACTGATTTCAGTGGGATTACTCCAAATTGACACCAGTGTGAGAACGGAATCAGCCCCCTAATTTTTATTCTCTTACTTATGTGTAGTTGATTTCTTATCTTTAATTTTGCATTAATGTTAATTTTTCCATTTTATATTGCTATTTGTTTTAATAAGAAAAAAAGAGTGAAGGAGAAGGAATATATAAATATTAGAAAGTAAGACAATAAAGGAGGAGAAAAGGGAAAAAAATTCTGTTTGTGCCTCAGCATGGATTCTTTAGAAGTACCTCAGTGCTGTTCAATATCGTTAGAGCCAACTGACAGCTGCTAAATCACTTTAACAGTGTGCCCTTATATGAGGCATCCTAGGCATTTCCTAAGACATCTTTAATTCAGACAGTCTTAATTCAAGAGGTCTTAACCAGTTAAAGGTGCCTCGAAGGTAAAGCGGTTCAGTGAGCACCGGAGTTCTTAACCACTTTAGCTTCAGGGCTCTGTGAAAAACCAAACAGAAATTGTTCTATCATACATGAGAGACCATTCCATTCTTTAACTTTCAGAACTTTAGAGATATGGTGCTATTTGCCTTTAATCTTCCATTGTTTTTCATTCTTTAAGACAGATTTTAAATCTAGTGAACGTTGAAGTTTCTATTTTTAGCCATTATTGAGAAGTGCAAGCCCAAATATTAATTAGAACATGGAAAATGTGTATATTTTTCACATCTAGAAACAGACGGTAAGTTGGTCAAATAAAAAAAAAACTCCTTTTGAGTTGAGACCATAATTTCAACTCATAAGGAATTTGTTCGAGCAACTGAAAAAGGGGGGTTAGAATGGAAACTGCTTCTCCAGCATCTGACACAGCAAATGCTATGATAAGCTACATTAATCTTTTCACCCAGACACTGCCCTCGATTGGATAGAGTATCATTGTTGGACTTGTTCATAAATAATTGTGACATTTCATCCTTTACTGGCTGCATCTAGGTCTTGATCCTGAATAGTGCTCCTGCATGGTACTGAGCATCCTCCATTTGCATAAACTTCAGTGGGAGATAAGCTCAGGATTTTCCTGGATCAAGGACTCACTCCAGTTCTATTGGTACTGAGATCTTCTGAGAGATACCAAGTGTCCTCAACTTCTGTTAAAGTCAGTGGGCGTTGAGGGTGCTCAGAACCTCTCAGATATATTCAATACCTCCAGGACGGGGCCATAAGGAAAAGAATGCTTGTGTAACTCACTGGTGAATGTGTGACTCACCCCTTCTGTACTTAACCGCAGAGGATATGCATAGTTAGTGCTCCCAATTAGGGTGCTTTAGCTCAAATTGTAGCAGCTCATGGTTTTTAGTTCTGGAAGTTCCCAGTTCAATCATTGGTGTACCATCCAAGAGGACCACCATCACTTATGTTGTTACTGTTGTGTATTTGGTTGTTGTGGTAATAGAATCTTGTGTTGCTATGGCAACTGAGTCAGATTATTAGGGGATAGCCCAGCCTGTTTGGCTGGCTGTTGGTTAGTTCTGTGTGTAGCAATAAATGGCTGCTCCAAGGTTTACAGCTCTCTGTGTCTCCAGTGATTTCTTCCTAAAGCTGTTGCCCCCAAGGATATAACAATGTGGCGACGAGGGTGGGATCTCTGTGCTGCCCCAGTAACAGAAGGAAGTAGAAGTTCAGGTACAAAAACAAACAAACAAACCTTGTTCGCTGCTGGAAGGGGGTGGGTAGCGAGGCGGTGTGGCTCCCCTCCCCCTCAGGGAGGGTCGAGCCCCGTCAGTCATCCACGGGGGTGGGGCTGCTGAGCAGAAGTCCCGCCCCTCAGAGGGTCAGGAGGCGACCCGGAAGAATAAAAGCCGGGCCCCAGCCTTCAGTTGCAGGTCGGCCACTGGCAGGAGCAGACGTGTCCGCTGATGCCCGTAACTGGGAGACTGCCCAAGCCAGAGGCCGAGACCAGAAGCTGCCAGAGCTGCCTCGCCCCTACTACGACGAGGAGCCGCCGGAGCATTCTCGAGGCCGCTACGACGAGGAGCTGCCAGAGCTGCCCCGAGGAGCCCCCAGACCAGGCTTGGCCCGCATTCCCCGAAGCATTACCGGACCTGCCGCCCAGCCCAGACTGGGAGCAACCGATGGTCCTGGACGTCCCCAGAACGGAGGCCCCGGACCAGGTAGGAGTAGAGGAGGAGCTAGGAAGTAGCCCGGTGGCACCTGACTCCAGTCAGGCTGCAGAGCTAACTTTACCAATGTCAGTGTGTTTCGGTCAGGACCGCCACTGACCGCCGGTAGCGGTGACAGCCGCTACCAGGCCCTGGGCTGGAACGCAGAGGAGTGGGTGGGCCTGCGTTCCCCCTGCCTCCCCCTCTCCCCGGCCAAAGAGCCAGAGCTGATTGTAACTGTGTTTGGTGCCCCGCCTGAACCAAGGGCTGGGCCCCTTTTGACTTTGCCACTGCTCTGCCGCCCCAAAGGGCCAGAGCTGATTGCGACTGTGTTTGGTGCCCCGCCCGAACCAAGGGCTGGGCCCCTTTTGACTCTGCCACTGCTCTGCCCTGCCTCAAAGGGCCAGAGCTGATCGTAACTGTGTTTGGTGCCCCACCCGAACCAAGGGCTGGGCCCCTTTTGACTTTGCCACTGCTCTGGCGCTCCAAAGGGCCAGAGCTGATTGTAACTGTGTTTGGTGCCCCGCCCGAACCAAGGGCTGGGCCCCTTCTGACTTTGCCACTGCTCTGCCGCCCCAACGGGCCAGAGCTGATGGCGACTGTGTTTGGTGCCCTGCCCGAACCAAGGGCTGGGCCCCTTTTGACTCTGCCACTGCTCTGCCCTGCCCAAAGGGCCAGAGCAGATTGTAACTGCAGGGACAGACCTCCCCCGGGGCAGGACCGCGGGCCCGAGGAGTGGCCCCGGGGACGACAGTGAGGCCGGTTTGGCTCCCCTCCCCCTCAGGGAGAGTCGAGCCCCGGCGGAACCCATTCACAGGGTGAGAACTGGCTTGTTTGCTCTGACTGTGAAACTGAAATTAAAATCATGGCTACACTTACAGGGCCACTGGAACCTTTTGAGGAGACTATAGTGCAATGGCATGTGTATACTGAGCGATTTGAGCTTTTTGTTATTGCAAATGACATTACAGAAGAGAAGAAGGTGCCAATATTCTTAAGTGTTGTAGGGGCTAAGACCTACTCCCTGCTACACAGCTTACTACACCCTGTTGAGCCAGAGATCAAACCTTACAGTGACATGGTGGAAATCTTGGGGTCCCATTTTTCTCCAAAACCACTGGTAATTGCTGAAAGATATAGGTTCCACAAAAGAGACCAGAAAGAAGATGAAACAGTTGTACAATTTGTAGCAACTTTGAGAAAGCTCACAGAACACTATGAATTTAAGGAGATATTAAACGAGGCCCCACATGACAGGTTAGTGTGTGGCCTGCACAGTGAAGCTATACGGAAGCGCCTATTGACAGAGGCTCAGCTTACCTTACAGAAGGCCATTGAAATTGCTGTCTCCATGCAACTGGTTACAAAGGAGGCACAATCCATCGGTGCATCCCCTAGGGTGCATAAGGTGTCACAAGAACCTACCCACAAAACTGTGCAGAGTCAGGAATGTTACCGCTGTGGTAAGCCAGGTCACCCTGCATCAGAATGCTGGTGTAAGGACCTGGTGTGTCAACACTGTGGCCAAAAAGGACACATTGAGTGTGCCTGTAAACAAAAGAAAAAGAGGCCTGTGGTCTGGCTTACCAAAAAGGGAAATCTGCATACTCTAGAGCAGACCTAGGATGACCAAGGAGATACCTCCTCACAAGAAGAAAAGCCAGTCCATGTTTTGTCTTTGGCAGTGGGCTCACATGAATACTGGGTAACCCCGTTGTTGGACGGAAAACCTATACGCATGGAACTGGACACCAGTGCAGCTGTTTCACTGGTCTCAGAGACTGTGTATAAAGAAAAGCTACAGCATCTTCCACTTAAAGCAACAAAAACAGTGCTGAAGACATATACGGGAGAAGCTGTGCCCATGTTGGGCACTACTGATGTTAAGGTGGAACTCAATGGACAGGCTGCTAAATTGCCACTGTTTGTGGTGAGAGGTAATTACCCAGCCTTAATGGGTAGGTCTTGGCTTAGGAAGATCCAGCTGAATTGAGCAGACGTGCACTGAGTGACTAAAGAAGAAACCAGTCTGACCACTATACTAAGGAAACATGCTGCTGTTTTTGGAGAGGATCTGGGAAGTATGAAAGGAATCACTGTGACATTGAACATTAAACCTGGCAGTTAACCAAAATATCTGAAAGCCAGAACTGTGCCATATGCCATCAGGCAAAAAGTCGAAGCAGACCTGGAGTGCCTGGTCACAAATGGAGTCCGAATACCAGTTACCCATAGCCCATGGACAACTCCTGTTGTTCCAATAGCGAAGAAAGATGGCTCCCTCCGGATTTGCGGTGATTTTAAAGTCACTGTCAACCCAGTGTTGTGTGCAGAGCAATACCCGCTTCCCCACATCGATGACCTCTTCGCAGGCCTAGCTGGGGGACAAAAGTTCAGTAAGATTGATCTGAGTCAAGCATATTTACAGATGCACGTTGATGAAAAGTCCCAAGAGCTGTTGACTATTGTGAAGCATAAGGAGCTTTATCGATACTGTTGCCTACCCTTTGGAATAACATCTGCTCCCGCCCTGTTCCAGAGGGCTATGGACCAGATCTTGTGTGGCTTGCGAGGAGTCCAGTGCTATCTGGAAGACATCCTGGTCACTGGAAGGAATGAGAAGGATCACTTAAAGAATTTAGAGGCTACCCTAAAAAGACTGGAAAATTATGGACTATGAGTCCGCAAAGACAAGTGTGAATTCTTCCAGCCCTCTGTTGAATATTTGGGACACATCATTGATGCTGCAGGTCTTTGTAAGGCCCCTGCCAAAGTTAAGGTTATTGTGGAGGCTCCCCCTCCTCGAAATGTTAGCCAGCTTTGCTCGTTTCTAGGACTATTGAACTATTATGGAAAGTTTATCTCACAGTTAGCCACATTGCTAAAACCACTTCACAAACTCCTTGGGCAGAACAAGGCCTGGAAGTGGACTGAAGCCTGTGATGTTGCATTTAACAAAGCTAAGGATGCACTGCTAAATTCTGAAGTTCTGATGCACTTTGGTCCATCCTTACCCCTACAGTTGGCCTGTGATGCGTCCCCTTATGGAGTGGGAGCAGTCGTGTCACATATTATGCCTTCGAGAGAAGAGAGACCTCTTACTTTTACTTCATGCACTCTAGGTAAAGCAGAAACTAATTATGCCCAAATCGAACGTGAGGTATTGGGAATTGTTTTCGGAATTTGGAAGTTCCATCAGTACCTGTTCGTATGGAAGTTTACTCTTCTCACTGACTATCGACCCCTGACTTCAATTTTTGGACCCCACACAGGCATTCCTCCATTAGCCGCTAGTCGTATGCAATGGTGGGCATTGTTGCTTTCCGCACACACATATGAAATCTAATATAGGAAATCCACTCTGCACGGCAATGCGGATGGTCTCTCAAGGCTGCCATTGCCAGTTAACTGTCGAGATATTGCCCAGAAGGAAATCTTTTAACTTTGAACAAGTAGAGAATACATCTATCACCGCTATTCAGGTAAAGAAGGCAACTTGAGTTGACCCAATATTGTCCCAAGTTATGGACCTGGTGATGCATGGAACATCTCGGCGAACCTCTCTGGTCTCACCTGACCTTGTTACCTACACGTCCAAGAGGATGGAGTTATCGGTCCAATCTGGTTGTTTGTTGTGGGGGAGACATGTCATTATCCCACCACCATTGAGATCACAGATATTAGAACAGCTCCATTCCGGTCACTGTGGAATAGTGCGCATGAAGGAAATTGCATGAAGCTATTTTTGGTGGCTTGGGTTGGACAGTGCTATTGAAGAGAAGGCAAGAGCTTGTATGTCATGTCAGGGTGTGAGGAATGCACCCCAGTGGGCACCCCTACATCCATGGGACTGGCCTGAAAAACCATGGCAACATATTCACATTGACTTCGCTGGCCCTCTTGAAGGAAGCATGTTCTTGATGGTGGTAGATGGCCATTCTAAATGGCCAGAAGTCACTCTCTGCAGTAGTGGACTGCATTATAGAATTATCCAAAAACTCCGAGGACTCTTTAGTTGTTTCGGCCTGCCAGAACAACTTGTGAATGACAACGGTTCGTCTCTCAGGAGTTTCAAAAGTTTATGAAGGCAAATGGGATACAACACATCACTTCAGCACCATATCATCCATCCACCAATGGATTAGCTGAAAGATTTGTGCAGACAATGAAACAAGCTTTGAAATTTGCAAGAGGACAATTATCCATTCAAAAGCGTCTGGACACCTTCTTACTATCCTACAGAAACACACCTCATGCTACGACCAAGGCATCCCCGGCCTTCCTAATGATGGGACGACAGTTGCGCACTTGCTTTGATCTGCTGAAACCTTCTGAACCTCGACAAATTGTGCATCAGCAGCAAGATCAAGTCATCAGGCATGCACCCAGAGCAAAAGACCGAACCTTTAACCCGGGACAGCTGCTTTTGGCTTGGAATTATACTTCTGGAGCTAAATGGGTCCCTGCCATTGTCATCGCTCAAATGGGACCTGTTTCCTACACTGTCTGGACTGCAGAGGATCTCACCTGGTGGTGACATGTAGATCAGCTGCTGCCAGGTCATACTAGTCCTCAGGACACATCTTAAGTAGAGTTGCCTGACTTCACCACCTCCAGCGAGACACCGAATCAAGAGTCACCTGTTCCTGACTTTTCCCCTCCATTACTGCCAGTGGCAGAGATACCCCTCTGCCCAGCACGAGCTGATACCCCATCTTCACCCCTTCGCCCTACGAACCCTGAGCCCGTTGCATCCAAGACTCTTTTGGGTTCAACAACACCAGAAGTTCACCGTAATCCACCTAGAGACAGAATGCCTCCTTGTTGGCTGGATCTTTAGCTAGGCAAACCCATGGTTACGGGGCAAAATAATCGCCGGTGTGTAGCCGGGAATGAAGGCAGTCTACCCTCCTTTTCTAGTAAGTGTTTGTTTTATTTTGGGGACATTCTTATTAAGGGGGGAGGAATATGTTGTGTATTTGGTTGTTGTGGTAATAGAATCTTGTGTAGCTATGGCAACTGAGTCAGATTATTAGGGGATAGCCCAGCCTGTTTGGCTGGCTATTGGTTAGTTCTGTGTGTAGCAATAAATGGCTGCTCCAAGGTTTACAGCTCTCTGTGTCTCCAGTGATTTCTTAAAGCTGTTGCCCCCAAGGATATAACAGCTATGATGGCTCCCTAAGAGTATGTCTACACTACGGGATTATTCCGATTTTACATAAACCGGTTTTGTGAAACAGATTGTATAAAGTCGAGTGCACGCGGCCACACCAAGCACATTAATTTGGTGGTGTGCGTTCATGTACCGAGGCTAACGTCGATTTCCAGAGCATTGCACTGTGGGTAGCTATCCCGTAGCTATCTCATAGTTCCCGCAGTCTCCCCCACCCATTTGAATACTGGGTTAAGATCCCAGTGCAAAAACAGTGTCGCGGGTGATTCTGGGTAAATGTCGTCACTGAGTCCTTCCTCCATGAAAGCAATGGCAGACAATCATTTCACGCCCTTTTTCCCTGGATTGCCCTGGCAGACACCATAGCATGGCAACCATGGAGCCCATTTTGCCTTGTCACTGTCACCGTATGTGTACTGGATGCTGCTGACAGACGCGGTACTGCAGTGCTACACAGCAGCATTCATTTGCCTTTGCAAGGTAGCGGAGACAGTTACCATCCCTATTGCACTGTCTGCCATTGTAAATTGGCGATGAGATGACGGTTATCAGTCGTTTTGTATCGTCTGCTGCTGTCATGGGTGCTCCTGGCTGGCCTCACTGAGGTTGGCCGGGGGCGCATGGACAAAAATGGGAATGACTCCCCGGATCATTCCCTTCTTTATGTTTTGTCTAAAAATAGTCAGTCCTGCCTAGAATATGGGGAAAGTGTACTAGAGAACCAGAGAGCACAGCCGCTCCGTGTCAGAGCCCCAGCGATCCCGCAGAAATGATGAGCTGCATGCCATTCTAGGGGGTGTCCCTGCAACAACCCCACCCATTGCTTCCCTCCTCCCCCAACCCTCCTGGGCTACCGTGGCAGTGTCCCCCCATTTGTGTGATGAAGTAATAAAGAATGCAGGAATAAGAAACACTGACTTTTTAGTGAGATAAAATGAGGGGGAGGAAACCTCCCGCTGCTGTGATAGTCCAGGCAGTACAGAATCTTCTCTTTAGACATGAAAGGGTGGGGCTGATAGAGCTCAGCCTCCAGTTGCTATGATAAGGACCGTTACCAGCTGTTCTGTACCATCTGCCGGGGATGACCGGGATTCATTCCCATTTTTACCCAGGCACCCCCAGCTGACCTCACCGAGGCCAGCCAGGAGCACTCATGGGCTGCTGCTGCTGATGGATAGCAGTCATATTGTACCGTCTGCCACCAGGAAGTGGATGCTGATGTTCAGCGCTGCGGCACCCCGTCTACCAGCAGCATGCAGTAGACATAGGGTGGCATTGAAAAAAGGCGAGAAACTTTTTTTTCCCCTTTTCTTTCGGGGGGGGAAGGGTGTAAATTGACGACATATACCCTGAAAAACCCGGGAAAATGTTTTTGACCCTTCAGGCATTGGGAGCTCAGCCAAGAATGCAAATAATTTTTGGAGACTGCGGGGACTGTGGGATAGCTGGAGTCCTTGGTACTCCCTCCCTCCCTCCATGAGCGTCCATTTGATTCTTTGGCTTTCCGTTACGCTTGTCACACAGCACTGTGCTGTGGACTCTGTATCATAGCCTGGAGATTTTTTCAAATGCTTTGGCATTTCATCTTCTGTAACGGAGCTCTGATAGAACAGATTTGTCTCCCCATACAGTGATCAGATCCAGTATCTCCCGTACGGTCCATGCTGGAGCTCTTTTTGGATTTGGGACTGCATCGCCACTCGTGCTGATCAGAGCTCCACGCTGGGCAAACAGGAAATGAAATTCAAAAGTTCACGGGGCTTTTCCTGTCTACCTGGCCAGTGCATCCGAGTTAAGATCGCTTTCCACCGCGGTCACAATGGTGCACTGTGGGATACTGCCTGAAGGCCAATACCGTTGATTTGAGGCCACACTAACCCTAATCCGACATGGCAATACCGATTTCAGCGCTACTCCTCTCATCGGGGAGGAGTACATAAACCAGTTTAAAGAGCCCTTTATATCGATATAAAGGGCTTCGTTGTGCGGACAAGTGCAGGGTTAAATCGGTTTAACGCTGCTAAATTTGGTTTAAATGCGTAGTATAGACCAGGACTAATACAGCAACCTATGGGAAGCAAGACAGCCTGAAGAAAGAATCCTGAAGAGACTCATATGCAGAAGTTCTTGACTTTTCGTTGCCGTAAGATTTCAAGCTATTAACCTCTGTTTACTTTATATTCACTTCTTAACAAACTATTTTACTCTCACAATTTAAAGTTGTCCTGAGCCATTTTAACACAGGTCAAAACCAGTTGGCAGCTAATGACAGGACCCTTTTCATATTTACTTGGACTGTGAAATAGAGTTTGCATTTGTTTTTTGTTATCTATTTGAATATGCACATTTGATTGGATATGGTTAATGTGTTTATTAGGCATGATTTTACTTTATTTTATATAATCTTGCATGATTTTTCATGTTTATACTACTTTAGTTCTTTGTTCTCTTTTGTATATTGACAGTGATGGTTGTATATGTGTTTAACTCCTTTTTAATGAAAAAAAAAATCTTACCACAAAAATAGTTTAAATGATTTCTAAATTGAATATGTCCTTTTAGTAATTTTATTGGTAGCAAATGGAAAGCAAGCACTGCACAAAGTGCTTTCCAATAATTCATAATTATACACACCATCAAATAAATTGACTAAATTTAGTTGCTCAAGTAGGCATCTAATTATGTTGAAAAAAAATGCAATTGGATGCTTAAATACATGACCATGGATACAAGCCCTTACCACTTGTTTCTGTGACCTAATTCAAGAAAGCCATGAACCACAGGCACCTCTCTATGGCCTGGTCTACACTACTTGTTTATACCGATTTTAGCAGCGTTAAACCGATTTAATGCCGCACCCATCCACACTACGATGCCCTTTAAATCGATATAAAGGGCTCTTTAAATTGGTTTCTGTACTCCTCCTCAACGAGAGGAGTAGCGCTAAAATCGATATTATTATATTGGATTAGGGTTAGTGTGGCCGCAAATCGATGGTATTGGCCTCCGGGCCATATCCCACAGTGCACCACTGACCGCTCTGGACAGCTATCTGAACTTGGATGCACTGGCTAGGTAGACAGGAAAAGCCCCGTGAACTTTTGAATTTCATTTCCTGTTTGGCCAGCATGGAGCTCTCATCAGCACAGGTGACCACACAGAGCTCATCAGCACAGGTAACAATGCAGTCTCCTGAGAATAGAAAAAGAGCTCCAGCATGGACCACACGGGAGGTACTGGATCTGATCGCTATATGGGGAGAGGATTCAGTGCTAACAGAACTCCGTTCAAAAAGACGAAATGAAAAAACTTTTGAAAAAATTTCCAAGACCATGAAGGAGAGAGGCCACACCAGGGACTCGGTGCAGTGCAGAGTGAAAGTGAAGGAGCTCAGAGAAGCCTACCAGAAAACCAAAGAGGCAAATGGAAGGTCTGGGGCAGGGCTGAAAACATGCAGCTTCTATGCTGAGCTGCATGCAATTTTAGGGGGCTGCGCCACCACTACCCACCCCCCCCATCCTTGGATTCCGTGGTGGGGGTTGTAATCTCAGCCATGCCTGAGGATTATGCGGATGAGGAAGGTGAGGAGGAGGAAGAGGAGGACGAACTTGAAGATAGCACACAGCACTCTGTTAGCCCCAACAGCCAGGAGCTTTTTCTGACCCAGACGGAATTACTGTCCCAGCCCTCCCAAGCCACTAGCTCAGACAGTGAAGCCATGGAAGCGACTTTTGGTGAGTGTACCTTTGTAAATATAAAACATGGTTTAAAAACAAGCTTTTTTTAATGATTGATTTGCCCTGAGGGTTTGGGATGCATTCGCGGGCAGTAAAATTACTGGAAAAGTTTGTTAACATGTCTGGGGATAGAGCGGAAATCCTCCAGGGACATCTCCATGAAGTGCTCCTGGAGGTACTCCAAAAGCCTTTGCAGAAGGTTTCTGGGCAAGGCAGCCTTGTTCCGTCCACCATGGTAGGACACTTTACCATGCCATGCATGTAGCAAGTAATCAGATATCATTGCATGACAAAGCATAGCTGCGTATGGTCCTGGTGAGTGCAGGCATTCAAGAAACATCCGTTCTTCATCTCGCTCTGTTATCCTCAGCAAAGTGATATCGTTCATGGTAACCTTGTTGAAATTCAGGAATTTAATTAAGGGGACAGAGATGGCCTTTTTCCTACAGGGGTGTTTGGCTGTTGCTTACAAGAAATCCTTCCTTGCATGTAGCCAAGCAGTGGGAGGGGAGGAGGATAGCGCTGAGCTTTCTTGCGTTTGGCTAGCAGGAATCTTCCCAGCTACCAGCCACGTGGTGGGGGGGAAGGGGGGTGATTAGCAGTGATCTTCCATGATACCAGCCATGCGGTGGAGGGAGGGGGTAAAGCGATCATCCTAGAGAATTGGAGGGGGGGTGGGGGTGGCTTCTGTGAATGGAAGTGAAGGCTGCTGAAGCCGAAAGACAATGGCTTACCATGGCTGCATGCAAGCTGAATTCTGATGCCTGGACCTGCGTCTGTGAGATCTGTAACACCAGAGCCCAGGCACTCAAAGTTAAGATGCAAAATGCGACCTTGTAGTGAAATCACATGTGCTGTGTAAGGTGAATAGTGTTGTTCACTGTGAAAGAGTATAACCATTGTTCTGTAAAAGGTATCTTTTTAAATACTTCTCTCCCTTTTTTCCCTCCCTCATGCAGCTGCACATTTTTCAAGCCTCCCTACTCCATCCCGAAGGCTAGCTCAGATAAGGCGGAGGAAGAAGAGGACGCGAGACGAAATGTTCTCTGAAATCATGGAAGTAACCCGCAATGAAAGAGCTCATCTGAATCAGTGGAAGGACGTGGTATCAAATTACAGGAAAGATGCCAGTTAACGTGAGGACAGGAGGGACCAACGTGAGGAGAGGAGAGACGCTCGAGATGAGAGGTGGCGGCAGGAAAATCAGCAGTGGCGGAATGAAACGCTGGGGCTGCTGCGTGATCAAACTGACATCCTCCGACGTCTGGTGGAGCTTCAGGAAGAGCAGCGAGGTCACAGAGTGCCGCTGCAGCCCCTGTGTCACCACCCTCAGTACTCGCCATGTTCCATGTCTTCCTCACTCAGACGTGTAAGAACGCGTGGGGGAAGGCTTTGTGCACCCACCCACTCCACCCCCGTGGACAGTCCAACCAAAAGGCTGTCATTACATTGAAATGATTTTAGTAGCCTTTTCCTTCCCTCCTATCCTCCTCCCAAACCGCACCCTTGCCAGTTCTCTCCCTCCTTTTATAATGAGCTTTTTAATAAAGGAATACATGATTTTTAAACGATAGTGACTTAATTTTCTTAAGCAAGCTGTAATCGAAGGAGGAGGGTGGGTTGCTTACAGGGAATGAGTCAATCAAGGGGGTGGCGTTCATCAAGGGAAAACAAACACAGCAGTCACACCGTACCCTGGCCCGTGATGAAACTCGTTTTCAAAGCTTCTCTGATGCGCACCGCTTCCCGGTGTTCTCTTCTAATCGCCCTGGTCTCTGGCTGTGCGTAATCAGCGGCCAGGTGATTTGCCTCGGCCTCCCACCCCGCCATAAAGGTCTTCCCCTTACTTTCACAGAGGTTGTGGAGCACACAGCAAGCAGCAATAACAAAAGGGACATTGGTTTGGCTGAGGTCTGAGCGAGTCAGTAATGTGCACCAGCGCGCCTTTAAACAGCCAAATGCACATTCTACCACCATTCTGCACTTGCTCAGCCTGTAGTTGAACAGCTCCTGACCACTGTCCAGGCTGCCTGTGTATGGCTTCATGAGCCATGGCATCAAGCGGTAGGCTGGGTCCCCCAGGATAACTACAGGCATTTCAACATCCCCAACAGTTATTTTCTGGTCTGGGAAGTAAATTCCTTGCTGCAGCATTTTAAACAGAGCAGTGCTTCTGAAGATGCGAGCGTCGTGAACCCTTCCTGGCCATCCCACGTGGATGTTGGTGAAACGTCCCTTGTGATCCACCATTGCTTGCAGCACCATTGAAAAGTACCCCTTGCGGTTTACGTACTGGGTGGCCTGGTGCGCCAGTGCCAAGATAGGGATATGGGTTCCATCTATCGCCCCCCCAGCAGTTAGGGAATCCCATTGCAGCAAAGCCATCCACTATGGCCTGCACGTTTCCTAGAGTCACAACCTTTTGTAGCAGCAGCTTAGTGATTGCTTTGGCTACTTGCATCACATCAGCCCCCACAGTAGATTTTCCCACTCCAAATTGATTCCCGACTGACCGGTAGCTATCTGGCGTTGCAAGCTTCCATAGGGCTATTGCCACTCGCTTCTCCACTGTGAGGGCTGCTCTTATCTTGGTATTATGGCGTTTCAGGGCAGGGGAAAGCAAGTCACAAAGTTCCATGAAAGTGCTCTTACGCATGCGAAAGTTTCACAGCCACTGCAAATTGTCCCACACATGCAAAACTATGCGGTCTCACCAGTCTGTGCTTGTTTCTCGGGCCCAAAATCGGCGTTCAATGGGTAGAACCTATCCCATTACCAGCAGGAGCTCCAAAGCGCAGGGGCCCGCGGTTCAGGAGAATTCAGTTTCCATGTCCTCATCACTCTTGTCGCCGCGCTGCCGTAGCGCCTCCTCCTCGTCGCCTGGCTTTGCAGTTCATGGTTCACCATAGACTGCACGAGAATGCATGAGGTGTTTACAACGTTCACGATTGCGGTGTTGATCTGAGCGGGGTCCATGCTTGCAGTGCTATGGCGTCTGCACAGTTCACCCAGGAAAAAAGGCGCGAAACGGTTGTCTGCTGCTTTCACTTAGGGAGGGGTGAGGCTGTACCCAGAACCACCCGCGACAATGATTTTTGCCCATCAGGCACTGGGCTCTCTAACCAGAATTCCAAGGGTCGGGGGAGACTGCGGGAACTATGGGATAGCTACGGGATAGCTACCCACAGTGCAACGCTCCAGAATCGACGCTAGCCTCGGACCATGGACGCACACCGCCGAATAAATGTACCTAGTGTGGCCGTGCGCAATCGACTTTATACTATCTGTTTTATAAAACTGGTTTATGTTAAATCGAATTTATCCTGTAGTGTAGATGTACCCTATGTAGCATACATTGACCTACAAAAGGCCTTAACCATGGTTAGCAGGAGTGGCATCTATAAGATCTTGTTGAAAATTGGCCTGATCAAGGAGTTCCACAGGGGAATGCAGGCAACCATCCAGTATGAAAATGAAATGTCATTCGAGTTTAGTACTGACACTGGTACGAAACAGGGCTGCTTCTTAGTACCCACTGGCTTTTGCATTTTCTTCTGTGTAATCTGAGCCCTGCTGCCTAGGGCTGAAATCCTCAGGCTTCAGCTTTGGCCCCAGAAGGTGGGGCTTGGGCTTCATTCCCTGACCCCAGCAAGTCTAAGCCAGCCCTGGCGATCCCATTAAAATTACCACAGTTTGAGAACTGCTGGTCTGAATAATGTCCAGGCAAAATAAAAATATTACATGCTGTCAAAACCATTATACACCCACTTACGCCACCCAGGAGATGTTAGAAATTAGACTTTTTTGGAGATGCATATTTTATAATTACTAAGTCAAACGCAGGCCTCTGATACAAGTGCACAACTTCCACTGAAATCGATGGGTGTTATATGGATCCATAGGAGAGTTTAATATATATTCTATGTAAACTGACAGTCCAAAAATTAATGAATATTTGTGGAATGTCATGAACAGTTCTTGCTGTAGTGATTTTTTAAACTATCACAGTAGTTAATCATCTTCTCATTTAGGCATATCTAATTGGAAAGCAGGAGAAAGTTGATGTGAAGGAATAAGAAGGAAAACGAAATAGACAGTAATAAGACAAGAGAAAGGCGACTAGAAAAAAACATAATAAAAGATATGCTTGTTTGTTTTAATTCTGTGTCAAGACAATTATAAAGTACTGAGAGTGATAAAATCCATACCAGGCCTCCTAGAGTACAAGCTAGGATGATTAAAAACGTCAAGAAAGGGGAGACTAACAATAGGGAATAAGGAATATTGATTACTTAAGCAAAAGTATCCCCAAAGTAGACTTTAATATTTTATAAGACTCACATAAAATCTAAAGGATGTAAACAATTGCTGGGCCTTGTGAAACATCAGAGCTCATCATGCTGGGCTATGAGTCTGACTAAGATATTGCGTTTCCTTTATATCAATGCCAATGTAATTATTTTCCTTTTAACTACAGTTGCAACCCATCCAAAATTTCTTCCACAATTTTAAATCACAAAGTTCATATGGGCAAACAAGTTTTTTTTGTTAAGAACAGCCATACAAGATCAGATCAATAATCCACCTAGTCAACTATCCTATCTTCTGACAATGGTCAGTGCCAGATACTCCAGAGGGAATGAACAGAACAGGGCAATTATTGGTTGATCCATGTGTAGGATATGTTCCCATCACAATACTACTGAACTTTGGAAACCTTCCAGAAGACACTGCCCAATGGGACCACAAGCATCCTCTCAGCATTGAGCTTCCAGAGCTGTGGTTACAGAAAGACCCAGTCACCTCAGATCCTTCTGGTGTTGTCCCCACTGCCAGCTTCTTGTAGTCAGACGTTGTGTCCCTGACCATCTTGACTGATAACTACTGATGGACCATTCCTCCATGAACTTATCTAATTCCCTTTTTAACCCAGTTATACTTTTCAATTTCACAACATCCCCTTATGTTTGTTTAAAACCTGCTGCCTATTAATTTCATGGGGTGACCTCCGGTTCCTGGGTAATGTGAAAGGGTAAATAACACTTCCTTATTCACTTTCTCCACACCATTCATGATTTTATAGACCTCTATCATATCACCCCTTAGTCATCTCTTTTCTGAGAATCTAAGAGTGTCAAGTGTGCATATGTAACCCACACTCCTCCAGGTTATGGTGTTCTGCCCCATCTAGTGGCACTGAGACCACTTAGAGAGAGAGATTAATGAGCCTACTCTACAGCTTTAGCTGAGAGCCAGTTGGCTTTTAGCTCATGTGGGAGAGGCTTATGGACTAAGCTCCAGAGGCCCCGGGGTTTGATCCCACCCGCCCATGACCGGTGTCTGTCAGTGTTACATACCGCTCTTCAGGGATCCTTACTTTTCTTAATGACTCAAATAAACTGTTTCAAGCCCTGATGGAGTTCTGAGTTGTGTTGAATGGGCCTGATATGCTCCCAGGAAAGCAGATGGGGAGGCAGAAAAGTGGCTTCAAGCTCATTTACAAAACAGTGACCTGATTATCAGAGGTGTTGAGACACCAATACTGCTCCCACTGACTGAACATTTGGCCTAAGGGTTGTGCACATGTTCAGAGAGGTGCGCAGAGCTGAGGTGATGGGGATGAGGAAGGTCACAGGGGATGTGAGAATGGGAGGCTGTGGAGGCACAGAGGGGAAGGACAGAGAGATGATGACTTTAACAAACTCAAAGAACTGTCAGAGAAGGTCCCATGGATAACGGAATGCTAAAACTGTAGTTTAACTTTTAGCCACGAGGTGACGCCATCTGCTATATACCTTACCTGAGCTGGTAACAGCCAGACCTGGCAGTGCATTAAGTATATTAAAAAGTACTAGGACTGTCAATTAATCACACTTAACTCACATGATTAACTAAAAAATTAATCAAAATTAAAAACATTATTAATGATTATTCATAATTTTAATTGCATTGTTAAACAATAGAATACCAATTGAAATTTCTTAAATATTTGTGGGTATTTTTCTACTTTTTCAAATATATTGATTTCAATTACAACACAGAATACAAAGTGTATGCAGCTCACTTTATGTAATTATTTTTATTACAAATATTTTCACTGTAAAAATGATAAAAAGAAATAGTATTTTTCAATCCATCTCATATATGTACTGTAGTGAAATCTCTTTATCATGGAAGTTGAACTTACAAATGTAGGGTTTTTTGTTACATAACTGCACTCAAAACCAAAACAATACGAAATTTTAGACCCTACAAGTCCACTCAGTCCTACTTCTCGTTCAGCCAATTGCTAAGTTTGTTTACATGTATGGGAGATAATACTGCCCACTTGTTATGTACAATGTCACCAGAAAGTGAGAATAGGCATTTGTATGGGACGTTTGTAGCAGCATTGCAAGGTACTTATGTGCCAGATATGCTAAACGTTCATATGCCCCTTCGTGTTTTGGCCACCATTCCAGAGGACATGCTTCCATGATGATAATGCTTGTTAAAAAAATGTGTTAATTACATTTGTGACTGAATTCCTTGGGGAAGTATTGTATGTGTGCGGCTCTATTTTACTCACATTCTGCCATATATTTCATGTTATAGCAGTCTCGGATGATGACTCAGCACATGTTGTTCATTTTAAGAACACTTTAGCTGCAGATTTGACAAAAAGCAAAGAAGGTACCAATGTGAGATTTCTAAAAATAGCTGCAGCACTCAACTCAAAGTTTAAGAATCTGAAATGCCTTCCAAAATCTGAGAGGGATGAGGTGTGGAGCATACTTTCAGATGTCTTAAAAGAACAACACTCCAATGTGGAAACTATAGAACCCGAACCACCAAAAAAGAAAATCATCCTTCTGCTGGTGGCATCTGACTCATATGATGAGGATGAACATGTGTTAGGCTGCACTGCTTTGGGTCATTATTGAGCAGAGCCCACCATCAGCATGGACACCTATCCTCTGGAATGATTGTTGAAGATGAAGGGACATATGAATCTTGAGCACATCTGGCACGTAAATATCTTGCAACGCCGGCTACAACAATGCCCTGAGAACACTTGTTCTCACTTTCAAGTGGCATTGTGAACAAGAAGCGGGCAGCATTATCTCCTGCAGATGGAAACAAACTTGTTTGTTTGAGCGATTGGCTAAACAAGAAATAGGACTGAGTGGATTCGTAGGCTCTAAAGTTGTACCTTGTTTTATTTTTGAATGTAGTTTTTTTTTGGTACATAATTCTACATTTGTAAGTTCAACTTTCATGATAAAGAGATTGCACTACAGTACTTGTATTAAGTGAATTGAAAATACTATTTCTTTTGGTTTTTACAGTGCAAATACTTATAATAAAATTAAATATAAAGTGAGCACTGTACATTTTGTATTATGTATCACAATTGAAATCAATATATTTGAAAATGCAGAAAACATGGAAAAATATTTAAATAAATGGTATTCTACAATTGTTTAACAGTGTGATTAATCCTGCAATTAATCACGATCAATTTTTTAATTGTGCAATTAATTGTTACCAATTTTTTGACAGCCCTAAAAGGAATGCATCTCTTGCATCTATCTCCATGATGGAAACTCTATAGCCAGTGCAAATATGGTACAGAAGCTTGATCTACAAGTAGCATCCCTATGACCTATCATGTACAAGAAGTACATGACACCATGGGAAAAACATCTATGGGATAAAGGAGTTCAGGAAAGCTGGCAGTTTCTCAAGGCGACAATATTAAACACACAACTATTCCAATGCAACGAAAATATAGAAAAAAGAGTAAGAGGCCAACATGGCTCCATCAGGAGCTCTTTAATGACCTGATAATTAAGGCCCTACCAAATTCATGGTCCATTTTGGTCAATTTCACAGTCATAGGATTTAAAAAATCATAAATTTCATAATTTTGGCTATTTAAATCTGAAATTTCATGGTGTTGTAACTGTAGGGGTCCTGACCCGAAAAGGAGTGGTGGGCAGGTCACAAGATTATTATGGGGGGTTGCAGTGCTGCTACCCTTACTTCTATGTCATTGCTGGTGGCAGCTGCCTTCAGAGCTGGGCAGCTGGAGAGCGGCGGCTGCTGGCCAGAAGCCCAGCTCTGAAGGCAGAGCCACTACCACCAGCAGCACAGAAGGATAGCATGGTATGGTATTGCAACCCTTACTTCTGCGCTGCTGCTGGCGGGGCATCACCTTCAGAGCTGGGTGCCTGGCCAACAGCTGCTGCTCTCCGGTCACCAGCTCTGAAAGCAGCACAGAAAGAAGAGTAGTAATACTGTGAGCCCCCTAAAATAACCGTGTGACACCCCCTGTAACTCTCTTTTGGGTCAGGACCCCCAAATTGAGAAACTCTTTTCTCCTCGTGAAATCTATATAGTATAGAATAAAAGCAAACAAAAGACCAGATTTCACAGGAAGAGACCAGATTTCATGGTCTGTGACATGCTTTTCATAGCTGTGAATTTGTTAGGGTCCTACTGATAATCAAAAAGAAATCCTAGAAAATGTGGCGACAAAGACCATTTGCTAAGGAGGAGTACAAAAGAATAACACAAGCATGTAGTAAGAAAGACTAAGGCACAAAATGAGTTACACCTAGCAAGGGATATAAAAGACATCAATTGACGTTGCAGATGGAACTGAAATTGTTGTATTGCCATTGATAGGGGTAGGAGAAAAAACATTCCTGAATTGTTGCAGTAATTATGGTGTAAATGGCAGTTCCAGGCACAGCTGGAGACAACAGGTTACACAGCAGTCTTCATTTGGACCTAATACTGTCCGCAAGGTTGAAACGTTTTGTCCATTGGGAATGGTGTCACAGGTTACACATTGCTCAAAATATTTGTGATACACTACCCTTGATTCACGGTTTTCATCAAACTCACCAACATTGCCCATAAAAATTGCCATATCACTGATCTCCTGTTGGACTTTGCACTTCCTGGGTGCCTTTTGCACAGGAAATTCTCCCCCACTCCTTTACTGTGCACCAGGGATGGCTCTAGACATTTCGCCGCCCCGAGCAGGGCGGCATGCTGTGGGAGGCGCTCTACCGGTCACTGGTCCCGCAGCTCTGGTGGACCTCCCGCAGGCTTGCATGCAGAGGGTCCGCTGGTCCCGCGGCTCCACCGAAGCCGCGCGGGACCAGCGGACTCTCCGCAGGCACGCCTATGGGAGGTCCACCGGAGCCGCCTGCCGCCCTCCTGGTGATCTGCAGAGCGCCCCACCGGTGGTATGCAGCCCCAAGTATATGCTTGGCATGTTGGGGTCTGGAGCCGCCCCTGCTGTGCACTATCTGCATCTGATTGCCCTCTGCTCCCTGTGTGCTTACACTCCTTTGGCTGTACTTGGGCTCCCTCTGCTGGAAACAGGCCCTCAGTTCAGGCTAAGGCTGTTCGTCTGCCTGCTTGCACGCGTGACCTGAAGAAGAGCTCTGTATAGCTTGAAAGCTTGTTGCTGTCACCAACAGAAGTTGGTCCAATAAAAAGTATTACCTCACCCACCTTGCTTGCACTTGGTCAGTCAATCTGGCTGATAGTTTTCTCTTCACAGCTTCTGTTTGAACAGTGCCACCACTAATTGCAGTACTCTTATCCTGTGTTCTCTCTTTATTTGCGTATTTCCCCAACTCTAGCTAGGTAATACATGCCATCCCAGCAGCAAAATGCAGCACGAGTCTGCCTGCCACCTCCTGTGTCTCTAGGTGAACTTTCTCCCCTTTTTCATAGTACTATTTGCTTACTTTTTCTTCTCCTTCGTCAGGCAACGTGAGCACTGGATGTTTGTGGGATATAGATTCCTTGTCATCAAATGATATCTTTCTGGAGTCAGCAGAGAAAGAGACAGACACAAAGGGAACTGATAGAAACACAGTTGTTCAAACTGCAAATCTGAAACTAACACAAAAGTGAGACTTTTCACTGGGGAGGCAGGAGAGTACAGTCCCCTGAACATGTAAAGGGACAGGACGCCACTGAGGGATCCCACTCTGTGCAGAAAGTTGGAAAGACTTTGGTCTACTAGGGTCCCATAAAACTGGTGGGTGGCTCCTGGTATGTTTAGTGTGTGTTTAAATCTGTTTATTGTTTTTATTACATTTTCTCTATAAACCTGAAGAATAAATGTGCTTGTTTATAAAGAGCACTATGGTAACTTGTAACTGCTGACATACACTGTTCCTAGCCCTTGATTCTGGCCAATAGGCAGACTGGCTTGCAGGGGTTATCACAGTATAAGGCAAGGAGCTGTGCAGCCTTAAAACTTCCTGGTCAAAAGGAAATGGGACAAGAGTCCCTACTCAGAGACAGGTGATGGCTGGAGACCTGAGAAGTAACTGCGCGTTAAGGAAGAATGGGGGGGGGGGGGAATACAGGTGCAGTTAGCATGAAACTGTGACAATATTAAAATGTACAATAGTAGATTAACCTTTTTAAAAAGTAGTTAATGGCTACAGTGTAGAATTCCATATTCCCCCTGTTGAATTTGCTCCATCTTGGTTGACTTCATCAAATCATGCAGTTTTGCATTATTCTACTTAGAAATTCTGAGGGGGAATCCATTCTTCAAACTTAGTGCATATTGTTTTAATCTCTCACATGAGGTCTGGTGAGATAGTTCAGCCTTCTTCAAAACTGGATTGGCTTTTTTGAATAAGGATAATGGGCTTTAAAGAAAGACAAAATCAATTTCACTTCTGAATGGAACTGTTGCAATATATATGGCATTCCTTCAGAGAACAACAAATGGTATTTCAAAGCTAGCCAAAGAAGCAGGACTCATTCAATTATTGGCAATATAAACCAGTGAGTTGTTGAATGTGTGGGCAGAGAGGTATAATGGATATTCACAAAGTCACAAAGGTCCTTGAAGGATTTATGGCACAAGTAAGACCAGAAAAATGTGACTTGCAATCTTGGATGCAATTGCTTCTGTCTCATAGACTGGCATTCACCAGCATGCTTGGCTCTGTTCCAGAAGTTATGGAGCCTGGTGCAATAAAAAGATCCTTTTGCTCTTGTTACATTTGTGCAAATGTTATTTCAACCAGTTTGACTTGTGCCACCATACCTGACATTTTCATTGTCAGCAGAGACAGAGCTACCAAGTTTGACAAGTTCAATCCATTCTTCCTCAAAACACTTTTCAGAATGCTGGAAATCAATTCAGCTGTTTCATCCAGCAAGTCTGTAAATTCCAAAAGCTTGACATTATGTCCTTGAGATGAAAAATAGTGCAAAGTGACAGGACAATTCAGGGCCGTCCTTAGGATTTATGGTGCCCTACGCTGTATTATTAAACTGGTGCCCCTATGTCCGACTTGCTTTTAGCCACAAAAACATAAGTTTACAGTATGGGAAAACTTGCCATTTGCACTTTATTAAAAACAGTTTAACTTAATTAAGCACACTGTAATGCTGATGGACTTGTGCTAAAGAAGTAGCGCTAAGAAAAAAATTCTGATTTATTGACAGAATGATGCAAATATAATTTTTTAAATCTGTCAACATTTTATTGGAAATTTCTGTGAAGAGATATTGAAACAAGGATTTGTTTTTAATTAAAAGCAATCTTTCTGGCTTTTTTGGTTGCAAAATCAGTAATAATGTCATCATACGACAAAGACAAAGTGATGTCTTGTTTGATTGCCAGAATAGCAAGACCAGTCAAGCGTTCCTGACTTATTGTAGAACAGAGATAGTTTTTAATGAGCTTTAGTTTTGAGAAACTCCATTCTCCTGATGCTATTGTTACAGGAATTGGCAGTAAAATATGAGTGGCAATCCACACATTAGGATATGTCAACAAGTTTGCTGGTATGAATAAACTGTACAATGTCCATCACCGATTTTGCATGTGGCAACATTGATGACAATGTACTCAATTCTTCGTACAGTTCAAGTCCATTTAAATTAAAACTATCACCATGCTTCTGGAGGCCCTTTAGGTTCTTGCACTTCGTCATTTGCTGCTCTTGTTTTCCTATTTCATTGAATTTAGTTATGTCATACAAAAATCCAAACTGTTCATGGTGTACTCGTAAGGTACTAAACCTTTCATCAATGTCAGATATTTCTTTATCCGTCACAACAGTAAAAAATTCAACCTCAGATTTCTTTTCTGGATTGTCTATGGACAATCTGCTCCTGCTCCTGCTCATCTGCTCCTTCATACTCTGCTTGCCATTTTTTTCTTTGAAACTCGTGTCACGTTCGGACATGGAAATGTTGGTTCTATATCGAGTGCCTGTGCAAGCTCTCTTGCTGTAACCTGTGCTTCTTTGAATCCATTTTCTCTGTATTTCACTAAAAAGTCTCATGTGTTGTTTAGTAAGGTAAGTGTTGAATCAAGCTGCATCATTGGACTCTTCATTATTTTGCTTACACTTGAGATTTTAACAAGAATGTCATATCAGATTACGACAGATGTTAGAAACTTGAAGCTGGGTATTTCAGAGGCCAATGACTACTTTACTTTTAGCTTTTGGATCTCTGGCTTCTTCTGAAATAGCAACCAGTGCTTCATAAACCTCCTCAGATTGATATCTCAGTGTTTTTGCACTTTCTGCTCTGCTTTCCCATCGTGCCTCAGATAGAGGCTTAATGGTAATACCATTGACATGTGCTTTGAATATTTGCCATCATTAAGTGGAAGCTGAAAAGAGCATGTAAATACATTGCAGCAAACCAAAAAAAGAAATAGCTTCTACAGAAGACTTGGCCATATCACACAAAATCAAATTAAGGCTGTGGCATGCACACGGACTAAAAAAGGCTCATGGATTTTCTGCCAGCAATCTAGCTTGCACACCAGAAATGCATCCTCTCATATTGGCATTATTATCATAGCCTTGTCCTCTAATGTTCATTATGGACAATCCCATTTGTTTAGTTCATCAAGAAGAGCTTGAAGAAGTCCAAAACTGTAGTGTTCTCTACTTCTAAAAATGTGATCGATTCCTTAACTATAATCTGTGCTGAATCACTAATCTCACTACTAACGACATCTGTTCTTGATGATTTATGTCCGGAGTGCAATCTAGAATTACAGCAAAATATTTTGCCAAAGTAACCAATGAAACAATTTTGTCTTTCACTTTATTACTTCACTGATCAGCATGATCAGTTCATTTTGAATTCTTGGTCCCAAATAGTGGTCAGGTATTTCATTTTGAGTTGCTCTTTTGAGATGTTCACTCATCACTGTATCTAATTTTCCCAGCATTTGTATAAGGCCCCCAAAATTGCCATTTTTGGCCTGGAATAATTTCTCAATGCTTCCTCTAAAAGCAAGATTGTTTGTTGATAGAAATTCAACAATAGATAATAGACATTCAAGAACATGACGCTAATTCTGCTTCTCTGACTTCAGCAATCTTTGATTTTGGGCATCAAGAGTTGTCTGATTTGTTAACCTTACACTCAGCTCACACCATTTGTGCATACTTTCAATGTGGTGTTGTGCCTTTTTATGTTGCGGTAATGTGTGACTAAGATTTTTCCAATCATTAATATCCATGGTTGCTATCTTAAAATTGCAACTATTGAAAATCTTGCATGGGAAACAAAATATAGCATCCTTGCATTTAGAGTACACAAGCCACCGTCTGTTGACAATTTCACCATTAGAAAGTCTTTTGTAGTAATTGTTTTCTGTGAATTTCCTACCTCTAATGTCTTTAGGATATTCAAGACCTTTTATTCTCACAGGGCCTGTCTCAAGTATAATGGCAAGTAATTCGTTGTTTAAAGATTACCATCATGCACCAATGTCATCTATATCCATGCTAGTACAGTTTCAACTGTTGTAATTTCTTGTTTTGTGTCTGCATCTGTTTCAAATTATTGTTCTCTGTGTTGTTGTGTTTCTTGAGCTTCATCTGCATAAAAATTTTCTTTGGCAGTTACTTGATGATCTTGATCAACTCAATTGTTTTCATGACATACAAACAAGTATAGAACCCTTCTGTGCTTCTAATGTTAATCTATTTCAT
This sequence comes from Gopherus flavomarginatus, assembly GCF_025201925.1. NCBI lineage: Eukaryota > Metazoa > Chordata > Testudines > Testudinidae > Gopherus > Gopherus flavomarginatus. The sequence continues at coordinate 44,063,904 of NC_066617.1, read as the reverse complement.
CTTTCCATTTTCTTTTTTGTGACCGGAAAGTTGTTTTCAATATGACATAAGGGTGTTTTTTAAAGAAATAACTGTTTAAATTGTTGTCAGATTATCAGAAATATTATTTAAAATAACTAATATAGGATAGCCAAGAGTCTGTGACCTTGAGTTAGTGCGAAGACACCTCACAAGGCACTCCGCCCTGACTGAGACACAGTAGAGTTGGAAACCCATGTCATTTTTACAAAGCCACTTTTTAGTTTTAAATGTATAGTGGACATCAGTCTTAATGTTAGTTACAACTCTATATCAACCTTATACTGTAAATAGATCAATGGCATTATTCAGCTTAATAAGATGAGTTTCCAAGCAGTGGGAAAATATAACCCTAGTTTTATTCCTAGGGAAAGCACAAAGTGACCAAAATGCAGTCAGCACAGAATCATCTCATCTAGATTAAGGTAGCACAGAAATGTTACAGAAGTCCTATTGTGCCTTATTTTTGTTTGGAAAGACATTAGCAATAGCAGCATATTTTGAGCACTGCCAGAAATACATGATAAATCACTGCCTCTAAAATTCCATCAAAAATTGACATTTTCATAGCTCTAGCATGATCTGCTGCACAGATTCTTCACAAGGAAGTGTCCCTGGCCTTTGAAACTCTTATTAACCATGTATTTACTTTACGAAAGTTGGACAAAACATTGTGAAAATGTAAGACATTGGCTACCCAACCTCTGGGCTGGCAAAAGCTATGCTGACTCACTGGAAAAAAAAAGCAAGTGAATCTTAGTACAACATTGGTCACTCTATACACTAGTAAGGAAATGAGCATATTACAGTTGTTGGGGGGCTCTATTTAGCAGTAACAAGGCTATAGGAAAGCCAGTCAATATTTTTTGTTTCTCTGATGAAAACTGGCCTACTCCCTGCCCCAAACCAAACTTGTCACAGATAATTGTCAACAACTTAATTTTCTGTTTTTGGCTAAGATATTGATTTTTTTTTTAAATATTGAAATTGGATTCAGGATTGTTAGCGAGCATTTTTGGCAAACAAAGTTGTTAAATGACAATCTAAATGGCAACACACTACTGCTTTCATGCTTGGCTCACCCCCAGGCTGCTGGTCCAACAGCTGCAGTAGAGGAGAAGATAGGTGGAAAGCTGTAGGAACCCAAAATCCACCTCTTGCAGTGCAGAGTGGCAACAGCAGCAGCAAACCCTCAAGTCCGATCACACGCCACTGGGCACCACCTCCAGCACCAGGGATGAGGATGAAGTTAGCACAGCATCTGATCTCAGGGATGGGACATGCATGGAGCCACAGCAGTTCATCCTGCCCTGTGCAGCTCCCCCCGGATGAGATGGATTGCTGCCAGCCTGGGGCAGAGATGTGCTCCCCAGCTAGGGTGACCAGATGTCCTAATTTTATAGTGCCAGTCCCGATATTTGGGGCTTTGTCTTATATAGGCACTAATTACCCCCTCCTTCCCCAGGGTGACCAGACAGCAAATCTGAAAAATCAGGATGGGGGTGGGGGTAATAGGAGCCTATATAATAAAAAGATCCCAAAATTGGGACTGTCCCTATAAAAGTGGGGCATCTGATCACCCTACCCAACCCCCTGTCCTGAAGATTTTTCACACATGCTATCTGGTTACCCTATCCCCAGCCCACCCAGTTGTGTGTGAGCATTCCAATCCAGTCCCTGTTGCTTGGGCTGGCTGCCAAGGAAGTGAGTCACTTTCAGTTTCATTTCCTCATCATGCAAGCTGCCGCCCCAAGCAGCACCTCACCTCATCCCACCCCTACTGGAGGGGAGGAGGGAAATGCAGGATGCTCCGTGCGATGGGTGGGGAGGGTGGAAACGGGGGGTGCTCCACCATGAGGGGGGAGAATGTATGTTATAGGGGGCAACAAAGGATACTGCCAGAGCCGCCCAGCCTGCCTCATCTCATGTCGGAGAAGAGAGTCACACTCACAGATGAATTCCTCCCCCCCTCTTCCCAGAGACCCCAGCAGCCAATCCCATCCCTCAGAGTGTGCTGCAGGCACCACATTTGGCTCTCTCTAGGACCCAACCCTGCTTTTACATGCTCCACCACTTCGTATCCCTCCTGGATCCCAGCAGAGTGGTGCCCCAGACAAACTGGTGCCCTACACAGCTGGCTATGGCTAAGGGCGGCCCTGGGACAATTTGACTTCCTTCTGGTCTGAGGCATGTGCTGCAGTGAAAAGTGGTTTATTCACAAGGTAAGAACATAAGAATGGTCATCCTGGGTCAGATCAAAGGCCCATCCAGCCCAGTATCCTGTCTACTGACTGTGGCCAATGCCAGGTGCCCCAGAAGGAGTGAACCTAACAAGTGATTTCTTTCCTGCCATCCATTTCCACCCTCTGACAAACAGAGAGGCTAGGGACACCATTCCTTACCCATCCTGGCTAATAGCCATTAATGGACTTAACCTCCATGAATTTATCTAGTTCTCTTTTAAACCCTGTTATAGTCCTAGCCTTCACAACCTCCTCAGGCAAGGAGTTACACAGGTTGATTGTGCACTGTGTGAAGGTCTTCCACAATTTCCTGCACTTTAAGACTGCATACGTTCTGTTATCTGATAACAGATGCAGTGAAATTAGAGGGACACCAGTGTTCATTGTTGATGCAAAGTTCATAAGAGGCATAGCATTCTGTGTTCCAACTTCTCCTACTGGGAAACAGCTTCAGATATTCATTGCATATAATGTTATTACTCAGGATCATGAACTGCTCACTCCAGATGTCTCACAAAAGTGGTACTTGAAAGTAGTAGCTGTGCTTGGTCATAGTGGAAAGGGTAACTTCAGGCTGGCTCTCTGGCTGCCTGGATTTGGTGCAAGTTGGGGTTGCATAGGGGCAGCCCTAATTTATACCACTAGCATAAGTAGGGACCTTACACCCAGGGCTGTCCCTAGAAGGGTGCGGGGTACGGGGTGGAAGTGATGAATCCATCACTTCCAGGACCGACTGTGCCGGGCAGCGGGTAGGGGAGGCAGTGCTATCCCAAACAACCAAGTGTGCCCCTCCTCCCCACTCCACCCCGCCTACATCGCCCACCTTCCTGTGGCTGAGTAGGCTGCAGCAGCGCTGCTGCGCGCTCTTCCTCCCAGCGTGCTCTCCTTCGGGTGGAAGAGGTGGAGCTTCAGGGCTAGCCCCTCCCAGCCAGTGGTTCATGCACCGCCCATGTGTGCTGGCTAATCGGACCGGCCCATGGGGCCTCCCAAAGTGCGGAGTCCTGAGTCATTGTCCTGATTCGCCATACTCTAGGGATGGCTCTGCGTATACCAATGGCAGAAGAGGTGTAGAGGAGCTCACAACCCCTTCTTTCCTTTATACTGAGAGTGTGTGTCACAATCTTGGGGTTCATTAAATAACAAACCAGTGAATGAGAAAGGAATAAAATTTTAATACAACAAACTAGAGAGCTACTGTGGTGAACTGCTGTACACAGCCATGTGGTGCTTCCAACCCATGCCTTCAGAGCACATCTCCAAATTCTTGTGTTCATACTACTGTCCCTTTTGAGGGAGCGTCTCTAAATTACAATCTTCTACAAACATACCTTTGCAGTATGAGTGACTGGGATAGCTGGCATACAAGATTGCTCTGCTACTTTCCACAACTTTACACCAACAAAGAGTACCTCTGCATGGAATAATTCCTTACTGGTCTTCTCTAGCCACTTACATAGCTCAAAGTGACCTTAGAAGACCAAAAAACCTGGGTCATTTTGTTGCTGCTGATATACAACCTTCTCCCCTTCCCCCCGCCAACTTTAACATTAGACTTCCCACATGGAACACTTGTTTGCCTACATTGCACAATTGTCTGTGAATTGCTTTGGGGTTACTACTGCCTTTCAACTCTGCAACTTTGTAGTGGTTAAAACCCACACTGGATGTAGTATCGCAGAATGTGAGCCTGCTGAGGCATCAGAGTCAAGGGAAAGCTGTCATCCCTGGATTTTGGGAGAACCTTTTGGGGCTTTCCTGTTTGAAACTTTCAGCACAGAATTCCACCTTTAGTTTATTAAAATACCACTTTTGCAGTCATCATCAAACAGATCTTGTGGTGATATACATATACCCCAGAGATGCTTTCAGTCCTCAAAGCATGCTGCAGACTGCTTCAAGCATAACACAAATATCTTTCTGAAGACCCTCTTTTTGTCCTTCTGTCAGATTCCATTGAAACCCCACAGGAACGTTTTCCATGATTGAACTTTTACTAAACAGCAGGTACAGAAGCAAGCAGACTCAAACACATGCAATAAATAGTAATAAATTCAACACTGCCAACGCCAAGTGTTTAGAAATCCTAAGCCAGCTCCCCAAATCACATCTCTGACTTAAAAAAATTAGGTAATTTTAAAACACAATTTTGGGGTTCTTTTATTTGTCTTCTGATGTTCTTCTCTTTTATGGTTCACATTTTTAAGGTTTGCTCTACAACTGTGAAGGACAGAAACATACTTTTTAAAAGATGATTTGACAAAATCATATGAATCCTTGAGACAGGGCTTTAAGAAAAGCACCAAACATCAGAAGACTCCCAATAAATTCGGGCAAGTGACAACACTGTGAATACTATACACAGTAAAAGGATCATGAACTATCAGATCTGCAAAATATTAGCTTCAATGACTTAATACATGTAATTATTTATTTTACTCTGTTATTTGAAATGTTTTGCAATAATTGCTATATAAACTGTACAGCTGGAGGAAACAAAAGTAGGCCACAATCCAAAGACTTATGTATGTGCTTAACTTTACTGAAAGGTCCCAGTTTTATTAATCTATCCTCCTATGGAAGCCATGACATACCCCTAGTCATTTTTGTTGCCCTTTTCTAAACCTTTTCCAATTCCAAAATATCTTTTTTGAAATGGAGCGGCCACATCTGCACGCAGTATTCAAGATGTGGGCATACCATGGATTTATATAGAGGCAATATGATATTTTCTGTCTTATTATCTATCCCTTTCTTAATGATTCCCAACATTCTGTTAGCTTTTTTGACTGCAGCTGCACATTGAGTGGATGTTTTCAGAGAACTGTCCACAATGACTCCAAGATCTCTTTCATGAGCAATAACATCAAATTTAGACCCTATCATTTTATATGTATAGTTGTGATTATGTTTTCCAACGTGCATTACTTTGTATTTATCAACATTGAATTTCATCTGCCATTTTGTTGCCCAGTCACTCAGTTTTGGACCTTAACTAGTAGTTTTGTATCATCTGCAAATTTTGCCAGGTCAGTTTACCCCCTTTTCCAGATCATTTATAAATATGTTGAATAGGACTGGTCCCAGTACAGACCCCTGGGGAACACCACTCTTTACCTCTCTCCATTCTGAAAACTGACCATTTATTCCTACCCTTTTTCCCCCTGTCTTTTACCCAGTTACCAATCCATGAGAGGACCTTTCCCTCCTATCCCATTACAGCTTACTTTGCTTAAGGGCCTTTGGTGAGGAACTTTGTCATAGTCTTTCTGAAAATCTAAGTACACATTATATCCACTGGATCCCTTTTGTCCACATGCTTGTTGACCACCTCAAATAATTATAGTAGATTGGGAAGGCATGATTTCCCCTTTACAAAAACCATGTTGACTCTTCTCCAGCAAATCATGTTCATCTATGTATCTGACAATTTTGTTCTTTACTGTATTTTCAACCAGTTTGCCTGGTACTGAAGTCAGCCTTATTGGCCTGTAATTGCCGGTATCGTCTCTGGAGCCCTTTTTAAAAATTGGCGTCACATTAGCTATCCTCTAGTCATTTGGTACAGAAGCTGATTTAAATGATAGGTTACACACTACTGTTAGTAGTTCTGGAATTCACATTAGAGTTCCTTCAGAACTCTTGGATGAATACCATCTTGTCCTGGTGACTTATTACTGTTTAGTTTATCAATTTGTTCCAAAACCTCCTCTAATGACACCTCAATTTGGGACAGTTCCTCAGATTTGTCACCTAAAAAGAATGGCTCAGGTTTGGGACTCTCCCTCACATCCTCAGCCATGAAGACTGATGCAAAGAATTCATTTAGTTTCTCTGCAATGGCCTTATTGCCCTTGGGTGCTCCTTTAGCATCTCGATCATCCAGTGGTCCCACTGGTTGTTTAACAGGCTTCCTGCTTCTGATGTACTTAAAATTTTTTTTGCTATTACTTTTTGAGTCTTCGGCTAACTGTTCTTCAAATTCTTTTTTTGGCCTTCCTAATTATATTTTTACACTTAAATTATATTTTTACACTTCAAGTCTCTCTCTTAAAAAAAGAAGTTGCCAATTTGACTTCTGTATTCCAATGGGTTCTCATGTAAGAAAGGAGACAATTGTCCCCTTAGAATTTTACCTCAAGTTTTAAAATTTTAATTTACACATTGCTTACTATAGAATTGTGATTCTCCTCAAAGGAAAGTCAGGATTTTATTAAAGAGCAGATGTGCGTTATTACAGACCCTTCTGGCTAGTCTGAATGTTGTTTTATTTTAGTATCCTAGAATTCCTGAAGGAGAAATCATTGGCTGGGACTCAGAGATGTATCGATCCACTTCAAGACATACAGAGTGACAACTGACCATTTTAAAACATACTTTATAGTTGTATTAAATAATACTTAGACACTGAGATGGGAGCAGCACTGAAATGGGAGTGGTATTATGAGTTTAAACTCCTTCTTATAAGGCCAGAACCTTGAATCCAGCAAGTTGTGCTCAAAGCCAGCATTGTATACTCCCTGTCTTTGGGAAAGTCAGGAGCCAATTCAGCCCCTGTTACAAATAAAAGTAGCTGTGGGGCTTCCCTAGTTTACAGCAGCTTCAATGGCCCATATGAGACATTGCTTCAGCACTCAAGTCAATTAACAGGGCTTAAGCTGCTCAAGTCATGACTTCTCTCATCTGTACCACATTTCTGACACACTTGTTTGCTAAGGATTGGGCTGGGAGATAAATAGAAAGTGGTGTAAAGCTGGCTAAGCCAGTTTTATGCTAGCTGGAGATTTCTCCAATATGGGAGCTTTCTGGTCCTGTGATGTCATAGGAGTAGCACAGAGAGGCAATATCAGGGGTCAAGGATCTGGCCCATATAATATGAAGTTCCTATGCCTGATTAAGCCATTGGTCCACCCTGTTCAATAAACTGCTTCAGAGAGTGGCCAAGATATTAGCTTTTTAAGAAAGTTGAAAAACTCCATTCTCTACCCCAGTAATGAACCCAGCTAATTATGTACTATTCTAGATGATGGAACATTCTTTCCTTCTCCCTGCACTGAACAGCTGATTCACTGAAGCATGAGATTTGATCACCCTTATCTTAGCTTGCATAATTCATTATTATGCATCATAAAATTAGCCAACTCTTTAACAAATCCAGGTACAGCATTTGACTCTAAGCTGTGCTGTGGTGCTGAATTCCACAGGCTGACTACATGTGATACAAGGAAGTATTTTCTTTTATTTGTTCTAAATTTAACTGCCATTTACTCTAAGTGACAAACGTAGAGTGGGGGTGTTGCATCTAGGGTAACCAGAAGTCCTGATTTTATAGGGACAGTCCCAATATTTGGGGCTTTGTCTTATATATAAGCACCTATTACCCTTTGTCCCCATCCTGATATTTCATTCTTGTTGTTTGGTCACCCTAGTTGCATCTGGAGGGAAATGTGGAATGTGGGGTCCATGCATTTCATATTTTTATGGGAATTGGTTGGTTCCAGATTTTGGGTCGTCTTATTTTGTTTTTTATGATATCTGGATCAATAAAGTGAAAGTAGTAATAAGGAGCCTCAATTCTTGCCATAAAGTCTGAAATCAGTCTATCAAATAATAGAATAGGCTTCATCTCTCCGTTTGCTGGAATACCACTTATCCATGAGGGCTTCTTTAATTATTGCTCTGGTTTTAAGGGACTTGAGTCTACAGACAGTCAGCTGCTTTTGTCTTCACACTTAGTCACTCAAAGTAAATCCTACCTCCCTCTATGGCTTCCCTGGTACAGTAGAACTGGGTTTGTTCCACTTTAGAACTGGGATGACAGGTTTTGAGGACCTAGTACAGGAGATCCACTTGCTTTGTGAGCTGTGAAGCCCTGCTCTGTTGGGCACTGCCTGCACACTGACACGTAATGGATTTGAGGGGATGAAGAAGAATGGAAGTAAGTCCCATGGATCTATAATTACCTGGATTCACTGGCCTTTCTACCATGTGAAGTGGGAATGCACTGGTTGCTGGGACTACTGCATCCCTGGTGCTCTGTGGCCAACATCATGGATTCCAATTAACAGTTCAGCGATGTCAGGAGTGTGCTGGGGTCCAGGGTTTGTCATGGAATGCATAGAGCTGGTCCATCCTTGTAATCTCATTTTAAGATCCCTACTTTTCTGTCTCATAATTGTTGTTTTCAATAACAGGGCAAATTATCCAATTTGTCAAATTCTTCACAGCAGGAGCTCTATATTTTAGAGTGGGATTTTCAAAACCACTTGGCATTGGGCTAGCTCAGCTCCCACTAACGTTATCAATAAATCCCCACTGACTGAGTTGGTTCAGTGGTGATTGCTCTTGAAAATCCCACCCTGTGATGGGGCACACTTCCCTGCACTGGATGGAAAAGGGTTAAGCCTACGTTGTGGGCTGAGGAAGCCATGCCCCCTCAACTCTATTGGGCATGCTTCAAATGCACTAATATAAAAGGAAGCAGCTCAACTCATTTGGGGCTGGTCATTGGAAGGAAGGATGCATATTGCAGGCTCCAGCTGAGGAGCAGCTGAATCCGGAGGTCATGGGAGCCAGAGATGCTGCAACTCAGGCAGATGCCAGGATACCCATGGAGCCCCAACAAAGTCCGGAGTTGCCATGGACAGTGCAGGCCAGGGAACCCAGAGATTGCGGAGACACCCAGACTGCAGCAGCAGGAACCACAGTAGGACGTAATCCAGGGGAATTAGATAGTGGCCAAGCTAGTGAACTGGAACTTTGAGTCAATGTGTTTCAGTCAGACCCCTGCTGATTTAGTGCCATGCACCCTTGCCATTACCAGGGCGCTGGGCTGGGCCTGGTGGAAAGGGAGGACCCGTGCCCCCCTACCTGGGCTAACACCACTCCCCTTTTTGTTCATGGTGGTCCCCCTTTCCTGACTGGAGACATTTGGTCATTAGGCCTTACTGCTCTTCTGACTGAGGGCAAATCTATTGACTTTGGCCACTAGGCCAATCTATTGACTTGCTGCCCTGCTAGCAGGGCAAATACATTCACTTTGGCCATTAGGCCTTATTGCCCTGCTAATAGGGGTGAATATATTGACCTTGGCTACAGAGGCACAAAAACAGGCTACTTATACCCCTGCCCTACACCCCAAGGGGGATGGGACACATTCGCCCCATATTGGATGGTGTCCCCCACCCTGTCAAACACCCTTAATAGCCATAATTAAATTTATTACTTTAGATAATCAGCCCATTGCTGCTGGTAGCACATAGGAGGTAGTATGTCAGCCCAGTATCAGCATGTAGATGCCATAGTGACATAGATAGAGAAAGAAAGATGGCACAAGAAAGCTATGCTTCCAGGCAATTTGCAAAAATGACATATGAGCTACACATATCAAGGGCATTCTGAACTGTTGGGCATACTGGCTCAGCCACTAAGCCCTATGGTATGGAGAACAGAGTCTACATCCACCATCATTTCAGCTGATAAAGAACAAAATAAGTAATATACATGTGACGATAAAACAAAATACTGAACAGCTATCCTGTGCACTGAATGATGTGGGGATCCTGACAAAAAATAGTATGTTATCATGTAAATAAAGACTGTACAATAATGCATACACAACAGGGGCCAACTTAAGTTTACACAGGCAACCTTAGTTTGTCATTTCCAAACTTTTGAGTGCTTGATTTTGCAGTCCAAACATTTTTAACAGAGTTTGTGTATGTAATTTTCTAACTTTTCAAAAAGACAACTGAAAAAAAACCATTTTTTTTTCATGTGGAATGTCATTGACTCCCACATGGTTCATCAGTAGGGTTGTATCATTTATATCCATAGCATAGATCTCTACTACTGGAGCTAACAGAATAACTGATCGCATAATAGCTTGCCATCTTCTGTATGGGCTAGCCCACAGAAGGAGATGAGGCGTATATTTTGACAGTGAGCTTCACAGATATTTGCTGACAGCAGAGGAATATTAGAACCCAGAAATCTTGTGTTCCATTCCAGGCTCTGAAGGGACTGTACTCTAGTGGTTACAGACCCTCTGTCTCTGTCCTGGCCAATCATGACTCTTTCTGTCCCTGGCCCCAGCAGTATGCCCTCACCCCAGTCCCAGTCTCTCCCCCCTATCCCTGCTGTCTCTTCATTCCAGGCACAGTCCCCCCCCATGCTGCCTGTCCCAGTTTCCCCCACCCTTCAGCTCCTCATCCCATTCTCAGTGTCCCCTACCATCAGTTCCTCCTCCTAGTCCTCGTCTCCTCACCTCACACCCACTCAGCTCCACGTACCAGCCCCAGTATCCTCCCAGATTCTTGCCTCCATCTTTCATCCCTGTTCCTCATCTCACATACTCCCTTGGTTTCTCAGACCAGTGACCCCTTTGTCCTGGTTTCTCAGTGTCCCTCATAATCACCCTCATAGGTCCAGCTCCTAAACTCTTTGTATTCAATTCAGGTGGCTTCCTCTTTCTCCTCCTCACTGCCTGAGTGCCAGCAGACGAAGCACTGAGAACACAGGATATGTAGTCTCCCAGTTCTATGCTCCATAGTAGCCTTGGCTCCATAGTAGCCTTGGCTGCTGGGAGGAACAACTTTAGGAAAAGCATTCTCAGTGCAGATGGCTATTCAGAGAATTTAGCTGTCAAAGTCTAAGAAGTTTCTATTGATCACGTGAAGTAAGAATTTTCAAAGGCCAAGACTTAGCCAAATTTATGCTTTTTTCACAGGAACTGAAAAAGCCACATCCTTGATACCTCAGCAATGACTTCTGTAAAATTTCAAGTCCCTGTTCCAAAGCCCAAAAGTAATACAGCTTCTCAGTGAAATGACAGCAGGAATTTAACATAACAATATATTTTCCCCTAACCTCATTTGGAGAAACACTAGAACCATTTTTGCTGAAATTTTCCGGAGAAATTTAGCCTGAGGCAGACACCTGGGATGGAAAATTTCAGCCAAATTGGTTAAAGTCTGGCAAAGTTATAAGCCCTGTAAACAGGGTTTTATAATAGAAATGTTAGGCATCTTAACTATAGGTGTTCATACTTGCATTGCCTATAATATATGTATTTCTAATTGTATAATATAGATGCCTAACATTTTCTAAGACCTTGTATCCAGTTACCAGATTTTAACCATTTGAGCTGAAATTTTCCATCCCTGCTGTCTGCTTCAGGCTGAATTTCTTTGGAAAATTTCAGCAAAAATGGTTTAGATGTTTCTCCAAATGAGGTTAGGGAAAAATACATTGTTATGCTCATGTAAAATTCTTACTACCATTTTACTGACAAGCTGCATCACTTCTGGGCTTTGGTGCTATAGCATCTGTTTGTCTCTCATTATTGAGAATATACACCAATAACTAACAATACTACTCATATAGGATAAGGTGGTCAACTGATTTCTTTTCCTGCCTAACTGCTATATTTATTAGGCTGAAGATCTTCTAATAATGGCATCTCACTGCTATTATTAAAATTTCAGCTAAAAGCCTGCAGCTTATATAAGTCATATTATTATTTTAATCAGAAGATCCCCTTTCCCATATTGCATACAACTCAAAACGTTATGGAACAAGACTTTTTATGTTTACTGATTAAAAGCTTCCTATTCAGACTGCAATATTCTCCTGGTATCCAAAAAAAGGCAAGGGTCAATTCTGTTCTCAATTATACTGCAGCAACCCCCAGTTGCAATGATGTAACTCAAAGCAGTATTTGGTCCTCAGGCTTCTCTATAAAATGTAAATAATCAGAACAGATAAAGATGAAAGCTTTCCCCTTTAGAAAATATACCTTTCTTTTCCTTTTGTTCAGAAATGTCCTGATAACACAGTATGCCAGAATAATTAGTGAACTTCCATTCATTTTAGAGCAGTCATTCCATGGTTCTACATTATTCAGAGAGCATAAATGTGAAAGAAAAAAATGAAAATTGTGTTTTCTAACAATGGAGAGCTCTTCTGTTCACTTCCCTGCTTTTGTAATTTTAAATCCAAAATGAAGAGATTCTTAATCTATAGCCTACATCAACTCATCCTTAGAACAGTTGAGTGTGGCTTGCCAGCTAGTTGCCTTTCCAGCTCCTCTTGTCAATATCTTCTACAAATGCAGTTAACTGCCAACTGCCTCTAAACGGCGCAAAGTCATATGAGTTAATTTTTTTCTCTCACATTCAGTAACAACGTGTACCCTTAGCATACAAAATTACTAGAAGGCATGTGAATTAAATGAAAGAGCATGAGCTGTCAATAAAATGCCATCACCCTTCCGCTGGTTACATTATGCATAAACCTTTTCTACATTTCCAAAAAAGTGAACGCAGATACATTTTTTTCAAAAAACTTAACTGTCATTTCTATCTTTTTCATTTAGTCCTCTTCAGTAACTACTATTTCAACATTTAGTTCAGAAATTGGATGCCTTGGGGCTTGGAGTTATCATGCACTAATAAAATGAAGAGAAACAGACCTTTAAAAAATAATTGCCAAAATAGATTCTGTCAGCAAGCATTAGACTCAGATGTGGCATTGGCTTGTAAAGGTTATGTCACTTAGAATATATTAAATGTTTATTGGATTCATCCCAGGTAAAGGTGCAGCTGTTTACATATCTGCAAATTTGTATAGGCACACTTCTAAATGAATTTAAAAAACAACATGTTTATAGATTTATAGCCTCCTTATTTATGATCCCCAAAGTGTAAATAACAACAATTCCCTCTTTGGACTAGGTTCTCACAGCCCTTACTTGGCTATGTAGGGGAGTATAGCCTATTTCCTTACCCTCATGTTCAAATTGCACAGTATTACTAACCTGATACTCTAACATTCTCCCCGCCCCTGCAAGTAAGTTGGCTGGGGGAGAACAGTGGCAGGAAGTGAGATGAGCCCTGCTCTCCTCTTATTGGTAAGACTAGGTGTCCTGAAACAGTGAGGAAAGATGGTCCAGTGGGCAAGGTGCTAGCATGGGACTTGTAAGAGGTAGGTATAGTTTTCCAGTCTACCACAGACTTTGTGTGTAACCTTGGTTTGACAGCCACCTTTTTACCCCTCTCCATCCTGCAAGAAAGATTTGCTTGTGCTTAACTAGGTATCAGCTCCCTGATACCACCAGTCTGTTAATTACCCCAACAATCTCCTCTGGGCTATGTCAGGCCTTACTTTGCCTTGCAGGTTACTAATAGGTATAGCTTAGTGTAAGTGTGCCTCCTTGCCTCTAGGACACCCTCTTGTGCCTGGATGCAGCACTGCAGGGGACTTCACCCTTTGCATCCCCACAGTGGCCAGTTCCTTGGCTTGCAATGGCCTTTCTCAGTCTGCATCTTCTCCTGACTCCCCCCTGTGGGATTCTGTGGCTTGGCCTTTTAGTCAAGTTACATAAAGGTCTAAACCCCTTCCAGAGTAGTAGGAACAAGTCAAATAAAGATTGAAAGAAGTCTTCAAATTAATAATCCTTTGACCCCCTGCCAGGCTTCACGATAGTTCCCTTGATGTAACTTTCCTGTTATACCCTAGTCCAGGGCTTCTTTCCATTAGAGAGATCTGCCTTTCCTGAAGTCTCTCTCCTACTGAGTTCCTTCAGGCTACTTATATGGCTGAACTCTGTCTCCTTTATCCAGGAGTCAATTAATTACTCCTCCCACCCAGGGCAGATCATGACTACCTGGGTCCCTTCCCTTGTGTTGCAGAAGATGGTAGTTAAGCCCTGTTATGTACCTGTGACACTGCACCCTGTATTCTTCACAATGATATTATCATATGATTATGCCATAATTCTGATGTATTTTATGCAAGATAGGTCATATGACATATCATTGGGAAGGTTATGTTTACTATTTGTATGGATGTATTATTTTTGTATCTGAAGTTAGGAATATTGACTATATATCTGTATTACAAATGTGTTTACACCTAGGGAATGCCCACTAGGCAAAGACTGTGAGTCTAGATGGCTGGCAGGAAAGGGCCCATTCAGGTTAAACGGCCATTAGGAGAAAACAATAGGACTTAGAAGAAGTTTATTTCCCACTGGGGTGGGGGGCGGGGGAGGAGGTCTTCCTGAGGATGCTACAAATGGCTTTTGAGCAATGGCTGCTGTAGCACTACAGCCACACGTAACTAGGTCACCTGCTACTCAAGGGTGAAAGTAACATAAATGACTTACTGGTACACAGGGTGGCCGGGATCCTGGGCAAGATGGGAGAGGGCGGCTCTGGGCCTCCGAAAGAGGTGGGGCCTTGGGCGGAAGGGGAGAGGCTGGGGCCAGGCTCCTCAAGCCAGCCTTTCAGTGCTGCCCGGCCTGCATTGCCTGGGGCTCCAGTGGTTGGTGCGGTAGTGGCAGCAGCGGCTGGGAACCCCGGTCCCTTTAATCGCTCCCAAAGCCCCAAGACTCCCGGCCACTGCCACCACTACTGCGGCAGCGGACGGAGCTCTGGGCCCTTTAAATCACTGCTGCAGCCCTGGGGTAGCGGCAGCAGCGACTGGGAGCTCTGGGCCCTTTTAAATCGATGCCCCCTTCCCCCCCGCCACCATCAGCGGCCCTGCCGGTACGGTCGACTGTGTACCAGAGGTCACTTTCTTACTGGTACACCGTACCGGACTGTACCGGCTTACTTGCACATTTGGACTCCATCATGGAATACCAGTGTTCTTCCATTGACTGGAATGGGAACTAAGCTTTGAGACAAAGGGTTCCTACCATATGCAAAAGTTATTTAAGGCAGGGGAGTGACATCATCGTGGTTCTTCACTGACTCTTTGCCCAGAGAGACTCCTGGAAACACCTGAGGGAAAAAAGACTGAGCTGGGGGGAAGTGCTGGACCCAGACCACAGGGATTTTTAGCCTTTGAAAGGAACACTTAGGATTTTTAAGATGTAAGAAAGTGTAGCTGCCCCCTTAAGAATCTCTACAGCCTGCCTGAATCATCATTTAGGGTGAGAATTTGCTACTCATATCCAATCTCTTTAGTATATTAAGCTTAGTTTGCATGTTTTGTTTGTTTGCTAGGCAATGTGCTTTGATCTGTTTGCTATCTCTTATAATCACTTAAAATCTTTTGTAGATAATAAACTTAGTTGTGCTTTGTCTAAAACCGGTGTGTGGGAGTCATAACTTGGGGCAGAAACCTGTTATATATTCCTCTCCATGTTGAGGGAGGGGGTGAATTTCATGAGCTTATGCTGTGCAGGTCTCTGTGCTCTGCAAGACAGTATAGTTTTGGTTTTACACTCCAGAAGGGGGTGGGCACTTGAGTAGCTGGGCAGTTCCTTAGCTGTAGCCTTCCCATGCAGAGCTGATTATAGCTCTGTCTGTAACACAATTGGGTGTGTCCCTACCTGTATGCGTGCTGGAGCCTTGGAGAGGGCTTGGCAGGCTGGTCAAGGCAGTACAGTGTAAAGGGAGCCCAGGCAGGTGGGTAGAGGGGCTCACTGGTACCCTAGTTCCAGGTGGCACCCTGGGGAGAATCCGTCACAGTACCCTCCTCCCCTCAAGATAGTACCCATCAGGGCACTCTCTGCAAGTTACTGTGCTGAGCCCTCCAATCATTCCAACTCGTCTTCTAAGTCATATACCCAGGTGAACAAATGATTTTTGTCATGTAGCACATCTTGATAACATTCGTTCCAGTATTCTTTGTCTTGCATATGTATTTTCAGGGCCTCCTCTATGGCAGATAGCCTATCCCAGAGTTCCCAGATTTGTGAACTCTCCATTGTTAGTTTGGTTTCCTTCAGTTGCCTTTGGGGTGGGGGGCCACGGTTCACAATCAGGGAAGCTTCTCTTGTTTCTTCACGCAGGATGACTGTCTCCCACAAACTCACCCAATTTGTTTTATTTCCTACAGGGGGCTCTACTCTTGGTTTCCAGAGACAGTGGCTCCATTGTCACATGGTTTTATGGTTCATAATGCAGCTAGCATCCATTTGAGTTGCTGCCAACAATATTTCTCATATATCCGGTCTAGTTTTGTCTGAACCAGTTCTTGTTTTTGTTTTGCTGCCTCCTCTATTATATTCTGTTGTGAGGCTTTTACTCCCTCCGGCTCCTGATTAGCCTCAAATAACTGTGTCTCCAGAGCTTGTAATTGACTTGATGTCTCCTGTCTGACTCACTTGACCAGCACCCCCGGTTCATCAATCCTCTCTCCTTGTCCTTGCTGCTGGGATCCTGGACCAACACCCCATGTGCAGGTGAGGGTCAACTTACAGTCAAGTGGTACCTTTTTTCATAACAAGGCTGGGAAGTAAGGCCAGTGTCTGTCCACAATTACAAGCCAGGAGAAGTCTATTACCACACCAACCCTCAGCTTGTTCTTCCAACCTTGTCATTCTATCTCTACCTCCACTTTAGGGTAGATCCATGAATCTCAAAGTACACATGAAATGTGCACAAGCAAATGCTGATCTAGTCTCACTGTTGGGGACTTACCACCCTGAGCTAGCCTCTGCCTGCACCTAGAATCAATCAGTCCTCTCGTTTCACTTCCAGACACTTTAGCAGTTGTCTGGTAGGCTGGAGTGCACTAGCTACTAAAGGAACATCCCAAGCCATAGACTTGACTTAATAGCAGTCCAAATAGCCGAACTCCATGAGTGGGCAGTCCTTTCTTATATGGTTCAGTCAGTCACACCAGAGACACACATTCTGGTTCTACTGACCAATTCCTGGGTACCTGTTCTTGTTATCTGATGATGACTGAGCTGTCACTACCTTCTCCAGTTCCATAGAATTCTCGAAGAATTTCTGTCTCTGTGTGTGTCCCCATCACCATTCAGGGTAGGGGTTCGTCTCCTTTCTTACCACACAGGAGTCCTCTAAATCAGTCTTTCTCAAACTGGGGTCTGTGAGGGTACTCCACTGATCTATTCCTTCCTCTGTCTCCCTCAATTCCTCCTCTCCCTCCCAGCATCTCCTCCACACCTGGGAACAGTTGTTCAGCAGTGTGCAAGATGCGCAGGGAGGGAAAAGGAGAAGCAGGAATGGGGTGTGCTCGGAAGAGGGATGGAACCATGTCCAGGGCTGCTGGCCCCGCTAATCAACTCCTCCCCCTCCCTCCCAGTGCCTCCTGCATGCCACAGAACAGCTGTTCCCTAGCATGCAGGAGGCACTGGGAGTGAGGGAGAGGAGCAGGAACAGGGTGCGCTTAGGGTGGGGAGGAAAGAGGCAGGGAAGAGGAGAGGTAGGGGTAAAGCAGGGGTAGGAAGAGTTGAGGTGAGACCTTTGGGGAAGGGGTGTAGTGTGGGGTGGGGCCTGGGGCTGAGCCGTGGGCTTGGAGGTCTGTGAAAATATTTAAATAAAAATGGGGGTAATCAGATTGCTAAAGTTTGAGAGCCACTGCTCTAAATTAATCCCTTGTTTTGGTGACTTGGCATTATCATTTTCCATATAGGCCTCATCAGTACAAGTTGGGCAAAACCTCCAGACACAACTTTGGGCTCAGGCAGGCAAGGCCCTTAGGAATTGTTCCAGACATATAAGGTCTACTACTTTGTCTAATGAGTTTGTGTCAGGCTGAAACCATCATGTTGCCATAACTCATAAACCCCCAGGCTTAGCCCCTGGAGAAAAGGCTATGTTCTAAATTAATGGTGGTATGCTTCTGGGGTCAATCCCAGTCTAATCAGAATGGTCTCTTGTATAATTTTGTAGGATTGCTCCTGCTTATTGGACAAAGCTTGGTAGGTTGCCCGAGCTTCTCCCAGGAGAAATGGAGCCACTTGAGCTGGCCCAGAGGATTTGGTTACCCACTTAAAAGTATGTAAAAATGCCTCCTGGGTGTCATCTGTGCCCAATTTAGGCATACCTTCTGGTTTGGCCAAATTCTCTTCCAAAACTAGCTGGGTCTCTGTGGGTCCACTTTTCTAGGCATTGCAGGAAATGTTTTTGCTGAGCCTGTTGAGTCTCTTGCTGTTATTACTGCCCTTGTAGAAGGCGCAACAAAAGAATACAGGTCTGCTCCCCTTGGTTGGCCAGTATATAGACCATGGCATCCATCTTCCCCTCTCCAACCAAAAAAATAAATCTTAGTCTGTCTCTCACCTTAAAGTTAGTTGGTATCTCTTCTCCTTCTTTGGAGGGGGATCTCCAAATTTCGCTCTGAGACCACATGTAAGTGTGCATCCTCACATCTAGGTTGAACGCTTGCACCTGGAGACAGTGCTGCAGGGCACTTTGCCTCTTGCATTTCCCACCCCCCCCCCTTTCTGGTGGCCAGATCCTTGGCGTGTAATGGTCTTTTTCAGTCTGCCCTTTTTTCTGACTCCCCCTTTGGTGTGTTCCATGGCTTGGTCCTCCAGTCAAGTCACATTAAGGTCTAAACCCCTTCTGGGGTAGCAGAAACAAGTTCAAATAAAGAGGCAAACAAGTCTTCAAATTAATAGCCATTCAGCTCCCACAGGCCTCACTGTATTTCCCTTATTGTATCCTGCCTGTTAAGCCATAGTCCAGGGCTTCTCTCCATCCAAGAGACCTACCTCTCCTGTAGTCTCCCTGCAACTGATCTCCCTTAGTCTACTTGTACAGCTTAGCTTTACCTTCTCTATTCAGGAAGCAATTAGTTACTCCTCCACCAGTGCAGAGCTTGGGTCCTTTCCCTTGCCTGACAAGTGATGGGGGATAAACACCATCACTTCTAGTCCCCAAGTCTCTTTGAGGCATTCGCCTGTAGCGTCCAGCTCTTTCTCCACTGAACACTCTCAGAAATACCAGGTCAGCTGTATCCAGTGGAACGGAATATATACCAGCTTGTCTGATTCAGCTCAGGATCACCACTTTGCTTAACACCACAGTATTTAGATATATTTGTAGTGAAAACAAGAATAACTTTATTATCGAAGATCCTGATTTAAAAGCAAGTGAATAAGGATAATGGAAACAGTAGCATTACGTATAAAACAAAATAATAACACAATTCCTGGAGACTAAACTTAACAGGTAACCTTCAGTCTAAGTAAGTTTATCACACCCACATGTCTTCAGCAGGATTTCAGCCAAGCTTGGTAGAGATCCCATTTTCATGAATGTAACTATACTGCTCCATTACTTCCTAAGTGCATGATAAACAGGATGTTTCCTTGTTCCTCAGTTATAGTCCAGTAAACCTTTGACATACACCCCCAAATAAGGCTATTCTTCATTTCCTGTTAAATTGAGCCATTCTCATCTGCTTTTAGCTCAGAGTGGTGACTGTGAATGAGACAAGATTCAATTTACATTTCAAAAGATAAAAAAACATCTCTGGTCTCACAGGAAACCAGTTTTTCACCTCTGTTGGGGATTAACTCCTTAATACAAACTTTAAGAACATATTTCCAAAAGTATATATATAACTCCTAACATAATAGAAGTGCATACATTTTATGATGATATTCATAACCAGCGTGACACCAGCTTTTCGTTGATGCCTTGCATGATAGTCTTTGGTGAACCAGGATGTATATATAGCAGAATAAGTATATTCTTGTAACCTCTTTGCTTGTTTTCATAGATGGTTTTGTGGGTCACAATTTGGCAAGTCATCTGTAAAATGGGGCTAATAGCAATTTCCTACCTCATGGGGTGCTGAAAGGATAAATACATCAATGACTATGAGGTACTCATATAATAAAGTGATAAGGGCCATATAAGTACCTCTATAAGATATCTAGAGTAAGATGTTCCATGACGAGGGTTCAGGGAACTTACTCTTGATTGTAATATTACAATCTAACCCACTGTGCAGTACAGCATTTAATTTAAATATTTACATTTATGTCTGTATGGTATGGAAAGTATCTTTAACTTGAAGGTTTTTAATTAAAATGTTAAGTACACTAGATTCTGTAGAATATAAGTACAATTGTTTCCTTTATGGGCCTTATCATTTTAATAAAGAATAATCTTAACAACCACCAAAATTTATAGATGTTACTGGAAATCCAACGGAAAAACTATTTCTGGGACACATTCATCCGTTATAAGGTTAAAGCACAAAATGAAGGTACTTTGCGGTTTCCCTAAGGGCCATAGTCTGTCATTTGTTTAGGTTGCAATAAAATGAATAGTTTTCTCAGTTGGTCACAAAGGATTGGAGCATACTTCATGTTATAAATATACATAATTTGACAGAATTGAGTCAGAATAGCCTCATATCTTTAGATGTTCAGGACTAAGAGCTAGATCATTTCAGCAGATCTGCAGGGCATCAGATATGATGGATGATTTTAGCTGCAGAACATAAATACTGCTGTGCTGGATGCCTCTACACTTCAAATTGCATTTTATATGATCTCAGTAGGGGCAACTTTCCGCTGGTGCAAACAGAGGAAATGGTTTGCTCAAAGTATGTGAGTTGTAGCCCAATACATCACAGAGTTGTATCCTCTTGTCTTAATTCAGGCTTAAATGAAGGCCATAGCAAGCATACAAGCTATTCTTTCCCACTGATTTGGATCCTTAGGCTTGGATCCACAAGGCAAGTGGATTGACACAAAGGTGTTTATCAATACATATTTATTAATATATAGGTATGTAAACCCCAGTAAAGAGCATTAAGAACATTAAGACTTCAGTTGGTGCAAACCGATGCAATTCTACTCACCCCAGTGGAGTTGTATCCATTTTAAAACATCTGAGGATTTGGCCCATTATATGAATTTGAGACAATCCCTGCAGGATTTCAGTTTTGTTAAAAATTATTTAGCTGCTTGGGATAGATACTACAAAGCATGTACTTTTAGTTTTGCCAAACTGATATATTGCTATAAGAATACAAAAATATACTCAGAACAATATCTATCAGTACAGGAATTTGCACTCTTCTTATCACTGTGGTATGGATGCAGAAAGGCCATTTCGTGTACAAGAGGCTCTTTGATTCTAGAAGAGAGGTGCAGTCTCTTCCTGCAGTGCTAGTTGACTTTGCACAAGCTAGTTGGTTTCCAGTGAACTAAGCTCTAACATACAGAGCAAAATTTACTGTGTGCAATTTTTCCTTGAAAGGAAAAAATGCATGAAAACTGATATACATCAGTTTTGCATTATATAATAAAATCCTGCTCCCACCAGCCTCAGACAAACTAAATGGAAACTGCACTTACATAGCTCAGAACTGATGCAATTTTAGAATATAAGAAGAACCTCTCACGAGAACTGAACTCAAAAACATTGGAGAGACTTAAGCCTTCTGGGGTAAGTATAATAAGTATTTTAGTGGCTCGTGAGTGGATGAACAGGACCAAGGGGATGCAAGATGTATTCCCTCCCCTTGCATAGTTGTGCAATTGCCTCCAACAAGTGCAGTCTCTACTCTTTATGAATCCTGGGCAGCAAGGAGAAATTGCTCAAGCACCCATGCAATGAGACAGAGATTGGGGAAGAAGTGGGGTCATATTCCTCCCCCCCGCCCATGCCAGCCTGGGACTAGGCCAGTGGATAGAACAGTTCCCACACTAGTATACATTTGAAGAACTTCAAGGTGAGACAGTCTTCACAGGCTACACCTGGGGTGATGTGGATCAGCAGCACTCCCTCCCCATATCCATGCAAGGCTATGGCTTAAATGCTATAGTCTAGCCTTTTCTGGTTTTGTACATCATGAGCCAAATTCTGTCCCCTTGCATGTACTCACGCTATGTGAGTTTTATACAGAGAATGTCCATGGATTCTGGAGGGAACCAAATCTTCCCTTACCATTAGACAGTGGATCACCAGCTCTGTAGCTCTACCACTGTGAATCCAAGGGTTGTATTAGTCACATCTATTGCTCCTCCTGGGGGTCCAAACCAGTGAATCTGTGTAGTCTTGGTCCCATGGATTATGTGCCTGCTCTCAGTCTCTTCCACTCTGCTATGAAGAAAACTGGCACAGAACAGCGCTTCCTGATATGGAGGAGCTGTAGATTCCCTCTGCATGACTATTTCTATGCTTGCGCCACCGATGCAGAAGAACAATAGAGTTTCTGCTATGTTTATGGACTACTATGCTCATAGAAGTGGGGCAGGATTTTGATATATACGCAATAATGCGATGGTTATCATTTTGGCTGATGCTAGAGATTAAGCCAAGCAGGACTGACTAGCCACCTGTGTATGTAGCTAGGGTTTCAGACAGGATTGTAGTTGTGGCGACTAGCCTGTCCCAATGCTTGCACTGCCATTGTTACACTTCTATGTTAGCTCAATCAGAGCTATTGGGGGTATGTCTACCTGTGACAGAAATGACATCTCCACCTCCGGTGTAGACATACCTGTTTCATTAACAAAGAGTGAAGCTAAATGCAGGTTAAGTTGAAGAAGTGGAATTTTATTAAAGCCTGTGGGCTGTTCTGCCCATGTGGCTGAGTTGCTTCCAGGCTAACTCCATTTATTCCCTGGAGGACACCAAGGAAACCGGGAACATTGGCCTCCTGACTTCATTTCCACTGATCATGCTACATCTTCCCTATTTTACAAAAAATTAATATAAACATTAAAAATGAATAATTGACACCTAGCTCCTAACCCCATGTCCTTTCGGCCAGCACTTGCTAGCACATAGCTAAGCTGAAGTCCTGTCTTTAACACAAATTCAGCCGGTTATGTAGTCATTGAGACAATTTGGTCACCTCAACAGGCAACTATACTGGGTGTGACCTGTCTCTATCGCCTTGTCACTGAGTCTAGCAAACTAGTTCTCTGTGAACTCTCCTCCTCCCTGTGGGGTTGACCTCTGGATAGTTCTCAGTCTCTCCATTCTGTGCAGGCTGTCTCTGGGTGTTGTGTCTCCTGGATTATTGGTGAATCCTCTCTTGTCCCAGGGTAAAGTAAATAACTGAATATAAGTGAATCAAAAAGTTGCTGACCTTCTTCAAAAAGTCACCAGTCCCTCCTTTGCAGGCTTGGTTAGGTCGGTATCACCTGGCCTCAGGGACAAGAGCAACTGTGGTGCTCGTTCCTAGGAATCCAGAGTGCAAGTCAGCTCACTTCATCATTTGCCTGCCACTGAGCTACTCTGCTTCCCTTTTTAAGCTTCTCTTCCAGCTTATGGAGACTTTGCAGGTGCAGTGAGGTGGGGCCACCTGGCCCAGAGAAGCTCCTTAACCCTTTGTTCTTTAGCTTGGGGTTTGTATACTCCATCACAAAAGCACTAAGAAGGGGCTTTGTCATAATTGTCTCTAGGGGTTTATGGTCTGATTGTACTGATTGTACTATAGTGAGTGGCCACAGGTATATTGATGGAATTTCTCCATTCTAAATATCATAGCCAGAAGCTATTTTTTGTTTGGGAATGCCCCTGTTCAGTCTCTGGCAGGGCTTTGCTGACATAAGTGAGTGGCTGCTCCTGCAAAAGAGCTACCCCAATTCTTTTTCCAATGCATCACACTGCAGTGTCAGTGGCTTTCCTGGTGGTAGTACTTCAGGACAGACCATCCATTATAATTTGTTTCAGAGTGCTGTGGGGGACCTGCCCACCTGTCTTTGAGAGCTGACATATGGGTTCTGCCACTGCAGCCAGAACTTGGACTGAAAATTTATCATTCCTATGAAGCACTGTACCTCTTTCACATCTTTTGGAGCTGACATGTCTCTGTCTGCCTTGATCACTTTGGGATTTGGGATCTGGGCTCTCAGCAAGGAGGTGGGATAACTTAGTGGTTTGCCCATGGGCCTGTTAAATCCAGGGCTGTGAGTTCAATCCTTAAGGGGGCCATTTAGGGCTCTGGGGCAAAATCAGTACTTGGTCCTCTTAGTAAAGGCAAGGGACGAGACTCAATGACCTTTCAAATTCCCTTCCCATCATATAGGTTTATCTGCTTTCAGTCACTCTGCTACAAGCAGACAACCAATGTATATCACCTTACACTGTCTGAGTCACATTTTTTCTGGTTTCACTTTTATTTTCTTGTTCCTGCATGTAGTTTTCTTTAAGTTTTCTTTCATGGTCTCATTCAGCTTGTTTATCATTGCTCCCTTCACCCACAGCAAAGATATCATCTGCAATTACTTTCATCTCAAACAGTCCTTCCAGCGCTTAGGTGAGTGTTCTCTGGAACACCTCTGGTACTGGGCTTATGCCCATCAGCACGTGTAACCATCTGTAGTAACCAAATGGTGTTGCAAAGGTGGTCAGCATACTGGAATCTTTATCCAGTCTTAATGTGCCAAAATCCATTCTTCACATCACAGACCATAAAGATTATGGGTTTGGAAAGTTCTGGCAAAACATCATCAGTTGTGGGCAGCAGATAGTTATATCTTATTAATGGCGAGTTCAGTGGCTTTCCTTCTATGCAGATGCATAATTTGCCTGATGGTTTGTATACTATGCTGCTTACCCAGGCTATAGTGGCCTCTAAAGGTGCTATGAAACCTCTGCTCTGAAAGCATTTGAGCTCTTGCATACTGGATCACATAATGCCACTGGAATTTTTCTTCATGGTAAGTATGAAAGATCCACACAAGGGGTCTACTTCCAGTTGCTACTTTCCTTCAAGGCACCCGTTTAAAAATATTCCCATATGCTTTTTAAATGGTCTCCATTGCTCATGGGATTCCCTCTTTTAGAGGGCCTCCCTCCACCCTTCCACTTCCCTGGTTCTTGTCATGCAGAGAGCAAGCAGCAAAGACCAGAAGTCCGAAGTGCAGATATTGCAATGTTTATTGGGGTTAATTTCCAGCAAGCATGATTCCAATTTTCTGACCCACTTTCTTTTGACTCCAGTTTATATAGTAATATTCTCAGCTATACCTTAACCAATCATTATACTGAAATCTGTCTAACCAATCCAAACATATTGTAGCATAATTCTCTACCCAATTATATCCCACTACCTTAATTAACTTACACCTAGCAAAATTAATTATACAGAAGACAGAACCAATTAGAGAACCAGAGAGATTAACAATAGAAAAGTGGGGGCCATGAAAATAAAATAATACAGAAATGAGGGTTTCATGACCACAAACATTGATAAGTGATTTTTTGCCATACAGGATGCTACCAAACTAAGTTACCATCTTAAGATCTGTTTCTTTATCGGGTGGTGATGGGAACTATCAGGACAGGATCATCTTCCTAACAGCCCAATACCACCTTATTTCAATGTGACTGGTTTGGGATGTGAGGATGTGACCATATGCTTCCTGGCTTATGGCTGCCCCTACTGCTTAGCCAAAGGCCTTAGCCAAAGAACGAGGCCTCAGATCCTAGTGAGAGAAAGCCCATACACAGGTGGACTTGTGATTTTGATTCTTTGTTTTATACCTCTATAATTAGCTAAGTGATAAAAATACACCTAAGTTCTTAAAATATAGGCCTTTACAGGCAGGCCTGCATATCTATATCCTAACACTCCCTTTAGCTTCTTGCACGGCACTTATAAAATTAAGATGCTGCACCTTAATCAAATCGATGGCTAGTCTGGCTGAATTCCCCAAGAGAGGACTGGGGTACTTATCATCCACCACTACAAAATGTAGTTGGTACCATCTGTTATTTTTCAGATAGAGTCATATTTTCCTGCAGGCTGCATTATGCTCTTATTATACATGATTAGAGTGTGCCTGCTGTTTGTAATGGGTGTGTTTGAGTCCAATTCACCCAAAAGAATCACATTGCAGAAGATCTTGCTACTCAGTTGAAATTGCACAGGCATTTTCCTCTTAACATTGTTGCCTGCACAGAGGTTAGTATTTGTGAAAGGTTCCCTAGGTTGCAACCTGGAACTAGGGTACTGCTGAGCCTTCCAGTCTGAGCTTCCGCTCACACTGTGATCAGGGGCGGCTCCAGGCCCCAGCAAGCCAAGAGTGTGCCTGGGGCGGCAAGCTGCGGGGGATGCCCTGCCGGTCTCTGTGAGGGGGGCAGGCAGGCTCCCTTTGATGGCTTGCCTGCAGGAGGTCCACCTGCAGGAGGTCCCACAGTTTCAGCGGCAATTCGGCAGTCGGTATGCTGAAGCCACGGAATTGGACAACCTCCCACAGGTATGCCCCCGAAGGCAGCCTGCCTGCCATGCTTGGGGCAGCAAAATACCTAGAGCAGCCCCTGACTATGATGCTGGGGCAGGCTACAAACCTCCACCAGGTACTGCACGACTTATGCAGACATCCACAGGCAGTGATACACCCAGCTGAGTTATATGAATGTTTCTACCAGCCATTCATGAATCAAATAGAAAGGCTCCAGCCAATTCCCCCAGCTACCCAGCCTAGGATCCCAGAACTGTACTGTCTTGCCCTGGGCAGAAGCCAGACTAGTGTAAATTTATTACTCAGTCTACCACTTCTACAAAAGAAACTGGACATGCACCAGCTGTTGTAACCTGAGTTTCTCAAGTACTTCAACCAACACACATTGTTTTAGGTAAAATATAAAACAGATTTATTAACTACAGAAAGAGATTTTAAGTGATTATAAGTATTAAACATACAGATCAAAGCTGGTTACCTTAGAAATAAAAGTAAAATCGCAATATGAGTTCTATAAATTATAAATCAAGCAGTGTCTCATCCTTCATACACAAGATGGGATTCTCCTTTCCAGCCTGGGACCACCTCCCCCATTCAAAGTTTTTGTCCTCCAGATGTTTTTCTAAGTGTTGAGTTGTGGGTGGACTGAGGCCAAGTGATGATGTCACTTCCCCTTTTTTATAGTTTCTTCAAGCTTGATGGAAAGATCCTTTACTGTGACGTGAGTCAAGCAGTCTCCATTATCTATGTGCTCTCTCTGAGTGGTCTCTGTTGTATAAAGTTCCTGGGGTAGTCCTTGTGAGTGTGGCTTCCCTTAATGGGCCATCAATTCATCTGGCTACTTCATTGCTGTACCTGAAATGCTGAAAGTTCCAACTCCACAACACATTTTAGTAACACACGCATAGCAAAACTTCATAACTTTATATACAATGATAGCACATACAACCCAACAGGATATGAATGTTCCACAGATCAAAGACTTTTAAAATGATATCTGACATGGCATACTTTGTACAATATATATCATAATTATATGACAGTGATGAATATGAGGATTCCAGGATATTGTTTTGGGGCACAGAATATCACAGTATTATCCCTCGTTGCTTTCCTCTCCCATCAGCCTGAAACTGGTATGCTCATAGATTGAAGGAGGAGGTCATGATGTCCTCACCGCTGCCTGATATGCCATTCCCCTTTTGTACAAGTCTGAATGAATTTTTCTGGGACCTCCCTCTGCTCTTGCCCACACTGCTAAAATGGTTCAACTTGCCACATTCCTTGCAATGCCATCCTAGTGTGGGGCACTTCTCCTTTACCCACTCATGCAATCTCCTACAGAAAATGCATTTTATAATGGATATAGAGCCCTGGACACCACCTCTCCATTGCTGTTGTCTCATTCCGCTTAGGGCTTTCATCGTTTCTCTTAAGGCTTCTGCTGCATGCCCCATGTCTAAGCATCTATCTAATGTGAGATCACCCTCCCAGAGCAGCTGTTTCTGCAGGTGGTGAGCCAAGCACCATAGACTATACATACCCAAATCAGGGAGTCTGACAAGTCTACAAAATTGAGTGTGTCAGCCAATATGCAAAAAGCAGTAATATAGGGCTCTATCCTCTCCCTTTGGATTGGTCTCAGATGAAAACCTGCAATGCTCCACAGTTTTATTCTGCTTTGAGGAGCAACAGATCCCCGGAGCTCTCAGCACTGCCAAGAGGCTTGAGGCAGTGGTGAGCTTCAGATTTGTGAAGATCTGTCTGCCTTGTTCCTCAGTAAGGTAAAACAACAGTGTTACTTTCCTGTTGTCATGATCCTCCGGCGTGGCAAGGTCTGTGTACAGTTTGAACTTCTAGTACTTGGGGTGGCTAGCCCACCCTTCCATTCACACCTCCATGCTTACATGGAGCTATGGTGGGTATGTCTATCTGAGCTGGACATTATACCCCCAGCTTCAGTATAGATATACTTGTGTC
This sequence comes from Gopherus flavomarginatus, assembly GCF_025201925.1. NCBI lineage: Eukaryota > Metazoa > Chordata > Testudines > Testudinidae > Gopherus > Gopherus flavomarginatus. Next base: position 44,035,740 of record NC_066617.1, on the reverse strand, counting down.
ATTAGCAAAGAAAGAAGTTGAATACAGGTTAAGTTGAACAAGTGGAACTTTATTTAACCCTGTGCAAAACTCCATCCATGTGGCCCCTTCCCTGTTCCCCTGGTGTCCTGTCAAAAATGGCCTCTCCATGGAACATTGGCCCTCTGACTCCAGTTCCACTGATCATGATACAATACCCACACTGACCAGTGAATTACACATTTCCTCTGGACAGAGGACACTTGTCCCAAGCATCTGAAGCACACAGCAGTTTGATTTCCCAGAAAAGCCACCATCTTGGCTGACACAACAGAGATTGAATTTGGGATGTCCAGAGCTAGAAGTGTGAGCTTGAGCTAAAGGTCCAGTCTCTTTAATTAAGAGAGCAAAAGAATCATATGCTTTTTAGATTGGACACAAACAGAGACATAACACATACTGACCAGTGGGCAACAAGAGAATAAAATTGAAAAAACAATTATTCATGGACTATGTCAGAGTTTTTACACTATTTGTTGAGTGCAGCATCCATGCCAGAGAACTGACAGATATTTCACACATCTGCTTTTAAGATGTTACATGATATTTTGTAGCTAAGGAGCAGCTTGTGACATGGCTCTCACCTCCAAAAAGTGTTGTATCCTTTTGCCTTTGTTTAACAACAAATCTCTTAGTGACAGTAAAAATGATCTGACAGAGGGACCAGCATAGGAGTTACATCATGATCTTTGTGTGACAGTTTTGGAAAACCTTGTCTGAGATCATGGAAAAAATCTTTTGGCTTATTGAATCTTTTATCTTCTGGAACAAATGTAAATATACTTCTGATAAAGTTAGTCCCAGTTAAGAGGCTATTCTGTATAAATCTAGGTTAGAGAATATGTAAGAAACTTGTTCTTTATTTGGCAGCAAGAACAAATCATCTTGAATAAACATCAGATATTGTTCACATAGGAAGATGAACTGATGCTTAGGAAAGACAGCTGTAGATCTTCCCAACAGTTAGGATTTAGCTGTGTGTATCGAAGAGAATTAATTACAGGACAAGTTATTTTTCTTTAAAATGATTATCAGTGGATGAGTATTATAAGCTGCACTTCTACACATATTTCATTGGACTAGAGGAAAATATTGCTCTTGAAATTAGCTTTATCTTAAATTTCTGAAGGCAAAATATTCAGCCATTGCTTAAAAAGCACTTACAAATGGATCCTCAATCCAGTCATGTAGTTACACTTTTGGAGGCAGAAAGTCTATATTGTTCCTATGTGTGTTTACACCCTTTTATGCTTGGGTTTTGTTAAAGCTGAATAGAAAAATCCATACCATATGCTGCTCGAATATAAATTACATGGGAATGGAAGTAATCAACATGAATTATGCCATGCACAACTTGATATGAAAATAGACATGTAATGAATATGAGTGAACCTCAAACTATTGATTGAATAACATTGAATTAAAGAAAATACTGCAGTTGGACAAAGGCAGTCTGTCTTTATTAGGCAGCTCTAAACTCTGCCAACTGGCACATAGTGTAAGTCAAACTTAAACTGATATTGGGTTATACCAGAGGGAAGGATGGTATTTTTACCGGTGAGCTGATCCTCAAAAATTACTCCAAAGTGATTCGTATGAACATTCAGCATCATAAGATATTCATATTTGCATCATTATATGAATATATTTGTCATGGCCAATACAAACAACACTCTGCTCTTCACTTGAATTAGAGCACTAGATCCTCAGATGGTGTAAACTGGCATTGCCGCACAATGGAAAGAGGATCTGTCCCAGAATTTCCATACCAAGACGCAGCAGGCAGTATGCTAGCACTTCCAAAAGTTAGTTTGTGAAATGTAGCCCCACTGACTTCAGTGGAGCCTGGATTTCATCCACAAAAACCATTCCATGATTCTCACTTTGAAATCACAGAAGAAAAAAAAATCAATGATATCAAAGATTACCCAGACCGTTTTGTGTTGTCTAGATGCTCAAACAGCAGCTATACTATGAAATAGTCAGATGACAGCTGAGGAAAATTCTGAGTATTTACATGACACTTTGCTTCACATTTCTGGCCCAGATTCTCTGCTGCACCTGGTATACTTTAGGCGTAGGAGAGACAGAGCTAGAAAGAGAACATGGGGCTCAGAGGAGCCAGTTGTCATTCCCTGATTCTGGGACTGGTTCTGTGCCAGGCCTGGCATAGATCAAAACAGCTTTAGGGTTGAAATAACCTATGACAGATGGTAATGGCCTTCAGGGGACTGTTCACCAGTGAGCAATAGCCAGAGCACAGTAGCTGTCCAGCCACTCCCCATATGCTGGGGAGAGAATGCTGCAGGAGGGGATAGTCTCTAGGAGATGGCTATGTGATTCTCCATCTTCTTGGTGTTAACAGAGTAGGGCAGAAAGGCTGGGATGGAGAAGGGAATCTAGCCTCATATCCAGGATTGCTATCAGAAACTCATAAACTGGAATAGGATCTATGTTTATTACTACATGCATTTATAATTAAGGCTATAATTTAGTCACAGAGGTCATGGCAGTCATGGATTCCGTGACTTTACCGTACTGCCATGACTTCCAGGGCCTCAGGAGGAGGAAGCAGTGCCCCTGCCCTGCAACTAGGGCCGGCTGGAACCAGGGCCCTGTAGCCCCAGCCCCGCTGTTTCCTCTGGGTCCTGCAGCCAGGCCAGGGACTGCAGCCAGGACCGTGCACCCCAGCCCCATGTCCTCTGGGGTTTGGCAGGGGCTACAGCTGGGACCATGCATCCCAGACCTGTGGCTTCTTCTGGGGGCTTCAGCATCCCGGGCTTGGTGGGGGCTTGGTGAGAACCATGCACCCCAGCCCTGCGACGTCCCAGGCTTGACGGGTGCTGTGCGCCCCAGCCCCATGATATCCTGGGCTTGGTGGGGCTGCAGCCAAGCTGTGTGCCCCAGCCTCATGACATCCCGGGCTTGGTGGGGCTGCAGCCAGGTTGTGCGCCCCAGCCCAATGACATCTCGGGCTTGGTGGGGGTTGGCGGGGGCTGTGCACCCCTGCCCCACAACATCCTGGCCTTGGTGGGGCTGCAGCCAGGTTGTGCGCCCCAGCCCCATGACATCCTGGGCTTGGTGGGGACTGTGCACCCAGCCCTGTAATGTCCTGTGCTTGATGGGGCTGCACCCAGGTCATTCGCCCCAGACTGGCTGCATCCCAGGCTTGGCCGGGGGCTTGGTAGGGGCTGTGCGCCCCAGCCCTGTGACATCCTGGGCTTGGTGGGGCTGCGGCCAGAGCCATGTGCCCCAGCCCCGCAGCTTCAGCCAGTGGCTGCATCTGGGGCCATGCACCCCCCTTTGTGGCATTCCAGGGCCATGTGCCTCCCCTGTGGCCGGGCTTAGTGGGGGCCGCAATAGGGGCCCCGCATCCCTGTCCTGCAGCTGAGCAAGCTCTGGAGCAGGGGCTGTGTGTCCCCTGTGGCTGCGCCCCTCACTGCGGCCACTGGAGTTGGGGCTCGGCCTGTCAGTCCCCCCACCCATGGGACTCCATTCCTTCCCCCTACCTAGGCCTGCCTCTGATTATTTGTAGCAAAGCTCTGTGAATTTTTTTTTATTGACCGTGACCTGTTTGTGACTTTTACTAAAAATAACTGTGAAAAAAAAATCTTATTTATAATACGTATATTTGCTCCTATAAGAGATCATTTGCTTGATACAACATGCTGGAATAGCACTGTCATATCATCCTAAGTGGCAGCGATACAGTACAGGACAGTACAAGCTGTAGGTACCTTACACTGGTAATAAGCGAGTCCTTCCTTCCCTATTTTAAATGTTGCATTCCATTATGCAGCTGGGCTTTTACACAAACTAAAAGTAAATTGAACTAGTGGCATTTAAGGGACAAAAATAATTCATGATTAACTTAACCCCTTAATTGCAACATAAATCTAAAGAAAAGCACTGAATAGCCTTATTGATGCTTGCTATATGTCTCGTCATTCAAGTAAATAACAAGAGAAAGTCTTTTATTAAATTTCCCAGAGGCTGTAGTCCCAAAAGTGTTATTTTTTTATCTGATTATAAAAAATTACAACTCTATTTAGTTTAAGTCTTTCCCGCTCCATGGTCTTCTTTTAGTTTGCAGTGTCTTGGATTTGGCATCAAGAGTTAATTGATTGTGCTACAGATTATGAAACCGAGTCATTTGCAGATGCTGATCTGTCTACATGTGTAGGATCAGCACTGCAGGATTGCTTTAGATTTCTGCAATATTTTTCCCTCTCACTGTGTCTACAGAGACTCATACCCTCGCCTAATGTGTTGAGATCCAAAAGCTGTTCACTAATCACTGTGATTATGGCATTAAGACTCAAACTGATGACTTTTCAGCTGCAGTAGGGTATGCAGGTCAGCGTAGCAAAATCTCTTATGTGCCTCTGTGTATGGAGGGTATATAAAAAGGTTGAGTGAAGTGTCATGTTTATCCAACAGCTGTCAATGTCTTTCCTCATAATTAATCCCATTGAGTATTCCTTTATACAAAATATGTTTGGCTATAGTTAATATTTATTAGTAATTTTTGGAACTAAAAGTTGTGCTGGTTGATTTAACTTGATTGACAGAGGATAAACTTTAAAAAGAAAAATGAATCACTGATTCCTATACTCTCCTCCCTTTCTTAATATTCTGTGTTTCAAATGCAAGAACTTGATGCTTATAACTCACAACAAGCTCTTTCAGAGACAGATATTTGCACTTTGTAAAGAGTTGCAAGTAATAGCGTAGATCACCCTCTGAGTGAAATAGATCCAGGTACGCATGAAAGGTGGTGGGTTTTGTTTATTGGGCTGGTTGTTTTTAATCAATTTGTTTAAAAGTATTGTCTTGGGATGAAAAATAATAAGAGAAAAAAAGATACACACACACACGCACAGAATGAGATTTATTATATCAGAGAGATGAGTTGCAAATCAATTTCTTTGTTTGAAGTGAAGCCAAAAAAAGAATGAACATATGAAGAACTTCACCTGAGAGCAGAGCTAACAGCAACATTACTGGAACTGATCTAGTGCCTGGCATGCAGCTGCCCCCACCCTCCCAAGTATATTTGCTTTCATGTAGCAAATATACAGCACATTTGTTCCTGCTTCAGCTTTCATAATAATTCCAGAGGCACAGTCTGTATAGCCAGATAGCAGTCAGTGAAATAATGAGAAAAACATTTGAAAAGAATTAACAAGTAACTTTAAAAATACATAATGAAAGGCAGCGAATCTAATTTGGCTTCCAATGGGAGTTTTCTCATCAAATTCAATGGGCTTTGGATCAGACCCTGAAGTTAGTCAAGGTTTTAATTATATTTCCTGGAAAATTTGTAAAGTATGTATCTATTGAATAAGGATAATTCATACACTGAGTAATTTCCATTTTGTAGAATGGTAGGAAGTGGCTCTTGTTTTGTGTGGATGTTTTTATTCTATAATTCTGAAGTCATTCTGGGTTTACCTTTGTGTAACAGACAACAGAATTTGACCCCTTATCTTGATTCTTCAGCTGGTTGTCAGATTTCCCAGCTGCAGGTTGTGCAGGTTGCAAATGGAGACTGGCTAACAATTTCCCTGGTGAGTTAATTAGTGGATGGCATTTGGAAGTCTGGTTTCCTCTCTCTTTATTCATATCCTAGTGCAAAATTTTGTGTCATGTAGTATGTACATTGTTGAAACGATAGATATGACATGAAAATATATGGGTAATTTCAGTTCTGTTCTCCCAGACAACTTATTAGTATTTTATTATACTTGTATTACATATAGATACACATATTTAAAGATATAGATTAACCTGTGGTGCAAGTAGAATTTATTTCCTACTGGTACACTGCATATAGTCGACTCATGGGAGGGGCACAAAGGGGGGGGACACCAGCAAAAGTGGGGGCATGTGACCTGCCCACATGACCCCCCATGTGACTCTCCCTCATCCCCTCCCCATCCCATGTTACTTAGGGTTTGGGGTGGGGGGACTCTGTTCTCCTGATGCGCTGGATACAGATTTCTGAACTGCAGGGCACTCTGGAACCACAGCGGCGAATGGAGCAGAACGTGGGGCCAGTGCTCCCAGGAGCAAATGCCCTGTGCTGGCAGCTCCTCCAGCCCGTCTGTACTGGTACCACCTCCAGCCCTGCCCCAGCTCTGTCCTCCGGCGAGGCTGTACAGACCCAGACAGGAGATGCAGCTGCATGGAAGGAACTGCTGGTGGCCCCGTGTTCTGCTCCTGTGTCTTTTCGGTAATAAATATCATATGGTACAGCGTACTGTACCGTACTGCCCTACTTGCACCACTGAGATTAATGTAATTTGTTATCAGGTTTGTGGACCTAAAGTTTTCCAATTAGTGTTGCAAATCCATATGATATCCTCATGTTTCTGAGTTAGCTAAACTCTCATATTTAACCAGTTCCTTGTTGACTACTTAGCTGAGGGAGCTGCTGTAAATTGTTAATTCCAGCTAGTGTATAGGATAAATTGCATGGAAGAAATATACTCCTAATCCCTCAGTAGAAAGCTCCAACACTGTAGCTAATTAAACTGTATTTATATTTGAAAGTGACATCTGTGATATCGGCAGGGTAACGCAATACTCAGATACAGCTCCTTCCCCAGGAACACTTTTCTTTTGTGTCCTTATTAACTCTCCTCAGTGCTGGGTTGCCTTTTTATAGCAACATTGAAGGTCCAGATGGTTTTTTCAGACCCTAAAAAATCTATGACATTTAGCAGGGCCAAGCAAGAACCTCTCTAGGGTGGTTGTTTTGCATCTGGCTGCTGCTTGCTGTATCTTCCTTTCTACCACGTGGTAAGTATTCTTAACTAGAGCAGGTTGAAAATTTTCCAGCCAAACTGTTTTTCATAGGAAAATATTTGACAAAATTGAAATGTTGAACAGTTCCTCAGGAATGTGTCAATTCCGTTTAAACTTTCGATGGAAACCAGGCAGCCCAAAAAAGCTCAGACTGAATATTTTCAAAAATTCTGTTTCAGTTATTCCAAAATGGCATTTTTAAAAAAACGTTCATCTCTTAGAAACTTTTGCATCACTGCCTTTTTGTTCCCATTCAACTTTTTTTTTCCAGAAATGTGAAATTTTCATGGAATGGAAATTCTAGTTGCTGCACAGCTCTACTCTTAACTTCTGCTCTGTTTCCCCAGAATCCCCTTTCTCATTCTTAAGGAGATGGTGCAGTGACCCTAAGAGCCCCTGAGTGCCAACTGGCAAAGGGTTCACTGTCCTGTCACAACAACTCCTATCAGACCTGACAAACTCAGTAAACCTAACACATTGCTGCCATAGTATTTGTCTGTAAAGAAGGCCATGTGAAGTATCAAATTAAATCTTACTTTACATGGCCATCATGAGCATTTTGTGAGGTATGAACGGGTGATAATTAAGAAGTATGTATGTACTAAAAATATGTTTAAACCATGTAAGCAGGCAGGGTTGATAAACAAGTCTGTCTTAGACAAAGGGATGGTGATTTACCTGTCTGCCTACATCTCTGAGGTAAATGAAACTTTGTAAAATCCCAAACAAAATAGGAGCTGTATTTGCATGTAAAAGCCATATTGATAGCGGGATACAAAATGAGCCTGGGAAGGCACTGGAGACTAAAATCACAGGGGTTGTCTCGTCTCTCAGGTTAAAACAATGGAGTTTTGGGGAAATATAAAGAGAATCAAAAAGACATTTTGTTATCCTTTTCACTGAGGAACACCCTTGGTAGAGGTGGGTGGTTCATGAAAAATCTGATTGCTGGTTATGACTGAAAACTAGCAAGCTCAGTGTGAAAGGTGTTAGCTGAGACCCTGCTTCAGAAAAGATTAAATTGCTAGCCTTGTAGAAGCCTGTTATCTTTGTTTTATTTGTAAATTTTGTTTGTTTTCACTATCCTTACTCAGTATCAATTAAATCTCTGTTCTTTATTAATAAACTTATTCTTGGTTTCATTATAAATTTATCTCAGTGCTGTTAGCTGTAATACTAAGTGTGAATCCTCAGCTGAACCAAATGGGTTGGTGTGTACACGCTCTTTGGAGACAGCAAACTTTGTAATTTCTGTGAGTTTCCAGTGATAGGAAACTAGGAAGCTGGATACTACAGGGGAACGCTCTTCAGGGGCAAAATAAAGGCTGGCAGAGCTTCTGGGGAGATTATTTGGGTGGCTAACAGAACTGGAGTGACAGGGAGTTGACTCCCAGTTTAGCACCAGCAAGTCTATTGATCACTAAACCAGGGGATAACAAAGTGATCCATAATTCTGGGCATCCAGAGAAAATGATGCACACATACTTTCTCAGCACCAAAAATGGATTGATAGGAAACCACTTGGAAAGCAAATGCAAGTTGATATAGTAAAACAATGAGACATATACAGTAGGATGAGATTCATTGTAAAAAAAATAAGTAAATACAAAATCTTACCCCTAGGGAGAGGAAATAAAAAACACATACACAATCTGAGGGACAGATACAAGAAAAACAAGTAAGAATACAAACTGATATTATTAAATTAGGTATGAGCCCATAGTCTGATACAACCGGTTTAAAAAAATAAAAAGTCAAAGTGTCTTTCTATGATAAAGGTCATCACATTAGAAACTAAGGGAGTTGAGTGTCACTCTGCATAGCATTTAGAAAACTGCATTCAACTCTGGTCCCAGAGTGTGGGAAGAATATAGAGAAAATGATAGAAAACACAATGAAAATCAACAAGAATGATCCAGTCCAAGGATCTGAGGATAAGAGTAAGAACTACATTTTATAGTGTAGAAAAGAGATGACTCCAGGGGGATATATAAATACCATCAAGGTAACAATAAAAATGAATGAAGGGAATTACTCAGTCTCAGAAGAGGGTATAGCAAGAAGCAATGGCCTGAAGTTAAGGAAGGAAAAGCTTAATCTAGACATTAAGAAAAAGTCTCTAGCAGTTGGGCAGTGTTAGAAATTACCCAGGGAGAAACTTAAGCGACCATCATCATCAGGCATGTTTGAGAAGAGATTAGATAGCACATCTAATGATATAAGATAATGCAAAATGCAAGGGGTTAGGTTTTGTTCTAGCCCTACTGTTTATGATTTTGTGAGGTTTTGATACTGTATATAGTCCTACATGCTGAACACAAGAACTGGTTTTGAAAAAGAAGGTATCCCAGGCTAGCATCAATGTATAGTAATTTTGAGAAAAATAAGAATTTGTACTGCTTAGGAAAAATATTTATCCTGAAAAGAAAATCACTGAACCTCAACTCTTTGGAGAAATGCAGCAAATATCTGACTTTTACTTAATAAAGGAACTGTTCCCATTGAATAGGGACACATGGCATGTCTGCTATCAAGTATCTGTTGTAATAGTCTCTTTCTGCTGTTTGATTCTATTAGAAAGTTAAATACAGATTATATTTAGTGCAGGGCTGGATTAACCATGAGGCTAATAAGGCTATAGCCTTAGGCCCTCCTATTTTTTAGGCCCTACTGGTCAGGCAGGGGGCATGGCTGGGGCCAGGTGTGTGTGGGGGGAGCAAGCTTACTCAGGCAGCCCTCCTGGAGCGCTCCTGCCAGCAGGAAAGGCAAAGCAGCCCCCTGTGGCTTGGAAGGAGCTCGGTCAGCTGGCAGCCAGCTGCTTTCGCTCCCTCCTATCTGTGTCTCCCCGTGCTGCAGGAACACATTGCCAGGTATCCGGTTAACACTGGTGACTGGGCACTAAAAATCCGGTTACCACGGGTGTAGTTTGAGAGGGCATTGTCCCCACACCCAGCGCCCCCACCTCCCAATTTCTCCAGAGCTCTGCTTAGCTGTCAGGGAGGGATGAGGCTCTCTCTGTCCTTCTCCTCCACTGAGGCTGGCAGGTAGCTCCAGGACACTGCCTTCTGGGTCCTAGTGCCTGTCACAGTCATCTTCTATGTGTGCTGGGTCCTGTTTCTGGACAACTGGTGAGTGCTTGTGGGGGGGGGGGGAGGGCAAGGAAGTGGCGGGGGAAGAGACAGTACCAGCGCAGAAGGGTGGGAAGCTTGCACAGAACCTGCACACGCTCTATTCAGCTAGACCTTTTGCCCCTCCCACTTATAAGGAATGAATTCCCACATATTTGTAGGAAAAGCAAAACATCCCATTCTGGATATCAGTACTTTAACTTTTACAGTACCTTCCATCGAGGGACTTCATATGTTCGATGCACTGTGTTCAGTACGGTATTGAACTATAAAAGAAATCCAATTTTTTTCTTCGATATATTTTTCTGTACTGGGATGCACAGGCAATCAAGTTCTTTCCTTACACTCAGCCTAGTTCCACAGGCCAATGCATCTTGGTGCTTTTAAGGGGTTGCAAAAGCACTGGCGGAAGCTCAACACTCGTTGTTGTAGCTTTCTCCCTCCCCTCTCCCTCCAGGATTTTAAATCCACTTCTTAGCAGGCTATGACAGAAAGACTGACTGAACAGGCTAAAGGCAGGTTCTGTCCATTTGCTGGTTCTGCAGCAGTTCAATCCATTATAAAAGTACCTCACATTTGATTTCTTTTGAGTTTCATTCCAAAACCTAAAGCTAAATAAACCTGATGTAAGTCCTTATTTTTCTGCCCCAACTCTAGCTAACTTCTTTGGCAAGTGGAAAATGTTGGGTGAGCCTGGAATGTGATTCAGAAAGGGAATGAGAACACAGGCCAGTTCCCACTGACAGATACACCTATGTAGCCTTATTGACTTCAGGGAGAACAGTTTTTTGCACAAGAATAGATTTTAGTCCCTTCTAGGGTGACCAGACAGTAAGTGTGAAAAATCGGGACAGAGGGTAGGGGGGGAATAGGAGCCTATATAAGAAAAAGACCCAAAAATCAGGACTGTCCCTATAAAATCAGGACATCTGGTCACCCTAGTCCCTTCTGCTTTTTCACACCTGGTATAAGCAGAATCTCATTCACTTTCCTCCCCTAAATGCTGAGCACTTTTAAGGAAAAAAAACAAGCAAGGTCTTCTTGATTTAGGGCTTGGCTACACTGGAGAGTTGCAGCACTGGTGGTGACTTTACAGCGCTGCAACTCACTCACCGTCCATACTTGCAAGGCACATACAGCGCTGTATCTCCCTGGCTACAGCGTTGTTTATACTCCACCTTGACCTGGGGAATAATGACTATAGCACTGCTGATGGAGCGCTGCTCCGCCAGTGTGGCACCAAAAGCGCTGTTATTGGCCTCCAGAGGTATTCGGAGGTATCCCAGAATGCCTGTTCAGCTACTCTGCTCATCAGTTCAAACTCTACTACCCTGTCCTCAGGTACCAACCGTCAGACCCGCCCTTTAAATGTCCTGGGAATTTTAAAAATCCCCTTCCTGTTTGCTCAGCCAGGTGTGGAGTGCAATCAGTGAATCTTTCCAGGTGACTATGCCTCCACGTGGCAAACGAGCCCCTGCATGGAGCAATGGCAAGTTGCTGGACCTCATCAGTGTTTGGGGGGAGGAAGCTGTGCAGTCCCAGCTGCTCTCCAGCCATAGGAATTACGATACCTTTGGGCAGGTATCAAAGGCCATGCTGGAAAGGGGCCATGACCAGGACGCGCTGAAGTGCAGGGTTAAAGGGAAGGAACTGCGGAGTGCCTACTGCAAAGCCCGCAAGGGAAACCGCCGCTCAGGTGCTGCCCCCAAGACCTGCCGTTTTTACAAAGAGCGGGACGTGATACTTGGGGGTGACCCCACCTCCACTCTGAGGACCACCATGGACACTTCAGAGCAGGGGGGGAGGAGGAGAAGGGGGAGGAGGAAACCGAGAGTGAGGGTACTGGGGCGTGGGGAGACATCCTGGAGTCCCTGGAGGCATGCAGCCAGGAGCTCTTCTCAAGCCAGGAGGAAGGTAGCCAGTGGCAGCAGCCGGTACTTGGTGGAGGACAAACAGAGGAGTGGGTTGCCAGTAAGCAGCTTATATTTTCAGGATGAAAATGTTTTGGGAGAGGAGTGGGGGGGGGGAGTTATGGCTGCATGCATGCATGCCTAGATGCGGAACAGCGCATTGATGTGGTCTATCACGTTGCAGTAATTGGCCTCGGTAATCTCTTCAAAAGTTTCAGCCAGAGCGTAGGTAATGCGCTTGGGCAAATTTATTGGGAGAGCCACTGTGTTCCTTGTCCCAGTCAGGCTAACGTGGCCACGCCACTGTGCCACGAAGGGTGGGGGGACCATTGCAAGACACAGGCAAGCTGCACAGGGGCCAGGATGGAATCTGCATTGCAGTAGAAGACCCTCCCATGCTTCCCAGGTGACCCGCAGCAGCGAGATATCTTCCAGGATAACCTCCTGTGGAAAATGTTGGGATAGTGTTCAGTGTAGGTGCCCCCTGCAGCTGTTTGTTTTCGTCAACGCACATAAACCCCAGTACAGCCCTGAACCAGTCCCCCTTACTCACCATTTCGGGGCTCCCGTGGGTTATGTGTGCTCTCTTTGATATAGGAAAGTTATGCTATTGTGAAGACTGTTACTGTGGGGGAATAACTCTGTCTGGTATAAACAATGCTGCCTCTGTTAAGTGTTGCATTTTGGCTTTACAGATGCAAGCTTGAGATCTCGGCTGTTCGTGTTATCACTGGCTGAGAGACGACAAAACCTCCGGAAGAAGCCGTGAAAAAGCAAAGAAGACATGCTGCAATAAGTTATGCAGCAATCTCTCACAGAGAATCAAAAAGCGCAGGACTGGAGGGAAAGGGAAAGCAGGATCCGCCAGAAAAATGCAGCGCAGAGGAACAAAAGCACGAAGCAGCTGATAAGGATCCTGGAGAACCAAGCGGACTCTATCCAGGCGCTCGTAACCACTATCGAGCCCACTCCCCCCGCTGCCCTTGTCCCAAAGCTCTTTCCCTTGTGCCCCCATCTCAGCTCAAAACCCCCTTCCCCAGCATCCAGGTTCTGCCTCCAACACCTGTACATTCACCAATCAGCCCTGAGAACTACGACCCTTACCCTCTGCACTTAACCCCCATCACCATGCAGTATAGGCATCCTGAAGTGCAGCAGTTATTGCACAGCACTCCAGACTGGACATATTCAAGCCTGTGACTGTACAGTTTCCCATCCCACCCCCTTGCCCTTTTAGGTTCCCAAAAAGTTGTGTGTCTGTCAGTAAAGTAATTTTCTTTTCAATAAATGAATTCTTGGCTTTGAAAAGAGTCTTTATTATTGCAGAAAGTAAAAAAATACCTTAGCCCAGGAAAGAAACAGACACTGCAAATCAGCTTAGGAAACACAGATTTCTACTAACATTGTAACCACTGCACTTCACTCACGTGCAAGGCACCAAACATTACTGTCGGTTTTCAGCCTCAAATTCCTCCCTCAAGGCATCCCTAATCCTTGTAGCCCTGTGCTGGGCCTCTCTAGTAGCTCTGCTCTCTGGCTGTGCAAATTCAGCCTCCAGGCGTTGAACCTCATAGGTCCATGCCTGACTGAATGTTTCACCCTTCCCTTCACAAATATTATGGAGGGTACAGCACGCGGATATAACCGCAGGGATGCTGCTTTCCCCCAAGTCTAGCTTCCCATACAGAGATCTCCAGCGCCCCTTTAAACGGCCAAAAGCACACTCCACAGTCATTTGGCACCGGCTCAGCCTGTAGTTGAACTGGTCCTTGCTCCTGTCAAGCTTCTCTGTATACGGTTTCATGAGCCAAAGCATTAATGGGTAAGCGAGGTCTCCAAGGATCACAATGGGCATTTCAATGTCCCCTACTGTGATCTTGCGGTCTGGGAAAAAAGTCCCTGCCTGCAGCTTCCTGAACAGGCCAGTGTTCCGAAAGATGCGTGCATCATGCACCTTTCCGGGCCAGCCTGCGTTAATGTCAATGAAATGCCCACGGTGATCCACAAGCACCTGGAGAACCATAGAGAAATACCCCTTCAGATTAATGTACTTGGAAGCTAGGTGGGGTGGTGCCAGAATTGGAATATGCGTCCCATCTATCGCCCCTCCACAGTTAGGGAAACCCATTTGTGCAAAGCCATCTACAATGTCCTGCACGTTCCCCAGAGTCACGGCTCTTCTTAGCAGGATGCTATTAATGGCCCTGCAATCTTGCATCAACACGATTCCAACGCTCGACTTTCTCACTCCAAACTGGTTCCTGACTGTTTGGTAGCTGTCTGGAGTTGCCAGCTTCCAGACTGCAATAGCCACCCGCTTCTCCACCGCCAGGGCAGCTCTCAAACTTGTGTCCTTGCGCCGCAGGGTGGGGGCGAACTCCTCACACAGTCCCATGAAAGTGGCTTTTCTCATCCAAAAGTTCTGCAACCACTCAGTGCTTGTTTCCTAAGCGCAAAAGTGGCGTTCCACGGTGCTGAGCATGTCTGTGAATGCTACGAGCAATTTTGTGTCATACGCATTACATGACTTGCTATCATCATCAGACTCCTCATTGTCACTTTGGATCTTAAGGAATAGCTCAACTGCCAAAAGTGATGTGCTGGAGAGATTCGTCAGCATATTCCTCAGCAGTTCGGGCTCCATTTCCCGCAGAACACAGAATCGCGCTGCACAGAAACTGTTGAAAGATGCAAGATGGTGCCAAACATTGAGGGAAACACAGGAATTCCTGGGATGTGAAGCGATGCACCACAAGGCACTGGGACAGGAAGAAGAATGACCCGCCCCCTCCGCCCCCTTCCCACAACCCACAGCGTCAGAATGGAACGAGGTGCTCTGTGGGATAGCTGCCCATAATGCACCACTCCCAACACTGCTGCAAATGCTGCAAATGTGGCCACACTGCAGCGCTGGTAGCTGTCAGTGTGGCCACACTGCAGTGCTTTCCCTTACCAGCTGTATGAAAACAGCTTTAACTTCCAGCGCTGCACACCTGCAAGTGTAGCCAAACCCTTACACATGCAAATGAAACAGGAAGCTCTCCTTTCCTTCTACACCAGCCTTAAACAAACACCAGGCCTGATGTAACAAAGGAGTCACTACAGCAGCTTTGGTTGGACTGTTCTTTTGAAAGATCCTTAATGGTTCTTTTAAGATGCAGATTTTCAGTGAAGTCTTTTTGTTCAGGGGGCCAATATCTAAATAAGTACTTTGCCTCAGTCTTTAATAAGGATAATGAGGAGCTTAGGGGTAATGGAAGGATGACAAACGGGAATGAGGATATGGAGGTGGATATTACCACATCTGAGGTAGAAGCCATACTTGAACAGCTTAATGGGAGAAAATCGGAGGGCCCGGACAATCTTCATCCGAGAATATTAAAGGAACTGGTGCATGAAATTGCAAGCCCGTTAGCGAGAATTTTTAATGAATCGGTAAACTCAGGGGTTGTACCGTACGACTGGAGAATTGCTAACATAGTTCCTATCTTTAAGAAAGGGAGAAAAAGTGATCCAAGTAACTATAGACCTGTTAGTTTGACATCTGTAGTATGTAAGGTCTTGGAAAAGATTTTGAAGGAGAAAGTAGTTAAGGACACTGAGGTCAATGGTAATTGGGACAAATTACAACATGGTTTTACTAAAGGTAGATCGTGCCAAATCAACCTGATCTCCTTCTTTGAGAAGGTGACAGATTATTTAGACAAAGGAAATGCGGTAGACCTAATTTACCTCGATTTCAGTAAGGCATTTGACACAGTTCCACATGCGGAATTATTAGTCAAATTGTAAAAGATGGGGATCAATATGAAAATAGAAAGGTGGATAAGGAACTGGTTAAAGGGGAGACTCCAAAGGGTCATACTGAAGGGTGAACTGTCAGGCTGGAAGGAGGTTACTAGTGGATTCCTCAAGGATCGGTTTTGGGACCAATCTTATTTAACCTTTTTATTACTGACCTTGGCACAAAAAGCGGGAATGTGCTAATAAAGTTTGCGGATAACACGAAGCTAGGGGGTATTGCTAACACAGAGAAGGACCGGGATATCATACAGGAAGATCTGGATGACCTTGTAAACTGGAGTAACAGTAATAGAATGAAATTTAATAGTGAAAAGTGCAAGGTCATGCACTTAGGGATTAATAATAAGAACTTTAGATATACTTTGGGGACACATCAGTTGGAAGCAACAGAGGAGGAGAAGGACCTTGGGGTATTGGTAGATCACAGGATGACTATGAGCCACCAATGTGATATGGCCGTTAAAAAAGCTAATGTGGTTTTAGGATGCATCAGGCGAGGTATTTCCAGCAAAGATAAGGAGGTGTTAGTACCATTATATAAGGCACTGGTGAGACCCCACCTGGAATACTGTGTGCAGTTCTGGCCTCCCATGTTTAAGAAGGATGAATTCAAACTGGAACAGGTTCAGAGACGGGCTACTAGGATTATCCGAGGAATGGAAAACCTGTCATAAGAAAGGAGACTCAAAGAGCTTGGCTTGTTTAGTCTAGCCAAAAGAAGGCTGAGGGGGGATATGCTTGCTCTTTATAAATATATCAGAGGGATTAATATTAGGGAGGGAGAGGAATTATTTAAGCTTAGTACCAATGTAGATACAAGAACAAATGGGTATAAACTGGACATTAGGAAGTTTAGACTTGAAATTAGACGAAGGTTTCTAACCATTAGAGGAGTGAAGTTCTGGAACAGCCTTCCAAGGGGAGTAGTGGGGGCAAAAGGCATATCTGGCTTTAAGATTAAGCTTGATAAGTTTATGGAAGGGATATGATGGGATAGCTTAATTTTGGCAATTGATCTTTGATTATCAGCAGATAAGTATGCCCAGTGGTCGGTGATGGGATGTTGGATGGGATGGGATCTGAGTTACTGCAGAGAATTCTTTTCTGAGTGCTGGCTGGTGAGTCTTGTCCACATGCTCAGGGTTTAGCTGATCGCCATATTTGGGGTCGGGAAAGAATTTTCCTCCAGGGCAGATTGGCAGAGGCCCTGAAAGTTTTTCGCCTTCCTCTGCAGCGTGGGGCATGGGTCACTTGCTGGTGGATTCTCTGCAGCTTGAGGTCTTCAAACCACAATTTGAAGACTTCAATAACTTGGACATAGGTAAGGGGTTTGTTATAGAAGTGGATGGGTAGGGTTCTGTGGCCTGCTTTGTGCGGGGGGTCAGACTAGATGATCACATTGGTCCCTTCTGACCCTAGAATCTATGAGTCTATGAGTAAAACACAACAGGGAATAGCTCTGTTTTGTCAACTCCTAGTCATTCAAAATCTGCAAGGTTTTAGATTCAGCGTATGGCTACACTTACAGTTGTACAGCGCTGGGAGTTACAGCTGTCTTCGTACAGCTGTGTAGGGAAAGCGCTGCAGTGTGGCCACACTGACAGCTACCAGCGCTGCAGTGTGGCCACATTTGCAGCATTTGCAGCGCTGTTGGGAGTGCTGCATTATGGGCAGCTATCCTAGTGTTCAAGTGGCTGCAACGGGCTTTTCAAAAGAGAAGGGTGAGGGGGAGCGTGGGGGACAGAGAGTGTGGATTTTTGGAGCTGTCAGCTCCCTGCCTTGCAAGTTCTAAGGACTGAAACATACACATCACCAACCTGCAATCAATTTAAAAGTTTTGAGCCCTTCCCCCACCCCTCTCTTATTCACTAAATGCAAATTATGCACTCCTAAACAGCCTTCAGACCACATAAGTAGCTGCTCCAACACGGACTCCCCCCTCCCCCTCCGCTGTGTGTCTTCTCTACTCAAGCAAACAGCTGCGAACATTCCAAAGCAATTCCCCTGCCTCTTCTCGAGCAAACAGGAGCTGTGTTTGTTTTTTAGATAAGCAGCTCTGGGGGGGGGAGTTCAGCCACTCTTCCGGTTTGTTGTCAACAGGCATTCTGGGAGACCTCCTAATACCCTGGAGGCCAATAACAGCTCTTTTGGTGGCCACACTTGATGAGCAGCGCTGCATCACCAGCACTGCAATCGTTATACCCCAAGCAGACCAGGTGTACAGCCAGCACTGCAGCCAGGGAGTTGCAGCGCTGGATGTGCCTTTACTTTACTAAGTTGCAGCGCTGTAAACCTACCACCAGCGCTGCAGCTCTCCAGTGTAGCCATGGCCTGAGTTTGTTTAATGTTTGTACAGTGATTTTGAAAAGCTAACATAGTATGAAAGTGCTAAATGTTATGACTGGGCAACCATCTAAGGATCTGTGTCCCTTCTAACTATTACCTTTTTCTTACAGAAAGCTTAAAGCAAACAAATGCAAACAAACAAATGCAAATGGTAGGGGGCTGGTACTTAAAGAAACCTCACACCAGAGCTGCTGATCACACATTCTAGAACAGATAATACTTAGTCCTGTCATGAGTGCAGGGGACTGGACTAGATGACCTCTTGAGGTCCCTTCCAATCCTAAAATCTATTCTATGATTCTAATTGTGTAAGAGCTTGGTCACAGAATGTCCTGATGTGGTGAATCACTGGAGATTAACTACACAAACTGGGTATCATCCCACAACTAATATTTGGGTTCAATGTGAAATCAGTAATTCATTGCCCGCAGCCAGTGTAACACTGGGAGACAGCTTTCAGAGCAAGACAGCACAGGGTGGCAACCTGAGTAGCAGTGACCATGAGATGGTCGAGTTCAGGATCCTGAACAGACTTTGACTCCCTCAGGGAACTGATGGTCAGGATTCCCTGGGAGGCTAATATGAGCAGGAAAGGAGTCCAGGAGACCTGGCTGTATTTTAAAGAAGCCTTATTGAGGGTTCAGGAACAAACCATCCTGATGTGCAGAAAGAATAGTAAATATGCCTGGCGACCAGCTTGACTTAACAGAGAAATCTTTGGTGACCTTAAACACAAAAAGGAATCTTACAAGAAGTGGAAACTTGGACAGATGACTAGGGAGGAGTATAAAAATATTGGTCGAGCATGCAGGGATGTAATCAGGAAGGCCAAAGCACAATTGGAGTTGCAGCTAGCAAAGGACGGGAAGGGTAACAAGAAGGGTTTCTACCGGTATGTTAGCAACAAGAAGAAGGTCAGGGAAAGTGTGGGACCCTTACTGAATGGGGGAGGCAACCTAGTGACAGAGGATGTGGAAAAAGCTGAAGTACTCAAATGCTTTTTTTGCTTTGGTCTTCACGGACAAGGTCAGCTCCCAGACTGCTGCACTGGGCAGCACAGTATGGGGAGGAGGTGAGCAGCCCTCAGTGGTGAAAGAACAGGCTAAGGACTATTTAGAAAAGCTGGACATGCACAAGTCCATGGGGCCTGAAGCAATGCATCCGAGGGTGCTGAAGGAGTTGGCTGCTGTGATTGCCGAGCGATAGGCCATTATCTCTGAAAACCCATGGTGATCGAGGGAGGTCCCGGACAATTGGAAAAAGGCAAATATAGTGCCCATCTTTAAAAAGGGGAAGAAGAAGAATCCAGGGAAATACAGACCGGTCAGCCTCACCTCAGTCCCTGAAAAAATCATGGAGCAGGTCCTAAAGGAATCCATTTTGAAGCACTTGGAGGAGAGGAAGGTGATCAGGAACAGTCAACATGGATTCACCAAGGGCAAGTCATGCCTGACCAACCTGATTGCCTTCTATGATGAGATAACTGGCTCTGTGGATATGGGGAAAGCTGTGAACATGATATATCTTTATTTTAGCTAAGCTTTTGATATGGTCTTCCACAGTATTCTTGCCAGCAAGTTAAAGTATGGATTGGATGAATGGAGTATAAGGTGGACAGAAAGCTGGCTAGATTGTGAGGTTCAATGGCTCACTGTCTAGTTGGCAATCGGTATCAAGTGGAGTGCCCCAGGGGTTGGTCCTGGGGCCAGTGTTGTTCGACATCTTCCTTAGAGGTTTTTAAGGCCTGACTTCACAAAGCCCTGACTGGTATGATTTAGTTGGGGTTGGTCCTGCTTTGAGCAGCGGGTTGGACTAGGTGACCTCCTGAGGTCTCTTCCAACCCTAATCTATGATTCTAAAATACAATGCCACCCAATTTAATTTTCCCATTGCTACTTCCTTTACTTACACCTGAGTGGTTTTCTATTACATAATAAAAGCTGGCTGCCTCCCAAACTGCAGTCAGAGTGAAATAGGGTATGTGGTATAGAGTCCATAGCTTGGGGGAAACACTGCCAGGCTTGGCTTTGCACTGTGCCATGTGGAGAGCTGAGGGTAGAAGCACAAGGTGAAAAAGGTGAGCAAGAAGAAGAATGTTGCAGTGTTCATCTTCATATAGAGGAGCACTCCACTACGTAGGAGGAAAGAGGCCTAAGAGAAGATGGGCGTAGCATCCCTCATGTTACCTCTTACTCAGAAGTATCTGTTTGAAGAATTAAGTGTAGTGAGAGTAGAATAAACTTGCTAATTTTACATAAATAAATAATATGTAAATATTTATGCAGATAAATATATGATGACTTTGTAATTTTTTTTGCAATATGTAATTCATGCTTAGGCCCTTCCCTCTCATTAGTCTTAGGCCCCTCATAACCTTAATCTGGCTCTGATTTAGCAATACAGAGAATGAGCTAGAGTACTGCAAACTTATCAGAACAAACAGATTTTTGACAGCCGTCCACAATGCTGGAGAGACAAAGCAAAAGTGAACACATGTGCTGCATGCTCACCCTGAAGCTGTCATACTGGGCTAGATGAACTATTATTCTAATCCAGTATGGATGTTCTTAGGTTTAGCTCTTCTGAAAAGGCAGCTGGAAAGGGGGATCTTCTCAGGATCCCTAAATGAGGGTGGCATCTCTGATTATCATATAGCCCAGCTCTACACCACCCTCTCCTGGCTCCTTTCAGCACAGGGGATGTGCCAGGCACTTGATTGTGCAGGGGCCATTCCAGCAATCCTCAGAAAGTGTAACAGTCCCTCGGAGATTGAAAGAATGCCAGTCACTTGAAATCACTGTTATCCTCCTGTCTGCACAGTGTGAACCTCTGGAACAGATTAGGATCTTGTCCTTAGAGTGTTACCTGGGGTGTAAAATATACCCCTATATAGGTACCTTGAGATCAAAGGTTAGGATCTGAGTAAAGATTATGAGAGAAAATTCAAAATGGTCAATAGTGAGGTACTTACAAATAAAGGGTTAGATTTTGACTCTGTAGTCAGAGCCCCAGAGTGAGGTTTCAGTGTGTAAGTGTAAAGGTGCATCATTCTGGTGAGGGGTTTCCCAGGGTTGTCCATTGTACTTGCTAGCTTATACCTTTCACATACAAATAAGATATTATAAAAGTTACCAGTACACATGTCTATAAAGGATATATTTTAATGAAGAGGGGGTCAGAGTTCAGGTTGTGCCTGTCAAGATATCTTCCCCACTCTGAACTTTAAGGTACAGATGCGGGGACCTGCATGGACACTTTTAAGCTTAATTACTAGCTTAGATCTGGTATCGCTGCCACCACCCCCAAGAACCCCCTTTCTCCCTGGTTAGTCTTGAGAGACTTCACCAATTCCCTCGTGAACACAGATCCAAACCCCTTGGATCTTAAAACAAGGAGAAATTAACCATCCTCCTTCCTTTCCCCCCACCAATCCCTGGTGAGTCCAGATCCAATCCCTTTGGATCTAAAAAACAAGGAAAAATCAATCAGGTATTAAGAAAAAAGGCTTTTAATTAAAGAAAAGAAAGGTAAAAGAAAACCCTCTGGGAGAGATTAGCATACCAGCTACTCTCACAGACAACAGATTCAAAACACAGAGGATGTTCCCCTGGGCACAAATATAGTTACACAAAAAAAACCCCCTCAAATACCCAATTTGATTCTACCTCAATTTGCATAAGACAGGCTACAAAGAAATAAACATAAACCTATTTATTCCTTTCTAAAACTTACTACTCTGATCAGAGGCTGGTTCCTTGATCTTTTTCACTCCTGCTGAAACTGAAACCCTCAACAAAGGAAAAACTTCCCTCCTTCCTTTTGAAACATCTTGTTCCCCCATTGGTTCCTCTGGTCAGGTATTAGCTAGGCTAGGTGAATTTTTTAACCATTTACAGGTAAAAGAGGCATTAACCCTCAACCATCTGTTTATGACAGTGCCACTGAATGACATAATGAGGATCTGGATGTGTGCTTCGTGGCTGGTTTTATGTTGTAGTTTAAAGGGAGTTTGTTGTGGATTTGGCATCCTGGGAGTTGTTTGGATATTATAATGTTTCTGTATTAAAAGCTGTGAGTTGAGGTGGGTTTGGGTGTTAAAGGTGGATTGAGTGGTGACTTCCTTTACTCTTCATGAAGGTGTTGATAGAAAATGCACCTGAGGAACCATAAATGTAAGTTTTTGTATGAGAATGATAAATAAAAATTCTGATACTTTGTATGTATAGTATCTTTTCAACTGAAGATCTCAATGAGCTTTTCAAACAATAATTAAGCCTAACAAAGCCTTGGTGGGGCAGGTAAAAGGATTGCTTCATGCAGCCACCTCTGGAATGGACTAGAACAGCTGTTTAAAACACACAGTAGAATTATATAGTATTCCTGTCCTAAACTATTGAAAAATTTTAGATAGCAAAGTGACTAGACTAACATGCATGAAAACTAGATTAGATAGGTATGAAATTAATAATACCATCTCCAACTGAAACTGCAGGAAGAATTTAGGTAGGCAGACTATAATTACTTCACTCACACTGGAATTTGGCCCAGACATCAGGCATCACAATTCATATGAAAAGTACTGAGGGACCCTGATTAAGCACTTTTGGACAAAATCTCAGTTTCCTATTACATTTGAAAGACAGTACCTTCAGTGTCCCACTTCCCTTATTGCCATGTGGGACATTGGTTCTATCAGCTTTAGGAAGTGTCACTGAGTTATCAACAATACTTTATTCTGCACCCAGTTGCTTTTTGGAGAATTCTCATCTAACTTTTGACCATCTGCGACTCTGTTAGCTTGCAACAGTTGAAAGGATCACAGTACAAGCTGGTAAGACTGAAGAATGAAAGGGCAACATTAGGAGAAGGGCTTAGAGGGTAGCTGCTAGAGAATCATTCCTGGGAGCAGCAAACACGATTAGTGTCCTACAAATGATTCTAAATGAACACGAGAAGATTCTGTGGACCAATGAATCAAGGCTGGACATGTTTCTTATGAAGAGGACTTAGGTTTGACAACAAGTGGATGAAAAGGTAAAACATGAGTGTTTTGGACTAGTGCAGATGGGATCCATAGAGATTTGGATCAGAAGGTTGTACTGTATATCACCACTGCTAGATGAACTATTAGTAGCTGGGCAAACTATTCATAGCAAATAATTTATCTGAGGATTTTAGCCCTTTTATTTTTTCATGAATGATCTGGAAACAGATATTGGGCCAGATTCACTGATTGAGTTATGCCAGCTGATGCCACTCTAGGGTCTCACTGACAGAAAGTCCACCAGGAGCAACGGTGCTGCACCATAAACACCACTCTGCTGAGGAAGAGGTGGGCTAGAGCCACCCAGGACAGCTCACAAAGTTAGTAAGGCCAGATTGGGCAGGGTGGGATGGGGAGTGGCAAGATAAAGGATGGCTAGGAAATGTAAGAATTTAATTTATCTCCTGGCTAGCCTCAGACAGTGTGGTGGGGAACTGGCTGTACTTTAAAACTGGTTTCCCCAAAAAGGATCCTCAGGGAGCAGAGATGATCCATGCCTGCTGATAGTGGTGGCAAGGGGGCAGTGTAGCCTTCAGCAGTGTTACTGAGTATGCTCAGTCTGTGTGAGTATGCTCAGTACAAGCCAAGCAGCTGGTATGTGTGCAAACAACTCAAACATTGATTTCCTTTACAGGTTACACTGTTACCAGGAATCCTCAGTCACTATACAGCCTGGAAAAGGCAATGCTGCTGTGTTTGCTGTACTCACAAATTTTTGGTTTGATATCTCAGCAAGTAATTTCTGCTCAGGGCACATGTTGGCCACAGCTGGGAAAATCATGATCCGGCGGTGTGAGTCCACAGGCTGCTGCTGGGAAGGCAGTTAATAGGACATGCAAACTTGTATGTGCTGCATATACTCTGACCACTGCTGAGGGGTATAAGGAGAAGACACTGGGAACATGGTGGACATTACTCCATGCCAGAGGATAATTCACAGCTGATTTTCCTGCAGGATAAATTAATAATGAGTGTAAATATTTTTTGACACATTTCATAGCTCCATCATATATAACAAAAGAAAATTCACAGCTATTGTCACATGTTCTTCAGCATATTTTTCAGCTGAGTTACACTAGTGAGTAAATGTATTGGGAAAAAAAGCTTTGATTAAAAAATAACATACTCAAAACACCACTACCGGTTCTAATCCTGAAATCAGAGCTTGCAGATCCCATTGCAAGGTGGAGGCTACAATTATAAGAAATTTAATAATCCAAATAAATCAAATTTTCAGGAATTGTAGATTGACATTTTCTCTTCAGTAAAACCCTGTGGTGCAATAATCACTTTATAGCAAAGAATTTTCCTGCAGGGCCTAATAAAATATTTGCAGCTTTTGTGTATTTCTAATAGTTTCTCTGGTACATAGTTCCTTGTACAGAGAAATAAGTCAAGAAAGAAAAAAGAAAATATGTGTTCAATCACGTATAATGAACAATAAGCTTGATTCTTTGTACGAGTTCTCACTTTGGGAATCTTTTCCCCCTTTTTGGCTGATCTTTGTTAGTTTTCTTCAAACAGTTTGATTCTCTTAAATGTGTGAAGGAAAGAACATTTGGGCAATGTGATCTTTGCTATTCTTATGTAATTATCTTGTATCAGGTTTTGTGGCTTTTTTCTGGCTCTAGTGGAGTTTTTTGCAGATCCCTCTGTGGGAAGTTACATCAAAGGATACTATTACTTCATCGACTTCAATACGTAATTATTGGATATACTGTGAAAAAGTCCCTGGAGCTTCTCACTGTGATTAAATTGTCCTTATTATACAGTTTCAGTAATAGAGACAAAAATAAATAACTTTGGAGGAGAGACACTTACTGGCAGTAGGTGGCCCTGATTGTGCAGTTTTTGCAGCATAGAGAAACATCCAGGATACAGTGGGATCACTCTTTATGTGCTGTAGTAGGCAAAAGAGTTTTCATTTCCCTTTCTAGCTTGTGCAGTATGTTCCGAGCTGATTTTATACATAATTTATTCAAGTGACTAAAGGCTTCCATTTGGCAATCTGCTGCACGAATTACCCCATCAACACTTTTCCCATCTTGCTCACTATACTTTGGGGCCCAGTCCTGGGTGTTGAGAACACTAAACACCTGCCTAACTCGACCTTGTGGCAGGAACAGGATCTGTGCAGCTGGAGGGAAACATCATACAATTTCCCAAGTCAAGACAAAACAGAAACAAACAAACAAATAAAAAAAAAACACTCTCCATTTCCAGGGCTTCAGGTTTATATTGAGCATTCTTCTATAATCAAAAAGACACAAAAATATTCAAATGTCTCTCATCATGTTCCCTGAATACAGCTTTAATCCTCAACCATAAAGCTATATAAACAAGGCAGCTCTCCTACCTCTAGAACTCCCTGTCATAGCTCATAAATACCAAACAGCCATCTCTCCTTCTTCTGAGAGCAACCTAGCACCTTCTTTTAAGGTTCTGAGCCTAACTAGGCTCAGCTGTGCCTAATCGCTGCAATTCAGGGACACATTCCAGCTAGGACATTTTGCTGGGAGTTAACCCTAAAAATCAATGTTGTTGTCTGACTCAGCATGGTCTTCTCCTACAGGCATTATGGGGTAGGCAGGCCATTTACCTGGTTTTAAAACAGACAGGCTTCTTTTTGGGTGGTTTATCCATCATCCAGTACTCAGCGGAGGGATACAATTTTGAAGAGTGCGCTGCTTAGTCCCACCCTGGCATAATCTTGCATGCACTGTGCATGTGAGTTCACGCCAGCAGGAGCGGAGTGTCACTCTCCTCAAAATGGCATCCTCCATGTGGTGTGACCTCGTGCACATGATGTGAACCAGGTCACACCAGTAGGGAAAGGCCCACACCATTCCCGAAAGTACTGGAATATCAGGTATTCTGGGAATGTGTGAGTGTCCACCCTAACAAACTATGGGAGTTAGGTGCATTAGAGCTGTGGGACATAGTCTGGGAGCACTGATGACCTGTACCTCACTCGCGCTAAATGTGGTGTGCAGGTTGTTTTCTTAATTTATTGTCAATAATTTTTTTTGAACACACTGCAGGGATCTGTTTCAGTTGCAGAGAGTGAAGCTGAATGCAAGTTAAGTTAAACAATGGAAATTTATTAAACTCTGTGAACTGGTCTCTCCATGTGGCTGCATTGCTTCCAGCCTAACTACCTCCTTTTTCAGTTCTCCTGATGTCTGGTCAATAACAGACTTTCAGGGAACCTGGGGTCTCTGATTCCATGATCATGAAACAGGATTCCATAACCACTGACCTAGAATTCTGTAAGTGTAACCCCCCCCCTCGAGAATTATTCCATTGCAGTACTGACTGTATACCAGTGGCAGAGCCAAATTCACCAGCTTTGTGCAGTCACACAAATGAAGAGAGATTTCTGGGGTAGGCAGAGGCAGGGAAACCAATAAGTCTTGACCAATGGCCAGTTCAGTCCCTCACCCTGATTACTCTACACCAGTGGTTCTCAAACTAAGACCGCCCTTGTTCAGGGAAAGCCCCTGGTGGGACGGGTTGGTTTGCTTACCTGCTGCGTCCGCAGGTTCGGCCAATCGTGGCTCCCACTGGCTGCGGTTCATCGCTCCAGGCCAATGGGGTGGCAAGCATGTCCCTTGGCCCGCGCCACTTCCTGCAGCCCCCATTGACCTCGAGCAGAGAACTCTGGCCAGTGGGAGCCACGATCGGCTGAACCTGTGGATGCAGTAGGTAAGCAAAGCAGCCTGGCCCGCCAGGGACTTTCCCAGAACAAGCGGTGGCCCAAGTTTGAGAACCACTGCTCTATATCATTACCAAGCTCTGTGGGGCTATTATCACATGGACTGCCCTCACACAAGGGTTAAAACAAAGGGCAGTTGTGACCCTAACAACATCCCCATGCAAGAGGCTATGGGGACTCAGTGATATCTGGTAGTAAGTTTCAGCTGGCCTGACCCAGTTCAGCGTACCCCCATTGGTTAATGTATCTAAAAGGCACCATGTAAAATATCAATAGAAAACAAATAACATACTGATCATTAATATTATTACATGGTGTATATACAGAGGACAAATTCAAAATTACAGCCATATTGGGAATTGTGTTCTTAAAGTGTATCTGCCACGCAAGGCTGAAGTTACTCCACCATACACAAAGGTTCTGCTATCTGGAAGGCATTTCACTGGTACACAAAGAGACAATGTGAATGCAAATTACATAGAAGGTAAACAGGACTATCAAGACAGTTGGGGGAGGAAATTTCAGGAAACAGATCAATCTGCATTTTAGCAAACATTATCAGGGGAAGAAGCCAGCATGAAACTTCCTCACCAAGAGACTCCATGTCAACTTCTCAAATTTTGAATGAACTTTAAGGGCTAACCTTCAAAAATTCATTTCAGAGGTTCACTGGCCAAAGTGAGAGGCAAAGAACCCCAAGTTATATTTCACCTAAGAAGACAAGTGAACTGAGCACTTTGGACTTTGTCGAAGTTCCTAATAAAATGGATGGTCAGCCATCTTGCTGGAAGGTGGATTGGTAAGGAAACTACCTTGAACAAAATCTGTAGCTTGTTTTGTTAAGTCTTACCTTCTAGAAAGCATTTTTCACTTTTATTTGCTTGTAGCAATTCCTAAATAAACTTGTTTTACTTTTAATCTAAACCAGCCCAGTGCTGTGTTTGATTTAAAGTGAATGTTAAATCCAGTTAATGTAGCAAGCTGTTGGGTATTATATGTTCAAAGGAACAAACAAACCTTAATATCTCTCTAAATGGTCCAGGAGAGGGTTGGACATTGTGGAACACATGGTTTTGGGAAAATTCAGGACTGGGAGTATGTTGGGATCACTCCTGCTTAAGGTAACTGGGTGATAGAGACTAGAGTGGGGCTGTTGTGTTGTAGGCAGACTACTGGGGTCAAAGTGCTGAACCAAGTCTGCATAGCACACAGACACTGAGGACACTGCATCCTTGTCTGATGGCTGGAAGCATTCATACAAGAGAACCACAGAGCATCTTGAGACACAACCCTTTACTGGTCTGGATTGCACCCCAGAACATGACAGTAGTGAAGGGAGGAGAATTCTCCCTTGTCTGCTAAAAGCAGATGGGAGTTTCCCCTTCTCTGCCTTAGGTAAGCAGTGCTCCTGCACAGCTCCCCTGCATCTCCCTTGGCTAGTTCAGTGAGAACTCCCCAGCCCGCTTCCATTTATTTTAACCATTGCCCAAAGGGTATTTTAAACTACTCCCTCCTCCCACCTGTGCTCATTGAGGAGATGCAAACTGCCTCCCTTCCATTTCTGTGTTACTTGGTACCTGTGCAGGCAGAAAATCTGGCTCCTAGAGTCCTGATGCTTTTAAGAGGTTCTGTAAGGGATAGAGAAAATCCTGCTCCCTTCAGCAACATGATAGACCCTTTATCTAGCGTTGATGTTTTGAGCTACTTCTAGCACCTCACCTACAGCTGGCTTAAGCTTCTTCCAGCATTTCTGTGATAAATACTTTCCCCGCTAATTGTTAATCAGGGTGGAAGATGATTTAGGAGTCAGTATAAGATGTCAAGACACAGCACAATATTTGGGTGTTTGTTTGAATGAAGGATGTACTTAATGGTTTGAGAGCTTGTTGTCCTCGCTCTCCAAATACTATTATAAATAAAAATACAGTGAATGGCAATGTGATTTACAGGACATTTGTAAAGTGTGTCTATTATTTGTATTGTGACAATGGCAAAGGTCCAAATTAGGAATGGGTCATCAGTTTGCTAGGCACTTTACAAACATCTAGCAAGATGTGATCCTTGAGTATGCTCAGCCCATGTGAAATATACAGAAAAGATGTGGAGACTGCATGTATTGCACATATAGTGACAGTTGTCCAAAGCAAGACTGAACTTTGCTATTTTTCATTTATTGTTATTAATTATTTGCATTTCAGTGGAATCTAGTGGACAAACCAAGATCAGGCCCACTATACTAGGTACTTACAAATGAGGCAGCATGGTCTAGTGAACAGAGCATTGGAATGGAACTCAGGAGACCAATATTCTATTCTCTGCTTTGCCACTGGCAGGCTGAGTAACCTTGGGCAAGTCACTTCACTGTTTTGTGCCTGTTTCTTCATCTGTAAATGGGGATAATGATATTGACATCCTTTGTGAAGTGCTTTGCGCTCTATTAATGAAAGGTATTATTATATTACAAATCACATAGCAAGAGACAGTCCCTGTGCAGAGGAGTTTACATTATAAATTGACAAAAGGGAGGAAGAAGGGCAGAGAAAACAGAGGTACAGAGTGAATTGTCCAAATAACCCAGCAGGAACAGAAATCCCACACCAGGAACAGAAGTCAATTCTCCTAAAAGTACCAGTCCAGTGCCCCATCCACTAGACCAGTTTCTCTCAATGACCAGTCCATCGACTGGTCCCAGTCCCCGAGATTTCCCTGACACAGTTTAGGAAGGCAGCAAGTTGGTCTCTGGTATCAAAAAGTTGAGAAACACTGCCCTAGACCACACTGCCTCTGTCTTTTGTGTACCTGATTTTTAACATCAATGTTGTTTGCTGATTTGAGTTTCTATAACCTAGCATTATAATAAAGCTAATATTATTTTTGTATGTAATATATACTTGGAGTCTGATTTTGTTAGAATAACCTTAATCCAGCCTCCTTTTTGGGTGCAATTTTGCTTTAAAATCAAGGCTCTAGATTCTCCTTTCCTGTGGTAAGACAGGTGATTAGTAACATTCAAATAATCCAAGTGCAAATTAGTGAGCCAGTGGATAGCTTTGGACATGACTTGTCTTAAATCTGAGTTGCCACTGGCAAAAAATTAAAGCAGACACTGATTTACAATGTGGTCCATAGTTTGTGACTAGTGTGCACAGTCACATTGTCACTGTCTCTCATCTTCCAGAGGTAGAAAAAGATGACAGCATCTGCTATGCAATGTTCTGAAACAGTTCAATGTAGATCATTGTTTCCAGAGAAGCCTGGAAATTCTTTTGTGGGGTCAGCCATCGAATGCTTGTTTGGGACATTAGCATTATCCCAGAATTTTTTCCAATGTGCCTCAGGATTAAATGAGGTTGTTTTTTAGAGTTTAGCCCAATAACAAAGATACTTGTGATATTTCAGACATATCTTTGAAAGATTATGGAGGGCCTCATGAATTGGCAAATTAAATCTGGTCATGGCCACACAAGCTTTTTGTGTGTGTGTGTGTGTGTGTGTGTGTCCAAATTTTGAGTGGGGATATATGTACCAGAGTAGGCAACCATCGCACCACTGTTGATTTTAATGTTCTAATTATGTTTCTCAATGTGACATTACATTACACATCCTCAGAGTTAGAATGTGAGCTGCCTGACCAGGCTGGTGCACAATATTCACCAGTCGAGTATACCAGGGCTAGAGTTGCTGTTTGAAGTAGGTGTGTATCGACACCCCATGGTGTGCCTACAAGGTTTTGGATGAGGCTAGTCCTTGCTTTTACCTTATCGCATATCTTTTCTAGATGATCTTTAAAAGTTAAGCTTCTGTCCCTGTTTACACTCAAGTACTTTGAATATGGTTCATTTCAGGCCTCCTGACTACAAAAGGTGACATTGAGGGTTTCTTGGTGGCTTTGCTGATTAGGTGAAAAGCTGTTATCCATGGTTTAGAAGCACTGGGGTGCAGCTTCCAATATTAAAAGTATTCCACCATTATCATGAGGTGGGTGGAGAGGGTATTGCCACTGGTGATGAGATCTTTCCTTTTATCACAAGGCCAATGTTGTTAGTATAAAAGAACTTGCATGAAATTGTGTCAGATAAGTCACTGAATGTAGATGTTGAATGGTAAAAAGGAACCAGCACAAATCTCTGAGGTAAACCATCAAGGGTGCATGCTTTGCTGATCTGCCCATGCTAAAGGACATGCTGTCTAAGGTTGCTCATACATTGTGACCAGGAGTTGCATAGTACCATGACATTCGATGACCCTGATGACTTGAGCAATAGCCCACATTTCCGTGCCTTAGCACAGGAAGTGGACAAATCTGTCAGTGTTGTTTTGGTTTTTAGATTAAGCAGGAAGCCAGTTGCAATGTGACTAGTAATGGCGAGAACCTGGTCACAGCAGCTTCATCTTGGTTTAAAGCCAGCCTATTCCTTTTGCGGGTGAAATGGACCGGTAAGACTCTCTCTGTTACGTTGCGAGTTGGAAGAAGGTGACTGTGGGTGACATCATTTAGCAATTTTCCACGTTTGAGGATGGCAATGACTATCACATCATGCCAGGTCTTGGGCATCTTTGGGGCAAGATGACAACCTTCATGTGGTGCTTCTGTTTTGTGTCATTACAAGGTTACCAGACAGATTTGTTGGTCTCCGGGTATGATTAGCAACATGGAATCAGTTCATAGTCCTTGTCTGGGGCAGTACTGAAGAGCCATAGGACTTGCTCTATGTGTAAAGCTGCTTAATATGAAAGGTCTGTCATATGTTAACTGTGCCTATTTTTCAAGAGTTCTCAAGTCCTATAATGTGCCAGTTATTATGTCATTTGCTTTTTCTTAGATAGTCAACCCTTCATAACCTGATAAACTCAAAACAAATTACCTTTGTAATAAGAATGTGCACTGCTTCTCTGAGAGATATCTACAGTTCTCAAACTTCAGTGGTTTTTGTCAGTAAGACTGTTAACAAAAATAAAGTCACAAGAATATTTTATAATGCAAAAAATGTTCCCATCCATGTTCACTGCAAACAGAAGTGTCTGAAACAGTTTTAAGCAAACTTTCCATGAAGCTCAGAAACGGAGCCTCATCATTTTCAGCATCAAAAGTGAAAGCTACAGAAAGTTAAGAGTGAATTATAGAGATTTTCAATCTTAGCAACTGTACTTTTCTTCTCCTGCTATAATACAGTGCAAATATAGAATTTTTTGAGATGGGTCTAAGCCGAACCTCCCCAATCACAATAAATCTGAAATTCTGAAGGTGCTGGAATCCCAAAATGGACCCAGGTCCAAATTTCATTGCTGCTTATGCTCTAAAACTTATTGAATCAAAAATCAAGCTAGAACCAAGCTGAAGTTTGGGGAATTTCAGGAGTAGCAGTGAAATCTGTAACAAGCTCAAGGATACTTTTGAGTTATTACACCTCTACCCTGATGTAACGCTGTCCTTGGGAGCCAAAAAGTCTTACCACGTTATAGGTGAAACTGCATTATATTGAACTTGCTCTGATCCGCTGGAGCGTGCAGCCCCGCCCCCCCAGAGTGCTGCTTTGCCGCGTTATATCCAAATTTGTGTTATATCGGGTTGTATTATATCGGGGTAGAGGTGTACTTTTCAGGAAAATTATGCAGAAAGACAGACATGCTTTTAGGCAATAGATATGACAGATTCTTTTCAGATCTTTGTGTAAATGGCTCAAAGGCAAGTGTACTTGTATATACCCACACTTATTGGGTTTGCCATTCCACTAAGCTGAATCAGTGGGGGAAAATAAGTAACCAACCAGAAAACCACATTCTAGGTAAAGTGAAAGACCAACATGCAAATGGTAGTAACAAAGGACTCAGATAACAGACATGTTTTCCTTGAAGTGTTTGATCCTGCACTATGTGGGTGCACAGGGTTGTATGTAGTATCAGAGGGGTAGCTGTCTTAGTCTGTATCCACAAAAACAATGAGAAGTCCAGTGGCACCTTAAAGACTAACAGATTTATTTGGGCAAAAGCTTTTGTGGGTAAAAAACTCCACTTCAGATGCAGTGTTGTATGTACAAGCTCAAGGAAAAACAGTGCTAAACAGGACAGGGAGCAGAGTGGAATGCACTCATACATTAATGACAGACCTCTTGTGCAGCCTCAAAGCTACTCTTGCTGAGTAGAAGGAGTAAGGCCTAGGAGATGAGCACATAGGTATGTGCTATATTTGTATACTGAGGACCTCACTTAAGTCCATACCTTTTCAGACAGGCTCAGCCACCATAAGCATTCTGCCCATTTTTTTTCTTACCCTGTATTCGAGAGCAAGGGGCTTGAGATCTACTATGCATCATGGAGGACTATTCCTAGAGCAAAATTTTCACATATGGCCACTGATTTTTGCCTTCATCTCTTCTGAGGTAGCCAGCTAGAGATTCCTTGGGCCTTAATTTCAGGAGTACTGAATTGAAGCGTATGTGAGTTATGGGTGCTCAGCATCTCTGAATATCAGACCTAACATGTCTCTATTTTGGACACCCCAAAATTAGTGGCTATTTAGAACAACTGGGCTGTAATGCTTAACTTTACTCATGCCCATGGGCAGTCTATGGTAATACGTGTGCTAGAGCATAATATCCTGGTATTTCTTGCTGCACACTACCCAAAGACTGTCAGGACCAAGTCCAAAGTGGACATAGACTCCAATTCTGAAGTTACATACATTACTTAAGTATGCTGAAAGAAAATCAAAGAAAAGCAATATGTCTAACCAT
The DNA here is from genome assembly GCF_025201925.1 of Gopherus flavomarginatus. Lineage (NCBI taxonomy): Eukaryota > Metazoa > Chordata > Testudines > Testudinidae > Gopherus > Gopherus flavomarginatus. The sequence goes on along the minus strand of NC_066617.1, from coordinate 44,002,231 downwards.
CATTTTAGAGATGACTATGAAAGATATTTGATTTTTTTAAAAAGCTAAACCACTAATTATTTTCTCAGACACACATTGACAGAAAATTATTAAAGTCTAAACAACAAAATCTGATGGATCATCTGGGAAACAGTTTTCCTGGTTGGTTATTTATGTCATTACAGGATGAATAGTCAATAATTATTCTGAAACACACTCTTCATATAATTTGACAGAACATGCAATTAGTCAGTAATGATGAAATAGCAATAAAATAGTTAGCAACAGTGAAACAGCAATGCAAACAATCAATGCCTTGTATTTATAATTCTTGCAATAGGATAATAGTTTGCAAGTTTAAATACTTTATTTCCAGCTCTCAAATTTTAACCCTTAATTTGAAAGCAGTTTTTAGCTATCAGTGTTTCCAGATGCTCTAGAAGCCATGATCCTGCAACTGCATGTTCATGGATGTGATATTATTGGCGATCCACCTTCACATTGCTGTTTGCAGAAACAGGGTCTGATATTTTAATGACACCTTTAATCACTCTTGATTTGATGTTTTCCGTTCTGAGTGTATTAAAACTCTCTCTCTTGGGGGTAGATTCTGGTACCTTCACACTTTCAGAAAATGCTTTGAGGTCTTTAATGTCTGCCTATATATCCACCAGAGAGGAGCAGTAAGAATATCAATTTAACTTCTCATACGGCCTCTGACTATGTAGCATCCTATAGATCAGCAGTTCTCAACCTGCAGCCCAATCAGCATACAGCTGTGGCCCATGTGACATCCTCAGGGCCATACAAGTAGAATATATATTGTGTGGATGTGGCCCACATAACACACAGAGAGCTGCATATGTGGCCCACAATGATAAATAGGTTGAGAACCACTGCTGTAGATGGATATTGCAGTGGGATCATTGGCAGAACTTGAAACGACTCTCTTGGGGACAGCATAGCCTTCCTTAGTAGATCTGAAACATTCCCCCAGGAAACAAAAATAATGAGAACAACCCTGCTTAAAAAGCAATACAATCAATGAAGTATAGTAATTCTTTCATGCAATTTGTTCTGTTTAGCTTGTTTAAATGGAGCCCAGAGATAGGCATATTTTAGGTTTATAGGACAGACAGAAGAAATTAAATCAAATTTCTTCAATATGCTTGTTTTTCTATTCCTCGCTGAAGGCTGAACATTTTTTTCAGAGGCATTATTGTGGCCCAAGAATATACCTAGCTAGGAGCTTGAAAACAGTACCTAGTATTGAAACCAAACAAAGACAATCAATACAGACTCTTACTTTTCTTCAAAGTTGCTAAAATATGTTGCCCTTTTATTTGAATTCAATAATCTTTACACTTTCTGACCAAAGGTTAGAGGTGAAGGTTATCAAATAACAAATTGCTATAACACAGCAATGTCACAAACTCCCTGTAGAATGCAGTTCTAGACATTCGTCACCCAGGATCAATTTTTCATTAAGCTCTGTAAATGATTTTAAGCCTTTTCTTCTAAGACTATGGAGGATTTTTTGTTATTACTTACCAGAAGATGGAGCTCTTTTAATAAACCACATTTTCTGGGTGAGATTTAGAGGAAAAATGCAGATAAATTAAATTTAACAAACGAAACATTTTAAGAATTATTTCCTTTTGTTTTTACGTAGACTTTGACAAATATATCTCAAAGCCGGGAAAGTTTATTTTGGGTACTTTACATCTGGAAAATAGTTTTAACATATGACACCACCATTTCCAGATTATATATCAGTTTTAATCTTATGCTTTAACTCTCTTCTGCCTCCTACATTACCCTATTGTCCCCAAATGGGCCCTTGAGTTATATGCACTTTTTGCTTCCAGTTTCATCAGTATTGAGCTGAAGTAACTGCGTCATTGGAACCAACAGAGTTACTACCACTCTGAAATTGAAGTCAGAGTTACTGCTGTAAATGACAGCAGTATCTGGCCCACATTGTTTATAAAGAAAAGACCAGTTCTCCCTTTGCAGCATTAGCTAGTGCTCCTTTAGTGCAAACTGTCAACACAACAGAATACAAACATGAAATTTACATTTTAGGAATAAGTTATGTAGCTTAGAATGTATTTTAGAGAAGTTGACGTTATTGTAAAAGTTTGAAAGTGATGTCATTATTCCACTTGAAAAATTACATGATCTTTCCAGTATCCTGGCAGCATATTTGTCAATCCACTCTGATTGTACTCAGTAGCGACCTGTATATAAAAATACATTAATGTGTGTGATCATCTATATTTCTCACTGAACATATGTATCACATTTGAAGGGGTTGAAAGTCATTTAAGCCTGAACATTAGATTAAAAAATAAATAAAAACAAAAACATTTTTTATAACTCTCATCCTGAAAAAAGATAAAAGACGAATTTGGTTTTCCATGGGGATTAACAAAAAGGATAGCATTTGTATTTTTTCTGTATTTTATTTTAGTATAACTCAAAATATAAAAGTTTCTGCTCTGAGGATTATTTACATTACGCTGCATTTAATAATCATAGCACCAGTTTAGTCCTATACCTTTTCAGCTTTGTATTATGCTTCAATTGTCCTTAGAAGGTTTTTCAGCACTTCACTGTTCACCATATGTGAACGTCCACATTTCCACAGTCCACCAATCCACATTTAATTACACTTTATCAAAAGCTGTACAGTAGTTACAGGTTTGAACATTTCTCTTGCTGGTGTCTTCTGTTGTCCTAAAAATATCACACATCTTTAAAGACTTGAAGCTAAGTAATTGAGAACTGGAGTGATGACACATACTGCACTGTCTGTTTCCAAATGTATTTTCAGAACCATTTTCTTACTTTTCCTTGGCTTTAGGTCATGTGTTTTCAGAATAGAAATGGGAGCACTGGACTTATGGTGTATACTTACTTAATAGTAAATGTGTCTAATGAACACATGCCAGACAGTTCATCAGGAATTTAGATGCTGTTTCTTCATAAGTGATGATCATGCATAATGTTGACAGGAAGAGTGGGTATATTACTACTTAAGGCTGTTATTATTTATGGTTTTTATATTTGTGCTGATGCATTATCTTGTGATGTCTTAAAACTACATTACATCAATCTTCTTGCAGTTACACAGAATTATTTATTGTGTTGTATAGTTGAGGCTTTTTTGTCAACGTGTTTTAAGTTTTACAAGGAAGAGGCTAGGATCAGAATTTCTGAAGTCTAAGCCCTGATGCAAGCACCTTGTCCTCCAACTCCAGACTAGAAGCGTCTTACAGTATGATTAGCAGATGAACGGACTAATGGACATGAGATTGTATGCTGGGAAATATAACACAAAAAGAAGATAGATAAAAACAAAGTACTCTTACTGGAAGGTTGCAATATAACATTATTTTATTTTTTAGAATTCAGAACACAGAGAAACAAAGCAGGTTGCTCCCTATAACAGGCACAACTGACTCTATCTAACTTGAGGATGCCTGTTTTCAGACTGATTGTTGCTAGGTCCAGATCACATACATCCCTACAGAGTCCCCAAGCCTACAAACAGGACCAGGAAAACCCTGAAATGTAAAGTTACAGCCTACAGTTTTCAATACACCACAGATGGCCAAAATGAAGACTGGCTATTACAAGGTTTGTGGCATTCCTTTTTTTACAGTTCTCTTCAGGAATGCTGCTATTACCTTGCATAAAAATAGATGCAAAGTAACCAGCAAAATTCTCTTGTTTACTATTTTTGATGTTACATCAAGGGAGATCAGTCTGAACTTTAGTTAAACTCATAAAATTGAGTTAAATACAGTTTTGCGTGCTACAAATGCTGAAGCCACATCTGACAATTGTTATGGTTTTCCCCATTCACATTTTCATATTTTTAAGCACTTTTTTTCCTGCCCAGTTACTGTGTTAAAGACCCACTTGGACAAAAGAGTAAACTCACTGCTTGGCAATGCAGGGGAAACAGTGAGAATGCTCTATAAATGTGCAAAATGAACTAATGGGGATAAGGGGAGACATGGGAAACGTTTTTTCTAAGGCCTTGTCTACCACATAAATTGTACCACTTTAACTATACAGGTATCTAAAGTGGCACAATTGCGCACCGTCCCACCCCACCCCACCCCTCCATGACCCCAAGTGAGGATACAGTTTTGCCAATATAAAGATGCTTGTCCTGGTGCAGCTATTCCTGTTCAGGTGTAAGGCACTTTTATTCTGAAATAGTTGTGGACACAGCTGAGATTGTACCAGTATAAATATTTCAGTTAAAAAAAAATAAGATCCGAAGCCCAGTCTACCTGGAGTTAGCTTGTAATGCTCTCACGAAAGACCAAGTGTTGTCATAGTAGGATCTTGTGCCTCTATAGACTGTTAGTTTTTCCATGAGGGTATTGTTGATTAGGTCAGTTAGTCAGTCAAAGAATGGGGTGGGGAGGGAAATAGTAGATTTCCATTTTTGTAAAATGACACTTTTGGCTACTTTACGTGCTGCAGCAATCCATTTCCTGGCATTACTTGACCAGGGTACATCTTCTACAATGCCCAAAACCCAGAGGCTTGATGTAGGTGTAACCCCTACCCCAGTCACCTTATAGAGCACCACATAATTCCTTCCAAAATGTGATTATACGTTGACATTAAAAGACTGCATGAGACAAGTTTGCATTGAGCTGTCATATCTTCAACCTTTACTATGTGTGGTGAGTCCAGATTTATGCTGTTAGTACCTGTTAGTAACCCTTTCAGTACTCTTTTCTTTTTATATCTTAATTTCATTCATATATTAACTATTCTCTCAAAATCTTTATGGTATTAGCAAAGAATGTGTTTCAATTCTCAGGCTCAGACTGTTGTTTTTTAACTTGTGAGAGACCACCGAGGAGAGAGCACGTGCCATGTAAGCTTCCTCCAAGGAGCTGCCAGAGCTTCAGGCTGCAGAGGTCAAGCCTGCCAAGACCTGGGCAGATACCCAGTTATCTACAGACACCCAAACGGTGTCATGACCATCAGAAGCTTCACAGGCCAGAGACCCTGGAGGCCCATGAGAATGATGGACCACACCACTGGAAGACAGGGTAGGAAGCAGTCCAGGAGGACTAGCCAGTGATTTGGTTGTAGGACTGAAAACTAAGTCTGCATGTTTTGGTTGGACCCCACTGACTCAGTGGTGAGTACACTCACCGTTGGCAGGGCCCTGGGCTGGGACTCAGTGGAATAGGGAGTTTCAGGGTCCTCTTATCCTGGCAACCCAGTCTTGGGTGGGGTCCCAAACCCCTCAGGCCATTTGGTCACACAATCCTGCAACAGAGGGCATCTGTACTGACTCTGGTCCTTAGACTACCTATCCCTGTGACAGAGGGCTGCCCAATAGACTCTGGTCCTTAGCCCCCACAGCGCTGCGAGGGATGGTAGCCATACTGATTCTTGGCACTAGGCCACATGGCTCTTCCTAGGAGGACCACCTTATTGACTCTGGCCATTAGGTCAGTTGGACTCAGCCACAGGGCTATAACACCCTTTCCCCCACCCCAGAGGGTGACAGGGCATGTTTGCCTCACAACATGGGTACATTAAGCCCCTATACACTTCAGTAACAGAACTTGATAGAGTTCATGAAAAATCAGTGATTGTTCAGCTGCTAATTGACAGATTGAGAGCCTCCAAGGGCTTCTCCATGCAAACATCCTCCCAACAAGCAACCAAACAAGCCCATACATCACCCACCTAACCCTCAGCATCCAATACAGGCACATTCAGACTTCAGATGGTATATACTTGCTCAATATAAATTAGGAATCTGTAGGAAATATACTCATATTTACCAAATTTCTAAATATGCCAGGTTATATAAAGGAATGAAAGCTATTACTTCATAGATATGACTGCATAAGTTAGGGTTTCTCAAACAGGGGTCACTGCTTGTGTAGGGAAAACCCCTGGCAGGCCAGGCTTGTGTGTTTACCTGCCCCATCTGTAGGTCTGGCTGATCGCAGCTCCCACTGACCACATATTGCTGCACTGGGCCAATGGGAGTGCTCCCATTGGCCTGGTGCAGCGATCCGTGGCCAGTGGAATCCGTGATCGGCTGGACCTACAGACGGGGCAGGTAAACACACTGGCCCAGCCCGCCAGGGGCTTTCCTTTCACAAGCAGTGACCCCTGTTTGAGAAACCCTGCAATATATTAATAAAAAAGTTAAACATGAAGTGACAAATGATATGTATGCAAATAAATAAATATTAATATATTATTACCACGCATATACAAATATATGGGTAGAAATGTAGAAATAAACATACAAGTGCCCATATAAAGTGATAGAGGTAGTCACAAAGAACATGTAAATAAATAGTTATAAATATATTAGCATTATATTAGCATTTTATATTAAAACATATAAATAGACATAAATATAGATATTAATTTAAGTAGAAATAAGGAGATAAAAGTGATATAGTTATGAATATATAGATATAGAAACCCTGAGCTATATTAAATATCTGTCTAACAGTACTACTTACACCCTATAATTCTATTAAATATATCAGATATATGTACATGAGTTGCCTGGTTTTCCCAATCACAGTTCTTTTTCTTAGAGATTTATAATTTCCATATTTTCCCCCCTTTTATGAGAGGCTCATGCTGTTACCTTAGTGAGATCTGGTCTAAATTCCTGTAGTGATTGCCAAGCATTCGACAGGGTATTGAAGTATTTCAGAGTCTGTCAGATTCATTATGAAGATCACAGGATATTTAAGGCTGTATTTAATATCTGATCCTTGTTTGATGCCATTAAATGCTGCTCTCTTCTTGCTTAAATTTACAGAGAACTCTGGATACAAATAAAATTTAAAATCCTTATACTTGAGTTCCTTTTTACCTAGCAACAGACATCAGCTTAACTTTGTCATTAAATCTGGGCAATTTTAAAAGGATGGGCATAGGGTTATTATTTTTCTTTCTCTTTTTGGCCCCTGCCACTCAAAGAGCCCTTTCAGTCTCCCGGGGAGGCAATCCAGGATCCAATCCCAGTACCTCAGAGAGGGTATTCTAGAGAAATCTAATCATGTGTTTTCCTTCCTGCTCTTCAGAGACCCCCAGTTACCGCAAAGTATTCCTGTGCACTCTGTTCAAGAGCCTTTTTCTCCTCAAGACTGGTTAGTCTTTTCCTTAAGGAAGCATTCTTTATTTTAACCTCTTTCAGTTCTATGGCAGTTTTTCATAGTTCTTTATATAAATAGGTCAAATAAGCTTTGACTTCTCCCATGTCTTTTGAGATCTCATGCATATCTGGAGATAGAGATCAAATTTGGTGGTTAGAAAGTCCTTCATATATGCAAAGTCCTGTGTGAGAAATTGCTGGGTTTCCTCAGACGTATCTTTCTTTGGAGACTCAGGCTTGGATCATTCTGCATTTCTATTTTTCCCAGCAGCATCCTAAATAAACCAAGAAAAAGAGTCTTCCTAGTCTAATTTGTAAATTTCTGATAGAAAGTGACAGTTTAGATACCTGGGAGCCCTTAACTGATGAGGATTAGTGTGTGGGTGTTCAGGAAACCAGGAATCAGGCAACCTTCTTGGTCATGTGATCCCCCTCTTTCCCCTCAGATGCAGGAATTGTTTAACTTAACTGATCTATACTTATAACTTTTACTTTCCCTAATTTGGAATCTCAAGCATCCTATTTTTTCTCTTTTTGCTCCCCCAATGAACTCTCAGAAGATTTTCAGAGTCAGAATTGAATTGATTTTATGTGATTTCTTTGTCACTATAAACAGAGATTAGAGCTGAAAGAGAAGTGACTCATCTAGTGCCTATGTTCACTGCTGCATGACTGACAGCTTGTGAGTGAAGAGAAACGGTCGTTGCCTTTTCCTGTGGGAAGTCAGCAAGGAAAAAGCCATTTCCTTCTGCCAAACTGAGGACCTATTTTGAAAGAGGGTGCTTCATTTGTACCAGGAGAGTAGGCACCACTATCACAAATTCTCTCTCTACAATATCCAGAAATGCTCTTTCCCCCCAAAAGTTAAATATATTCTACACTGATCCCTGTTTTGATTACATTCTCTTTCCTCTCAATGGGACTGGAGCAAAGCCAATTGAAAAACACCTATTGACTTCAGTAGGGTTTGGGACTGGCCAAAGACTTATCCTGTTAGGCTTTTGCAACAAAGAAGCTTTCTGCTCCCTAGAAAAGATCTATGGTTGAGTATTGAGACTGCTTTTTTGACCTACTTCTTTCAAAGAACTTATTTTTGAATTACTCCTTTCCCAATAATCCACAACTAACAGACTTCAGACCTATTGTGAAGATTTCTTTGGATGTAGTTGGTTACCTTTAAAGAAAAAACAAAACAAAACAAAAAAAAACCCTTTACTAAAGAGAAAGTATTCTACTTCATTTCAAAATCAGTCTAAACCTGAGGGTTACATCATCCACTTGCAGCAGTTGGAAACAAACTCCCTCAAACTGGAGAAAAAAATCAATATTCTTCTTTGTGTAAAAATAATCCTTCATAGTTCTAGACAGACAGATATTGGTTCATTCCAGATTCTATTATTATTATTGTGTTAGGCACTAGACCAATACATATAAATACACAGTTCCTGTTTCAAAGAGTTTAGGCTCACCACTTTGCTATTATCAAATTTAAGGCAACACTACTATTTGGAGGCAATCTGGGGATGAAGGATCTGAGCAGCAGTAATGAGATCATGTGGTCTGAATCTTTTTTTAAATAAATAAATAGCACCACTCACCACTGTCTCTTCACCTAATAATTTGCGGTTGCTAATTTCCTTTAAACATGGTTGCAGTAGGGGTTGCAGAGGAATTAATAGGAAAGGATAGTCATTTGAAATGTATTGGCAGCATACAACAATGATCCCAGTCGAAAGCCCACTGATATCATTGGAACGACTCCCTTGTAAGTCAATATCCTTGATTTCCATTTGGGATTTTGGTATTTGGTTCAGAGACCAAACAAGCATCAAATTCGCATTTACACCAGCATAAATCTAATGTAGTTTATTGATACTGGCGGAGTTACACTAGGTTAACATGAGATCACAATTTGGCCCACATAACAAGACTTTCTTGCCTGTTCTCTGCACTTTTTTAGTGCTTTATTTTTTGTCGAGACAACAAATGAAGATGACAGCTGTATCTGCTGTTGGGAGCTGGACACCACAGAAAATTCAGACAGCCAAGGAACTGCTCCATCTTTGCAGCATAATTCTCCATTGACTGATCAGCTTGATTTTCATAAGTTAAGTCCTGCCATTAGGCTCAAGAAGGTTTTGTCAGTGAAAACCTCCACATTGTCGCTGATATGTATCACAACACCAGGTAGAAATTTGCAGGGCTCCCATACAGTTTGCAGGGGGTATCTTCTCTTTGGAAGTGCATGTCATAAAGGCATAGCAACCTATTCAAGGAAACACAATTGCCTTGTATGACTATGAATTCATACAGCTGTAAGCCACAGAGGCAAGTGGTGTTTGAAATATGTGACTAAATGCAGAAGTTTTGGAACAAGAACATATATAATTTATCAGTAAAAGCAGCAGAAGGAGGAGGAGTTCAACTTCAAAGAAATAGGATGATGGTTTGAAAACAAGATAGGCAGCTCATCTGGTAGTGATACATCTGGGGATCCAAATGAAGCAGGCCTGGGTCCCCAGTTGATGGCTAATCCATTGATTTCAGAGCTAGTGCACCCCCAGTTTATAAATCAAAGATCCTTCTTAATCTGAAGATAAGTTTTGGAGAATTCCTCCAGCAAGATTCACTTTCCAAGAAGTGAGAGACCTACATATTAATTTATTTACTATAAGCAATCATCTCTAGCTTTAATTTAAAGGGGAAGCTCTGTAAAACAATAGATACTCCTGTTAAAAACCTCATTTCATCAAGGGGATGATGTGCTTCCCCATGCATTCAGCCTGAGTAAATGGACTTGGCTCCACAGAGGTGGACTGGGACAAAATAATCCCCTCCCTAGGCTACATAGCTGCTTCATGGCTGCTGCTGATGTCTCAGGATTACAGTATCTTCTGAAGTCCATGCATTCCCTTATATGGGGGAGGAGGAGGAGGAATACCTTTTTGTCATCATAGTCACAAACCTACTATCTCTCTCCAAGCACACCTCTGCAGTGATGCAGAAAGAACATCCCCTGCAAGGCCTCCTGAATCCTATTCTTCTTTACATAGCAGAACCATATAGGTCCTTCTGTGCCTGGTGCCCTTTGTAGCCACAAAGGAGAGGGCCCCTATGAGAATACACAGTATGTATGTTTAATACATTTTGAAGGAGAGCATTAGGGGAAAAAAAGCTCCACTTTTATTTACCTGCAGATATCTGAGTTCAGGGTTGTATGTGTCTCCCTCTTGTACTTTAGTTAATAGAATGAGAAACATAGCACTTGTATCATACTTTTATTGCTGAAATGTAATGAATGCACCTGCTTGTCCTATGAGTTTCATTCTTTCATCAGAAGGACAGAACCCTGAATTCAACCATCTCCCATTAAACACTAAAGATCCCAATTCTGCAACAGATTCACCATTATGTTGCCTCTATATGGAGCCATGTTAGTTTCCATGGGGCCTCACTCACATATATCAGATTGCAGGGTCAGGGTTTTAAGGTTTTGCCATTCACTTAAACTAATCTCAGTCCCTCCTTCGGACAATCCTATTTGCTTTGGAGATGGTTATCCAGCCAGCTAGCCACACAAGAGGAGATTTCTAAGAAACTGGCTAGCCTCATAGGGATTTTGTGTCCTCCCCCATGTCTTTTCACTAGAATCTCAAGGTAATGAAGCCCTGCTTCCACACTGTATCTCCTTATCTAAAGTCTTTCATGAAAAGATGTCAGTCCATTGAGGATGTTGATAATTTCAGTGATATTGATGTAAGCAGAGTCAGGATGAGCGCTACCCTGACATCTGGTGGTGAATTGTAGGGAGTGTGGAAAGAATTTCAAGAATTTCAAAGAGTGTGGAAAGAGATTTCGAGTATTTGCATTGGCATCCACTCCCCACTTAGCAGAAGCCCACAGCAGACTGGGATGGTTATTTTAACAGCTGGGATCCCCAATTTCTTTGTTATTGGGGCAGGAGGAAAAAAAAGTTTGTCACCCTGATTGTGTGAATGGGGAGCTGTGGGACTGCTTTGTGACAGAAATGACTCAACCTCAGTTGGGTGGTACTTGCTAAACATGGGACATGGGTTCCAAAACCCCATGAATTGAGAGAGGTTGGGGATTGGTGTGTGTACATTGTGGTATGGACCCTTTTTGAGGGCCTGGAACACCAATTGCACATTCTCGTCTCTCCAATGTTAAAGAGTAGAGCTAATTTTGATTCCATTAGGAGTCCATCTAGAGACTGCTGAGCTGAATTCATGTTGGGTCAATGGTGCACCAGCACCAGGGCTCCCCTACTAAGAGCTGAAATCACTGAGTGCTGTGTTAACCAGTGGGGGAGCCTGAAGACCTATCGTTAAGTGGCTGGCAGAGCGGAGCAGTTTGCAGAGTGTTGGAGCAGCCCATGGAACAGTGAGCAGAGTGAAGTGGTTTGCAAGGACAGCTGGAGGAGCGGCACAGCTGGTGTGGTGGAGCGGGTCGTGGTGAAGGCTGCAGCAGAACTCCACGGAGAGGTGGAGCAGTTGCCCTGGCCCATGTAAGGTGCCCCTTAACATCCTGTGTGGACTCCCCCACCCCCCATTTCCACCCAGGCTGGGGGGGTAAAACTCTGCAGATAGTATCAGAGGGGTAGCCGTGTTAGTCTGGATCTGTAAAAGCAGCAAAGAATCCTGTGGCACCTTATAGACTAACAGACGTTTTGGAGCATGAGCTTTCATGGGTGAATACCCACTTTGTCAGATGCATGGCAGATAAACTCTTGCAGATAACTCTTGAATTCTGGGGTGGCACTGACCAGAGACTTTTGGGTTGTTGGACTTTGGGGTAATTGGACTTAAGACCCTAAGGGGAAAAGGACATTGCCAAATGTACTTGGAGGTGGGTTTTGTTTATAGTTTGTGTTATAATCCTGTTTGTGGTGTTTCTCCAATGAAATGCTGCATTGTTTCCTTCCTTTATTAAAAGGATTTTGCTACACTCAGACTCCGTGCTTGTGAGAGGGGAAGTATTGCCTCCTAGAGGCGCCCAGGAGGGTGTGGTATGTAAGTGTCCCAGGTCACTGGGTGGGGGCTCGAGCCGGTTATGCATGGTGTTATTAAAACGGAACCCCTGGATACTGAACCCGGCCCTTGTTGCTGCCAACTCAGAGGGGCAGAAGGGTTACATTGAGGAGTTATTATTAATCACTATTATTATAAGAAGTAACATAGATACAGAGATTTACATGTTCAAACCTTGTATAAACAATTAAATATAAAAATTTACACTGAAAGAATCCCATTAGCCTTACTGAATGCAATAATAATAAAACGGTTTGCATCTATAGAGCTAGTGTTTTAAACATCTGTGTATTCCCATTATCATTGCCATTTACACTCTGTTACAGTACAAAACACATGTAACTAATGTAAGTACACTGCTGTGTCACTACAGTGTGTTATATGTAATTTTGTGGTAAATGTGTCTTGAAAAGTGTAGACAAGGTATAGTCATTAAAAGTCAACATTTACCAACAGTTGCCACTTTATAATACATCACTGACAGCAGTTAGTTTTCTATTCTAAGTGCAGGGAAATTCTGCACCAGCTCAAAATACCTGTGCAGAAGGTCTGAAAACTCACTAACATTGAAAACCCAAAAATGGTGTTCAAGAGGCAAATCCTCAAATTCTGCTAGGTTTTTCTATTCATGTTTGAAATCCTCAGGTCAGAGCAGTTGATAGGCCTTTTCCCCAAAACTAAAGCTGGCATGAAAAATTGTTGACATTATCTCTGCTTTCCAATTTTTGCACAATTTTCTGCAACATTTAAACAAAAATGAGTTTATTGAGAACTCTGTTTTCAGTAAGAAAAAAAATCATGAAAAATTGGAAAATGCATCCATATCAATCCTGTAAAATGCAAACAACTTTGAAATTGTTCACAGTATTGTTTCCCCATTTTCCCATCAGTTCCACCTCAAACAGGTTTACAAAGTGATTAAGAATTTAACTGAGGTTTTTGAAAGCACTCAGTACTGGCCTAACTGCTTCCATTCAATTGTAAAACTTTCATCAGTTCATATGCCAGGACTGGATGCTTTAGAAAATACTGTCTGTTACAGCTGTCCCCCTGCTGCATTCTTTTTTCCCCTCTCCTTTCTGTTTGTCCTGTGTGGCCGCCCCTCCCGGCCATTGTGTTAACTAAAGTCACAGCCCTATTCATAGGAATGGCTTGTACAGACTAACTGAAGCCATTGCTCTGCCTAGGAGGGGGCTTCTTGCTTCTTTGTCTGGCTCCTTTGTTCAGACCCGGGCTCGGTGTGGGGGTCGCTGCCCAGAAATGCAAGACCTGAAGTGGCCAACTAATTAAGCATATGAGTCATACCTGTGGCTCAGAACATGTCCAGGCATGCCTATGCTTACCTGCAGCCTTTCCCTGCCTTCTCTCCTCCCCTGTATTAAGAGGAGCCAATCAAAAGTACTGGAGGGAAACCACCTGAATTTGCCTTTAAAGCCGGACATTTTCTGATCAGACCTCGGAGAAGGTCCTTGCTTTGCCACCTGGTCTGATCAGCTAGGGGTCTTTGGGGGGCCCTCTCCCTGCTCTCGTTTGTTTTTGAGCGTACCCCCGTTTTTAAACTCCCCTCCCACGAACAACGAATTTGTGCCTGGAGATCTCCTGATTATTGTAAGTGAATCGAATCCTCTCTCCATCCTCCTATGCTACTGCTGTTCCTGCCTCTGTGCTTGCTGCTGTCCTGGGGATTGGTAAGAACTCCCTCTTGCAGACTCCCCCTGTCCTAGCTGCTGGCTTTGTTTCCCCAGCAGACAGACCCAAGCTAACTCCTTGGTCTGTATCTGTAATCTGTTTCTTGCTCCGCAGCGCCTTTGCTGCTAAAAATAAGCCTGTGCCGCTGCTGAGCTGTGCCTTCCTGGACGGTATCCTGGGCCGCCGGCTTGTAGCTGCCCCACTGCTGCAGCCACCCGCCCCGGGGGCTGTACCCTGGGCACACACCACTCTGCCCTCTGGAACTGTTCCCCCTCCTGATCAAAGAATTGGCATAGTGTAAGGTGCACCTATTACAATCAGATTCTTAGTCTAGATAAGTTGTAATTTCATTTTGCATAGCTGTGGTTACGTTAGGTTTAAAGAATTGTTTGTATTGTGCTCTGTAAGTTAGGTTTTAAAAAAGAATTGTTGCATTGTGTTCTGTTACTTGCTAATTTGTGTAGTCTTGGTTAAGTTAGATCATAAATAAGATTTTGCTGTGTTCTGTATAATTGTGGTTAAGTCTGTCTTCCCGCTGCCCTAACCTCCACCCCCAAGCTTGCCTGTGTCTCCCCCTGAGCTCCCCAGTCACTCGTTGCAGTCTCTCTGCTGTTTAAACTTGCAGTCTGTCTGCCCTCTGTGTCTCCCTGAGTTTAAATCTCCCTCTGCAGCGCCTCTGCCTTTGGTCTCTGCTCCACCACATGCTCCTCTTCCCCCATCCTCCAACTTCATTCCTCTACCACTGCCTTTCTCTCTCTCTCTCTCTCTTTTAATCCCTTCCCCCACGTGTTCACTCCGCTCTTACGGCTGCCAAACCTCAATTGTATTACTGAAGTCTAGCATAAAAACCCAATGGTTACCCTTTTTCTCTCTGACACACCTCACATTTTACATTTACACCACTGTGACACATTTTTACCTAAAGTTGTTGGTTATTTAACACATTTTACCCATAACTGTTAGTTGGTTATATGCTGCTGTGACACACCCTTTACATAGAAATTGTTAGCTACCTGTTACATTTATACTTCAGTGTTAATTGGTTACCAACCGTATTGTACCCCACTATTGAAACCACCTATACTATTTACTAAAAGAAACCCCTCCCCAATTGTCTACCTTAACAAACCCCATACCCCTCACTATTGAATTTTCCTTGTTTTTGCATTTTCTTAATAAAGTTTATTTTGCACCCCACCAGTGCAGTAGTTGTCCCTCAAGATCCCCTACCTGCTGGCAGGGTCAAATACCATGCTAATATCACAAATAGGACATTCTGCAGCAATACTGGCAACTGAGGATTTTATCTTCCCTCGAAGAAGTAGGTTCTTACTATTCTGGAACTTTAATTTCTCATTGCCATTCTGTGTTTGCCTTTTTATCTACCAACCAGTTTTTCTTGTTCTATATAAATCATGTTAAACTACTTTCCTATCTTTGGCCCAACAGCACTGCAGCACCGTGGTGGAAAGAGCCACCAGAAAGGTTACTAGTTTACGTCACTCAGTTGAGACCAGAAGGAGGAAGCAAGCTACCTGGTCATCCACCAGAAAAGAAGGGTGTCAAAAAAACTAATCATCAGTGGGACCTATTAGAGTGTAGGAAGGGAGACAAGTCATAAGACACAAGAAAAAGAAGCATAAAAGTTCAGCAGTTCATGAAATTTCCCATCTAGCCTGTACACTTGTGACATACTGGGGTGCAATCCAGTGTGGGGCTGTGTCACCTCTGTTCTGCAGTTTTGGATGTCTTACTACCACCTGGGCTGCTCACAGTCAGCCTCCCAGCATGCAAGCCACATCCTGAGTGTGTGTAACTACAGGCTGCCAGCCACAGCTGGGTTACACTGGTTTTCTCCAGCCTGGGTTATTCTGCAGGGTGACCCCAACATATCCCCAGTCCGAGAATATCCCCCAGAAATGTATGTCCTGTAGTGCCCAGCCCTCTCCCAGATAGTTAAAGAATATTATGTCTGTTATTCCTTTAGGGGAATAATATACACCAGCTTGCCACCTTAAATGGTGTTACCCAGACACTAAGTTAAACACAGTGGATTAGATAAAACAATAAAACAAGTTTTTTTTAACTATAAAAAGAGAAATTTTAAGTGAGTACAAGCAATGAGGCATAAAAGTCAGAAATGATTATAAGGACACAAAGATAAAAACACTTTTTAGTGCCTAGCTTAAGAAACTGTATTCGATTCAAAGCAAAGTTTCTCACCACATGCTTCCACCAGCATTACAGATCAAATTTTCAGATCAGGACCCCTCCCCCAGAGTCCAATGACTGCTTCCTTTGTTTTCTCAGATGCAGAGAATGAGATGGTCAGGGAGAAAGAGACGGGTTCTTTGGGGGTGTTTGATCTTCCTTTTTATAGTTTCAGTCCCTCTTTGAAAAGCATTTCCAACTGAGCATCAAGGGATAAGGTCTGGTGGAGGAAGGAAACTCAATACTGTTTCTTCACTGAGGCCTTGGCTACACTCACACTTTACAGCGCTGCAACTGGGGTGTGAAAAAACACCCCCCTGGGCGCTGCAAGATACAGCGCTGTAAAGCGTCAGTGTAATCAGGGCAGCAGCGCTGGGAGCGCGGCTCCCAGCGCTGCACGCTACACCCGTAAGGGATGTGGTTTACATGCAGTGCTGGGAGAGCTCTCTCCCAGCGCTGCTGCTCTGACTACACTCACACTTCAAAGCGCTGCCAGGGCAGCGCTTTGAAATTCCAGATGTAGCCATACCCTGAGATGCTGATCTTTGTCCCTACCCCCTCTCTTGCTATAGAATGGTTATTTGATAAGTGATGGCCCATCAGCATTGTTGATTCCTGTCTGGAGCATCAGCTTGCCCTTTGTCTTTGAGAAACTGGTTTAGCCACTCCCTGGTCTTATTTGGGAAACACGCATCAGTCATAATTTTAGCTTGTGTTCATAACTTTACTCATAACGTAGCTACATGCATTTTACCATGATATTAAGAATCAGCAAGTTGTGTTTTCAAATGATGCCTTACAAGGCGTGCCTTGTACAAAGATTACTACAACAGTGTGTAGGGTGTGAATACAGGGTGCATTCCATCACAGCCCTGTTCAATGCAAAGTTAATGCAATGGTCCTTCACGGTTTTCATTTTGTAATGTAGCACCACAATCTATTCAAATGTGGCACATTACTACTGAACTTGAAGAGGGGACTGCAGTTAGGGATTATATAGCTATAGCAGTATGTAACTATGTTCTTTTGAGTACAAAACTCTACAACATTCATAAGAAATAAGTTGAGTTTGCATCCATAATGCATGCATCCATAATATATTAGCTCTTTTTGGAGTTTGAAGATTAAAAAGGTAATTATTTGAGTAATTGCCTTTTTGTAGATTACACTTCATTTGCTGTTATTGGATCCATTACCTAACAAGGATAATTGTGTTACAAAAGTAGTATGGTACATTTTCCTTCCTGTTACGATTCCAAACAACAACAAAAATCCATGGGCCCTCAAACTGTTCCAAAACAAATTTTATCAAGCATTGTGGTATAGATCCTCAGGTGGTGCATATTGCTTTAGTGACTTCAGTGTTTGCACCAGCTGAGACTCTGGCCCTTTATTCCTTGCTCTTAGTTTTATTACCCTTTCAGTCAGATGCCTTTTGGCTCTCTTGGTCTCAAGAGAGCAGTGTTTTCTTTTGTTCAGCTAAGCCTGGAGTCAGAGAAGTAATATTTCAGTAGGGACAGACTTAAACATATGGGTAGGGATTTTCAAAAACACTCAGCATTGGTCTAACTGCTGCCAGCGAAGTCCAGAAGAATTTTATCATTAACTTCAAAGGGAGTAGAATTAGGCCAAAAATAAGCACTTTTGAAAACCTCACCCATTAAGTACTTCTTTTTATAGTATCATTACTGTCAAGTGTCTCAAAGCATCTGTTTGGGGATTTACCTAGTGTTGTTTCTCAGACCACATACTTTAATCTGAATTTTTAAGAATGTGAGAAATTTAGTGGCAAATTATGCTCCTTATATGTAAAAGTTTGAAGTTTACTCAAGGTGCTTCTTAGATTACATGTTTTTAACTGAAAATGAGACTAAATCCCTAAAATACTTTAAGAATATGAGTTTCACTGGTTTAAAGAATATGTTATATTGATTCAGGGTGTTTTACAATCCTACTGGATTGACTCTGTTACATTTTGTTCTAAAAATATAGGGAAATTTTTCTATTGTGTTTGTTTCCCTCTGCTGGACATGAGCTAGAAGCTCCTGGGCTAAAATGATGCAAGGAGACGAAGTGTCATCTCAGACATTTTTCTGCTTGGTTCATATTGCTTGTAAGTTTCATTCCATTTTATATAATGTTGCATGGTTTTGATACAACGCCTTTTATACTCTTCCCCCTCCCCAGCTTATACATATGCAAATTGTATCCAGGCATTTTTCCTTCTGCTCAGCAAGATAATATGTAACATTTACTCCATCTTCTGGATTTCATAATCACAAAATTACATGCTTCCTTGAGCCTGAATCTTGAAGGCAATGGGAGATTCGCAGGAACAGAGCCTTATTTAGTAAAGACAAATTAGTCCATAGACATTTATTTAACCCTAAGATCAGAGGGTCGCAAAGTTTATAGATTTCTGATGATCTCTAATCTCAGTGTTAAGAAAGGATTATTGAAAACACCATTTTTTTCTTTGTCTAGTCCTTCATTCCCTATTTCGTTTTTTTAATGTTTCCAGTGAGATGAGTTTTCCAAGGTGACTTCACAATCCAAGTTAAGTAACTACATGTCAGAAACTGTTGCTTAAAGTAACTGACCTGAGAGGTTTTCCATTGGATTCAAAAAAATAAAATAAGAAAATGCATATAGCTAAGAATAACCTAGGTGCATTTTTAAAACTTGTAGTCCAGAAGCATTCCTCTAATTAAATATGCATATTGAATGGCCCACTTCCTTTCATATTCGCTGTTAAAATAGTGATACAGTTATTATGAATTAAAAATGATGTAAGACAAATATCTTATAGAGGGTCCTGTTCATTAAAAATAGTCCTAAGCTTTCATATTTAGTAAACTTCTAGACTTAGACATTGCACATCCCACTCCTAACTGATTCATTGGGAAATTACCTTTTTTGTTATTTTTAAGTTTACCTTCATGCCGCAACAGCTCCCAGGGCATTGCATAGCATCTCAGGAATTGTAAAGTTCATTCAGATGAGCTCTCTCTTCCCCTGCTGAATGGTATGCCAGATGCAAACTTATTTTTATGCTTTGTTTCTGGCTCTGCAATGAATTTTCTGGCTCCGTGTTACTTTTGCGTAAACATCTATAGACATGTGGTGTGGGTAGGGGAGGCAGCTAGGGAAGTGTGCTTTTTAAATTACTTGGTCTCTGCTACAGTAAAAGGAAAATTTCCACTGGCTCTGGATATTTTTTGGGCAGTGCACAGCTTTAAAAGGCTCCCTGGTTGATTGATAGCCCCTTTCTGCTCCGCCAGAGAGAAGTGCATTAACTGCTAAAAAACCTCTGTGTGTATTTGTGTAATTCAATGGGCTTTTCCAGTGCTGGCATCAATAGAACTGTGAACATGAACACTTCTTTGGGGAGTAAGACTTACGTGGAAGTGTAAGTTTGCTTAAAGTTAATGAAGTAGGTAAAGTCTGCAGAGTACATTTTTGTTAACTCCGTTCCAAAAATTGATGCTAATACTGGATGAAAAAAGATACTTAAGTAGTATGCAAATTTTGGCTCTGATTCTGCCCTTGCAAAAGTCAGTAGCTTAAATCCCATTGTCTCTAGCAGGCATAAGCCCATCACTATCTATTTATAATACCTTTTCCTCTTTCATTTACAACATTCAGCTGAACCAAATGCAACAATTACAGCTGTAGGAGAAACTCCTGTCTCTGCCTATGCAGCTATGGAGGTTCCATCAGAAGTGGAATCAATGTGCATTTTCAGGTGGGCATCTGCGGAGTTATGTATACTTTGGGCGGTACAGAGCTTGCCATGTAGGAGGACAGGGGGTAGAGCCAGATGATCCATTGGTGTGCATCCTCTTATCCTTTTCTCTGTGGAGAACTGTGGAGCCTACTGCAGACTCCATCGAATGATTCTGCAACTGCTTTGTGGTTTCACATCTGATCACTTGGCTCAGGTGCTGAATAGAGGATTTGACCTTGAGTACATGAAGTCAGTGGAAGTTATGAGGATTCAAGACCACTCAGAATTAAGCCCTTATTCTTGATCTCTGCTGTGACTGTTTCTTTCTAACATCAGGATGCTATGGATTCAAGCAGTCACATTAAGAACTAGTATCAAAATCCACTGAGGCCAACAGAACCTTACAGCACTTCTGAATTTGATCCAAAGAGGGGAATGACATACAGTAAATTAATATCATTCCAGTCTACTTTGGGCTAGATCCACAAAAGGATTTAGGTGCCTGAGTCCAAAATTTAGATTCTCAAAACTACTACTCAGCTGCCCACTAACCCTCTAGGTGCCTAGGTTTCTGCCCCTGAAGTGCCCTAGCTTTCGGCTAGCTCACTGTGCACATGCCTACTGAGTCCTGAGGCCCAGCTCCTAGCTCATGCCTGGGCCCCAGGAGGATTCACATGATGCTAAAATAGTCACTGAAGTAGGGACTTGAACCTGAATCTTACATCTCAGTGGAGTGCCTGACTGACTGTGTTAAGGATTCATTCCCAATCTCTCTTTCTCTTTCTGATAATTGACTATTAAAGCATTAATACAAAGTGGACCAGCTCTAACAGGAGAGATTGAGGGAGGCCAGCTCCAGACTATCCCATAGCCTAGTGGTTAACTTGGGAGAGCTACATGCAAGTCACTGCTCTGCTCAGACAGTAGTGGGATTTGAACTTGACTTGCCCACATTCTGGGTAAGTGCTCTAACTACTTAACTATTGGGTTAAAAATAGTTTTCCCATCCCTTAACAAAAGCCAGATCTGCCCTAGGCATGTAACTCCAGGAGAGGTTCATAGCTGTGACTCCTGAGAGGAAGTGAGTCCCCCTGGCCCAGAGTTAGGCATAGGTGGCTCCCTGCTCAGTTTGCTGGCTGTTCTGAATCCCATTTTTAGATACAGAACTCTCGCCAGACATTGGATGGGGAGCCTGGGCACCTAATTCAGGGTTGTAGATTTCACTAGGTGGCAGCGAACCTAAAGTTAAGCTTTGCAACAGAGCCTAAATCTCCTTTGTGGATCTAGCCCTTTATATCCAGTATTTACTGTTCTGGCACAATATAGTTTTTAAAAGGGTAGGAAATAGAGAGTAGCCCAATTTAAGCCCATGAAATTACAAACTGCATCAACTTCAGAAACAACATTCTGTTTCTTCCAAGTCATGAGGAAATAATTAGTTTCTGAAGTAGCCAGAACTAAAACAAGGCAAGATTTCACAGACCAGACTTATCACTTCAACCTGCTCCTGAAAACACAGAACAAGGCAGTGCAGTCTTCAGGGAATTGAGGGGACACCATCATAGGACCTAATCAAATCAGCCACATTATCAAAGGCTCATTCACTTGCACGTCTACCAATGTGATATATGTTATCATGTGCCAGCAATCCCCTCTGCCATGTACATTGGCCAAACCGGACAGTCTCTATGCAAAAGAATAAATGGACACAAATCAGATGTCAAGAATTATAACATTCAAAAACCTGTCAGAGAACACTTCAACCTTCCTGGTCACTTGATTACAGACCTAAAAGTCACAATTCTCCAAAAAAAAAAACCCAACAAAAAAACCCTTCAAAAACAGACTCCAAAGAGAAACTGCTGAATTGGAATTAATTTGCAAATGGGACACCATTAAATTAGGCTTGAATAAAGACTGGGAGTGGATGGGTCATTACACAAAGTAAAACCTATTTCCCCACGCTAATTTCCGTCCCTGCTGTTACTCACACCTTCTTGTCAACTGTTGGAAATAGGCCATCCTGATTATCACTACGAAAGTTTTTTTTTCTCTTGCTGATAATAGCCCACCTTAATTGATTAGTTGGTATGGCAATCCACATTTTTTTATGTTCTCTGTATATATCTTCCTACTGTATTTTCCACTGCATGCATCCAATGAAGTAGGTTTTAGCCCACAAAAGCTTATGTCCAAATAAATTTGTTAGTCTCCAAGGTGACATAAGTACTCTTCATTCTTCATGCTCCATGTGTCTCACACTGACTAACACATGTGCACTTGCATTTTGCTCTAACTTCTGAATAGTTTTCTGGTCTAGACTCATGTGAGCTGCCACACAGGAATTTAATCAGCATTCCTTTGATGTCATGTACCATGAACATTTATCTGTTTGCAAAGATTGAGAGAGTATTACATTCAAATCACTAACATGCAAGGAAATTAACTTTAGAATTCTATGGATTTTTGGATAAGGTATTTCATTTGCTGTGATTGCGTGTGAAATCTGAAGAATCTGTTCCGTGATGCTATGTTAATAGTTGTTTTATTTCACTAATATAAATGAGGGTATCTATAACAAATGTGCTAAGGAGTAACAGAGAAGGTGTGTATGCATTAAAGTGATACTATAGTGCATCCCCACACAACTCCCAATCGCTCATTCCTTTTCCTTGTTCTCAGATTTTGTCTAGAAACAAATTTGTTCCAGATGCTATCTGGCCCTGAACAGATGAATGAAATGGGAGAAGACATAAGGAACCTTCTTACTCCAAACCTCAGCACAAGGTCTAGCCATGACTGCAATTCTTGTGTTCACTGAATACAAAGATTGGTCCAGGTTAGCACTCAGTGGTAGACAGGTGACTATCTTCCCTCAAATGGGTGGAGAAGGATGAGGCAAGGGTTGAGCTGAAGCTCCACATAACTTTGTACCAGCCAGAAGAGATGATCCCCAGCAGGAAAAGCATGTGCTGCACCCTGCAAAAGGGTGGCAGAGCTTCCAATCTACACATCTTCATACTCAGCCAGAATTCCTACAAAGATTTCTACTGATGTGGGGCTCCTTTTCAGCCCTTATATGCACTAGATTAAAGCCATAATTTAGCCCTTAGTGTGGATGTGGCATAAGCAAGTATCTAAGAGGAAATGACCAGAGAAATTTCATCATACTAATTCCTTATGGCAGTTCTTCAAGCTGTCATTTAAAGTGTTAGATCCTGCATCTGTAAACTTATTGAAGGGAATAAAAAATGCCAGAGATCAGATGATCAATATGTAACTTCCTGTTTTCTTTATAATAAATAATAAATGTGAGATGGACATTATCTAGATTTAGCAACACTGCTATGCAAATTCTGATGCTACATCCACAATGAAGTGATCTAAATGTGATACAGAATAATAAATGGGAAGACATCATCTTGTCACTTCATAAATTGTTGTTCAGCTAACCAAAATCACCTCCCACCCCTAAAACCAAAAACTAAGTATAGCTGATAGAACATTTCTTACAATAATAGATTTAAAAGTCTCATCTCTTTCATGCATGAAAATGTTAAACTGCATTCCCAATCTCTCAAACATTATCATTAGATGAGACTTCATGCAGTAAAGCATAACTAAGATGACATTTCTCTTTCAAATTAGAACACGAGATAGGAATGGTGATGAGTATGTTTATAAAATGTTCTGAAAATTCATTTTTAATAACTTACTTATTGAATAGTAGAGTTCATAGTGTTTACTTTTTCACAAAATTGTCTACAAACAATTGGTAGCTTTATCATTTAAAACTGTTTGCTAGTACCTTCTACTGTTATTTCTTGGTCTGTAATTCACTTATGAGCAGTTCGCTGCAAATGTGATACACATTAGTTAGTTTGACTGGGTGTAGATGAAAATGGTTAGGCCACTGGTGTGCTAAAATACTGCCTATCATGCTGGCCAATCTTCTCTTATTATTTCCTTGTGCTCCCCTATCTGCCTGTATCCACCACTAGAACTTGTATACATAATTTGTTAGTTGTTTTGGGACAGGGACTGTCTTTTTGTTCTGTGTTTGTACAGCACCTAGCACAATGGGGTCCTGGTCCATGACTGGGGCTGTAGGTGCTACCACACTGCAAATAATAAAAATACTGCTATTTTTCTCCTCACCGGATGTGCATCCCTTCTGCTAGGTGTCAATGGCAGCAACAAGGGTTGAGTTCACAGTGATTATGCTATACCTAGTCTAGACCCTAATGTACAGTGCATATTCAGGGAAAACAATGACTTTCCTGGGAAGAGTCTATATCCAGACTTGTTGCTTTAACAACCCCTTGAGTGCCATTACCAGCCAGAATAACTTAGACCAGACCTACGAGTACTCTAAGTTGTGCCTCAGGAATAGTTCAGTGGCCCCAGCATTGAAGGAGACATAAAATTAACTTAAAGCTTCTGTGGGAGCAGAAGGGCCAATCCCAATGAACTAGCACTATTTGATTATGATTTTCTTCCAGAAGTTGCCACCAGTAGTTACCATGCCAGTGCTAAATTGCAGCCCTGAATCTGCAAGATGGTGAGCACTCTCAGCTGTGATTGATTTCAGTGACAGGCGCCCAACATTTTGTGAGACCTCCTAATGAGTCTGTGTGCCTGGTCCTGAAATCTGTGCTCCTTTTTGAAGTAACACTATTTTATATAAAACAGGTCAATTTCTAAACAACACACCTGTGCATAGTTCAATTTTTTTCTTATGTCATGACTGTTTCTTGTCCCAATATTTTCTGCTATTCTTAGCAGCATGCAATATACTCCAATTTGCAGAGCAAAGCTGTTTTATCTCTGGTCATACAGATCATCGCAATCACTGTAAGATACTCACTCTCTAAGATACATTATTTTCCCTGTGCAAACATCAGATGATCCCTTCCATCTGTCTGGGTTATGGACTTATTATAAAAATGCATTCATTAGTAGTACCACATTAAAGAGAGAATAGGGACATAATCATCAACAAAGTCAAATGGGCAAGAACCTGATCCTGGGTTAGAAGATGTGCTATTAGTCTTTTTAGCCAGCGACTGTGCAGAGCTGAACAAGTCACATCTGTCCTATAATGACTAACTTGCTGCATGATTTTATAATGACACGGTAACTTGCTGACCCAGTGTCAAGGTTCCCTCTCCACTCTGAACTTTCAGGTACAGATTTGGGGACCTACATGCATAACCTCTAAGCTTATTTTTACCAGCTTAGGCAAAACAGTCGCTGCCACCACCAAATGATATAAACACATGTTTAGGGAAAAGTCATTTGGAACTCTGCCTTTCCCCAAAACTCTCTCAAGTCTCTAACTGCCCTCCTTTCCTGGGCAGATTTGAGACTAATTCCTCCTCCCCCGTCCCCCAAGCCTTTCCTGGTTAGACTCCAGAGAATTTCCTCACCAATTCCTGGTGAACAGTGATCATAAGAACATAAGAACGGCCATACCGGGTCAGACCAAAGGTCCATCTAGCCCAGTATCTATCTACCAACAGTGGCCAATGCCAGGTGCCCCAGAGGGAGTAAACCTAACAGGCAATGATCAAGTGATCTCTCTCTTGCCATCCATCTCCATCCTCTGATGAACAGAGGCTAGGGACACCATTCCTTACCCGTCCTGGCTAATAGCCATTTATGGACTTAACCACCATGAATTTATCCAGTTCTCTTTTAAACACTGTTATAGTCCTAGCCTTCACATCCTCCTCAGGTAAGGAGTTCCACAAGTTGACTGTGCGCTGCGTGAAGAAGAATTTTCTTTTATTTGTTTTAAACCTGCTTACTATTAATTTCATTTGGTTACCCCTAGTTCTTGTATTATGGGAATAAGTAAATAACTTTTCCACTTTCTCAACAAAGATCCAAAACCCGTGGATCTTAAAACAATGAAAAATCAGTCAGGTTCTTAAAAGAAGAATTTTAATTAAAGAAAAAGGTGAAAGGAATACGTCTGTGAGATTAACATGCAAGATAATCTCCCAGACAACAGATTCAAAACACAGAGCGTTTCCCTCTGGGCAAAACTTTAAAGTTACACAGAAACCCAATTTGATTCTCCTTCTATTTTGCAAAAAGAAATCACAAATAGAAATAAAAGTAATTTAGTACATTCCTTCTCTAATTACTCATTACCCTGTAGGAGTGTGATGGTTCCTCTCCTCCATCAGGCAAAAGCACACACAGAACAGACAAAGGACTGTTTTCCCCCCTCCCAACTTTCAAAGTATCTTGTTCTCTTATTAGTCCTTCTGGTCAGGTGTCAGTTAGGTAGTGTGAACTTCTTAACCCTTTACAGGTAAAAGAGGAATTAACCCTTAGCTGTCTATTTATGACACCCAGCTTGCCAAACTCTGACCGAAACATACCACTGAATAATATTTGGCAAGCCTCCCACAATGAAGACGAAGAGTCACAGTTTTGAGTTTACTGTATAAAAAGGAAGATAACTAGTTGCATTCAGTCAACACTGTTACAAAGTTGCAATAAATCTTGTACAAAGTATGTCATGTAAGGCATCAA
The DNA here is from genome assembly GCF_025201925.1 of Gopherus flavomarginatus. Lineage (NCBI taxonomy): Eukaryota > Metazoa > Chordata > Testudines > Testudinidae > Gopherus > Gopherus flavomarginatus. The sequence goes on along the minus strand of NC_066617.1, from coordinate 43,975,857 downwards.
TGGAAAGGTTATAGATTGCTAAGTGTTATTATCCTGTTTAAGTCCATTTATCATCATTGCATCCAAAGTTATTAAGATTGGCTATGTGTTTGTATCTTAAACATGTTGTTTTCCCTTGTGACACCCGCCCCCTTCCCACAAACAGATTTGCATCAATGCTAGCCAGCCTGCTTGATGGCCCAGTTCTTTTATGCAACAGTGCTTACAGATATCATTAAACCACCATTCCAACCCTTACTAGAGCTTTTATAAAAATAGTTTTATCAGTACTTTACAGACTGGAAAGTTTGAAATTAAAACATCTAAAGTTGCAGTAGCTACTGTCCCTGATCTGAGTAGGATGTTATGTCCTAATGATTATTCAGGTGTCCAAAGGTAGATTAGTCTAGGGGATGGCTTGCATTAGAATTAAAGTGCTAGTATAATGATGATAATCAGTGGCAGAATGGGAGTGTTAGAAGTGGAAATATTGCACAACATATCATGGACTCTGATGTGGACCTTTCCAGGACATGACCACTGAAACCTCCCATGATTCAAAAGTGAATCACACCCATCTTCTTGCTGTGCTGGGATCCCTGATGATGCTGCCAAACACATAGCCTGATCAACAAACCTTTGAAATACATCAGAAATCATCCATTCCAGTTACTGACTGAAGACACCAGGTCTAGAAAGTGACATAGAATCATAGGACTGGAAGGAACCTTCAGAGGTCATCTAGTCCAGTCCTCTGCACTCATGACAGGACTAAATATTATCTAGGTCATTCCTGACAGATGTTTGTCTAACCTGGTCTTAAAAATCTCCGGTGTTGGAGATTCCACAACCTTCCTAGGCAATTTATTCCAGTGCTTAACTACCCTGACAGTTAGGAAGTTTTTCCTAATGTCCAACCTAAACCTCCCTTGCTGCAATTTAAGCCCATTGCTTCTTGTCCTATCCTAAGAAGCTAAGAAAAACAATTTTTCTCCCTCCTCCTTGTAACGACCTTTTACATATTTGAAGACTGTGATCATGTCCCCCCTCAGTCTTCTCTTTTCCAGACTAAACAAACACAATTTTTTCAGTCTTCCCTCATAGGTCGTGTTTTCTAGACCTTTAATCATTTTTGTTGCACAATACTCCATCTGAGGCCTAATCAGTGGGGAACAGAGCAGAAGAATTACTTCTCGTGTCTTGCTTATGAAATATTCATGTAGCAAATGAAATATTGCATTTTTCAAACCAAAGCCTGCTTAATAATAATTAAATAACCATTTAATTATTCAAAAAAAACCACATCCCAGAATGATGTTGGGTTTTTTTGCAACAACATTACACTGTTGACTCATATTTAGCTTGTGCTCCATCATGACCCCCAGAACCCTTTCCACAGTACTCCTTCCTATGCACACATTTCCCATTTTGTATGTGTGCAACTGATTGTTCATTCCTAAATGAAGTACTTTGCATTTGTCCTTACTGAATTTCATCCTATTTATTTCAGACCATTTCTCCAGTTTGTCCCTATTATTTTGAATTATAATCTTATCCCCCAAAGCACTTGCAACCCTTCACAGCCTAGCATTGTCCACAAACTTTATAAGTGTACTCTCTATGCCATTATCTAAATAATTGAACTGAACTGGAGCCACAACTGATCCCTATGGGACCCCACTTGTTATGTCCTTCCAGCATGACTGTGAACCATTGATAACTACTTTCTGGGAACTGTTCTCCAACTAGTTTTGCACTTACCTTATAGTAGCTCCATCTAGGTTGGATTTCCTTAGTTTGTTTATGAGAAGGTCATGTGAGACTAAAGTCAAGATATACCACATCTACCACTTCCCCCCATCCACAAGGCTTGTTACCCTGTGAAAGAAAGCTATCAAGTTGGTTTGACATGATTTGTTCTTGACAAATCCATGCTGACCGTTATTTATTACCTTATTATCTTCTAGATGTTTGCAAATTGATTGCTTAATTATTTGCTCCATTATCTTTCCAGGTACAGAAGTTAAACTGACTGGTCTGTAATTCCCTGGGTTGTCCTTATTTCCCTTTTTATAAATTGGCACTATATTTCCCCTTTTCCAGTCTTCTGGAATCTCTCCCATCTCCCATGAGTTTTCAAAGATAATCGCTAATGGCTCAGATATCTCCTCAGTCAGCTCCTTGAGTATTCTAGGTTGCATTTCATCAGACCCTGGTGACTCAAAGACACCTAATTTGTCTAAGTAATTTTCAACTTGTTCTTTCCCTATTTTAGCCTTTTCTGATCCTACCTCATTTTCACTGGTATTCATTATGTTAGACATCCTCTGTGGGATTATACCATAGGCTACTGACTGCTGTGCAGTCACATTTAGTCAGCATCACTAAAGACAATTTGCAATGGATACACCATTCAAGAGCCCGCAATAAATTAGAACATGTTTAAAGAGTGACATTATTCATGTCTGTGGAAGAGTGTGAGCATGGCACATGAGAGTCCTCAGTGTCACCTGTAGAGTGGGTGAGAGCATCCGTTTACTTTTTGGTTTAAAAAAAATTAACATCTCTAATACAGAGCCAAAGGACAGAAGATTTCAATATTTTACTTATCAGGGGATCAGGTGCTGAATTTTACTTAGAAAATTGTTACAGGATCAATTGCAGTAATTTAGGAGACTGGAATCCATGTTAAACCTTCTCTTCCTTCTGTGACCAAACTGACCACCACAGAATTAAGGTGAGGATTGGGGAACGGGGAAACAATCCTCTCATCCCCATAAAAAAGCCATCATTGGAGTCCTGGAGTCAGAGAATATGTAGTAATAGTTATAAAAGGGTGTATCAGAATGTAGTTTATCATCTCTACCCAAAAATCCCATTTCATCCAATTCTTTCAAGTCTAAATAAAAGGGTATTTAAGACCATAAAGTATTTGGAAAGTGCTTAGCTAATAGTAATATAAACATATTAACATCGGCATATAAACATTTATCTTTACTGTTTTTTTCCCTCTGAGTGGACCAGATATAAAAATATTTAATATATTTCTTAATAGAGAATATTGGATTACTCTTTATTTAATGTACCCATTAATGGACAGAGTTAATATTAAAAAAATCCCTCTATATATGAGTTACCAAAACCATGATTAGATGACTTGTGTAAAACGCTCTTGTTTGAAGAATTTCCATCTGGTTTTAATAGGTCACTTTATTAGCATAAGAGACACAGAATGTTTCACAGACTAATTTTTCATGTAGTAGTGAGTGAGTTACATTGATGGGGGAGGGAGAAGGAGGATAAGTATTTTCTATCTGTAAGGAACTACTGACAGCAGGTATTTTCATACCCAGAAAACTAAACAGACTAAGTCCTCCTGGTCCTGCAAATGCACACATGCTTCACTTTTCTACTGTCAATGAGCAGGTTAAGCACATGCATAAATGTTTGCAGGATTAGGGCCTAATTCACTAACAGAGTCATAGAATAAAGTTATGCTCAAATAAATTTGTTAATCTCTAAGGTGCCACAAGTGCTCCTGTTCTTTTTGCTGATACAGACTAACACGGCTGCTATTCTGAAACCAGAATAAAGTTGGAATATCAGGACTGCATTTTCATGTTAGTTTTATACAGCAAAGAACAGTCAATAAAAGCTGTGCAGATTAGAGCCCCCAAAGCTTGTGGACATACCATGTTTGCTTTGACCATCTGTAAACTAAGCTTATTATTTAGACACATAAGCAAACAAGAAATGGTCACTGCCAGCAGAGATCATGAAATAATAACTGGAGAAGCTTCTTCTCCTCTTCCCCCCACCTCTTTCTGTTTATGAACAGAACTATGTATATGTGTCTATCTCAAAAGCCAGTTTACCTTTGGAGATGGAAATTACCAGTTGGAGAAAGGTGTTGGAAATGTAGCTGAGGTCCACAGCATAGGTAGCAAGATCAACCATAGATATGCTTATGTGATATGGTAAGATTAGCAAAATAAATAACAGATTATTTGTGTGTGTTTGCATGCACATGTGTGCACACACACAGAGAATCATAGAATATTATGGTTGGAAAGGACCTCAGGAGATCATCTAGTCCAACCCTCTGCTCAAAACAGGACCAACCTCAACTAAATCATCCCAGCTAGGGCTTTGTCAAGCCGGGCCTTAAAAACCTCTAAGGAAGGAGATTCCACCACCTCCCTAGGCAATCCATTCCAGTGCTTCACCACCCTCCTAGTGAAAGAGTGTTTCCTAATATCCAAGCTAGACCTCCCCTACCGCAACTTGAGACCATTGCTTCTTGTTCTGTCATCTGCCACCATTGAGAACAGCCTAGCTCCATACACACACACACAAATGTATTGCTTGTGGAAGGTGCTGAACTGACAGCCCTAGAGACCAAAGTCCTCAGTCTAACCACAAAACAAAAACAGCATAGACAGCTGTATTCTAAGTTTCCCCATGCTGTCTCAAAGACTTTACCAACCTGGATCCTGTCCTACATTTTTGATGTTTCTAGGATTTTATATCAGCAGAGAATTTGGTGCAATGTAATCTAAGAATGGTAGGAAGTTCACTCTCATTAGCCATTCAATTCTTATTACTTTTGTGCTAGTTATAGCCAATTGTGTTTGCTTCTGTAAAGTGCTAACAGGGCTTGGTTCATGACCCTCATTTTACATACAACACTGAGCAGCTATCAGATGTTAACAACTTTCTTTCAAAGCTGAGATGAATTTGAACAGGTGAGCTAGAAGTGAAGAGCCCTTTATTCTATTACCACTCCCATGACTCCTTCACTGCCCCAAATAACTCTTTTCTCTCACTCTCTTTCTCACTGTTGAGAATTCCACACTTTTTCCTGTCCACCTGAGTGTATAACTGTGGTTTACTTTTCAATTTCTCTCTCCCCTTCAATTTACCCAGGATCTTGATAATTCTGCTTGCTTCTTCTTTACAAAACACACTTACAAAAGTAAACCAACCTTTTCTTTCTATCTTCACAGATAAAACCCTGGTCATCTCCCATCCTCTAGCTTCCCTCACTCTCATCTCTCCTCTTTCAAAATTAACTCTACTCTTCCTACTGCTCTGACCATACCACTCTGTCTTTAAAGATTTTCACTGACTTCCTGTCTTTTACTGCAACAGATTCAAGTTCTTCACCCTCATGGCTCTTTCCCCTGCCTATATTTCTGGTCTAATTTCTTATGATCTTTGCATTCTCCCACTCTTAGTTTTACACTTTTTTTTTTTAGCCATCCCTAGTGTGTGGGGCAGCCTTCTAGTTCATATCCACTAAGCACTTTTCCTCTCCTCTTTCAAATCTCTCTTTAAAACCATAATTAACTGACCAACCCAATGTTAATGTCCATGGTGACGGTATTCCTTTGTTATCATCTGTGAGTATTGTTGTTTCCCACCATTGCATTTGTCTGTGTAAATTAGACTAAAAAAAAACCCCAATGAGGAGTCTTTGTGGCACCTTAGAGACCAACAAATTTATTTGGGCATAAGCTTTCATGAGCTATAACCCACTTCATCAGATGCATGGAGTGAAAAAAAGTAGGCAGGTATAAATATACAGCACATGGAAAGATGGGAATTGCCTTACCAAGCAGGGGGTCAGTGCTAACGAGGCCAATTCAATCATGGTGGATGTGACCCATTCCCAACAGTTGACAAGAAGGGGTGAATATCAACTGAGGGAAAATTACTTTTTGTAGTGCTAGCGAGGCCAATTCAATCACCTCCCTGGACACTCAATAACAGACTTAGAAGTGGCCATTCTTCAACAACAACAAAAAAAAAAACAACTTTCAAAAACAGACTTCACTGAGAAACTGCAGAACTGGAATTAATTTGCAAATTGGACACCATCAAATAAGGCCTGAATAAAGACTGGGAGTGGCTGGGTCACTACAAAAAATCACTGTGTAATTGGGTAAGTTTGGGCACTTGTACAGCACTTTGCAAAAATCAGTTAGTTATCACAGCACCTCAGTGAGGCAGAAAGCATTATAATCGTCATTTTACAGATGGGGTCAGAAAAACCACGACTGAAAGGTAAAGTGATTTAACTAAGGTCATGCAGGATTTAGTGTCAAATTCAGGAATCCCCTGTCTCTGAGCACCACGTTTAACCCATGCAATGGGTTCTTACCTTTTTGGTATCAAGCACACAGCTCTGTCTCATTTTCACTCTGGCTGGTTGGATCATTTGAATGAATGATATTTTTTAGTGCTCTGGTCCTTGAACCAAAGCAAAAGCCTTCTCCTTCTGGGATAATCAGAGTCCAAACACCACAAAACACAGATTGCTCAGGACACAGCCTTCATCTGTGTTGACAGCACTAATATTACTGTTAAAAATTCCTTGGATCTCCCCAGGCTCAAAAGTTTATCTCCTAGAATCTGCTCAGTCTCCCCACCTTCTAAAACAGTGGAGTTAAGGAAACTTCCTTCCGCTGTCTCTGGAAGCCTCAGCCTTTGGCTTCTAAAGGTCCAGCTGTTAACACCAGGGATAATGCTCACATCAGCACTGTATTACTCCAGGCCTTTTCTTTCATTTATCTAATTCCTCCCCTCAGTCCTTCTCTGTGCTGTCTTTTCACAGGCCTTTTCCATAGATCCTCCCAAGCTATCTACTTCCCCAACTTTCCTGATGGAGAACCCCACAGAAATTCTAGTCTTGTGGTATTCTAGATTAAACTTGCTCCTTATATTCCCTGGTCCTTCTTCCCAGCATGCATTACAACAGCTTATAAGACTCACAGACACTCAGGAAACTACCTTTCCTAAATTTGCTTTGTTTTGTGCTGAACTGGGACTAGGCTAAGCTTGGCCTATAACCTCCCATAAAAAGTCAGCAGCTATAGGACTGGTTTTCATACTATTTACCTGTCCTTCCTTGAGGTCAGAGGCTACATTGGTTGCTTAGAAGAAGAGCCAGGCTCACATGTAGACAGCTAGGTTGGTAGGGAGTATGCAGCCATGCTAGCAGTATCAGCCTGGGTTTCATGGGTCTCATAGGCTAGATCTGGCATGCTGTATGGTGGAAGGAGGCTCTAAAAACCCCATATACTTTACCCAGACTGAAATCTCCTTGAGGTAGAAACTGTATTTTTGCAATGTATATGTACAACCCCAAGTAGAAGAGGAACCTGAAGGCTGGTTGGGGCCTCTACGTTTCTAATACAAATAATTCCTTAGGAAAAATCACTGGTTACCTTTCAATCCTAGTTTACACTTCCAAAGATACCATCACAAGATAAAGGGTTTAGACCATAAATGTACAAAAATAAAGAAGAAGGCAGAGTTTAGCCTTGATATTCATGGGAGGTCTGAGAGCAAAATCAGAATCTAGGTACAGGAATCATAGAAAAATAGATATTTTAATTTTATTGTTTATTCTGCTAATTAATTTCATATCAAATTCCTTCATTTTCCTCTTTTTGTATGTGCTATACAAAGCAGTATCAATATGAACATCTCAGTCAGACTAGCCAATAGCTACCATCCTGGTAATTAAAAAAAGGTTTCCTCATTTTTTTAATATGTTATTTGATATTTGATAAAGGTTCTTCTGGTTTTCAGTCACTTCAAAGAGCAGGGGAAGGTTTCTTATACTGCTGAGAAAACCTTCAGTTCTGCTGTCAGTACATCCTTGGAAAAACCATGAAATCAGAGGGAAAATTAAAAACATACAGTTTAGAAAGATTTCCTTTCAGTTTTTATATCTTATCAGAATGATTTTGCTCCATAACAAAATAGACAACTGAATATAAACGAAGAAATAACTAAATATGGCCCAAATCTGCAGACATTGCTTATGACTCATCACATGAGAAGTGCCTTTAACTACATGAACAAGAGGAAGAAACCCTAGAAGGATACTGGGCCAGATGCTCACGACTGCCTTTTTGGTATTGGCACATTTTGAGGCCTGGGGATGCTGTAAAGATGGCTGTAAAGTTTTCAGTCTCCCTGATCTGCTGGGCTCCAGTCCCAAGGAGGAACTTAAAGCAGTTTCAGGAGTACTCTAAGAACTTGTTTAGACAAACAGTTAGTGTGCGGCAAGCTGGGATCTAAATCTATGGCGCATTAGTGTGCTGTGAAATAACAGTCCATTGGACCCCGTGACCACACATTACAAGTTAGATTCTACACTGACAGTTAATGCATGATATACTATGTGCTGTAGACTTACACAACAGGTTGCAACACATTAATTCTCTGTCTAGACCAGCCCTAAGTTGTGGTCTCTGCAATAGTGCACAGAAGGCCATCATGGCAACCAGTGTTTGCTGATGAACAAAGGGTGCTCCAGTCACACCACTTTTCTTACCCCCCAGGCTGCCAGAAGGAGATGCTCCATATCTAGGAAGAATCCTAAGGTCCAAGATGGAATTTCTGGTCAAAATCAGAGAGAGGACAACTCACCTCTGAATAGTCAATAGCCTGGTGCCTGATTCAGAGAAGGGACTAGAACCTGATGTGATAGATATTGCAAATTCATGCAGTATCTTTGGGGTAACATATTATATTATGTGTACATATCACTGTGGGCCAGGGGATGTATGTATGAGTGTGTTCTAATCCATAGAGGAGGGTACCACAGCTCCTTCAAGACTAAATAGTGGGCGGTAAGTAAGATAAATCACTCACATTGTAACCACCACCAGAGGTACCACCACCTAAGGAGGTTTGCATGTACTGGTTCAAACTGGGTTTCCAGAGCCTAGGAAATAAAGAAAGAGGTTTTGGGTTAAAAAGGCTGCATGTAAACTGAGTCAGAGAAATAGAGAGAACTTTCTGTCCAAGGGCCCAACCCTTGCAGAAGGGTTGGAAAGACTTTGACCTACCAGGGCCCCATAAGACCTCTGGTAAGCTTTTAGTATATGTACAAGAACATATATTGTCTTTATATGTTCTCTCTGTAATGCTTTGGTCTTAAGAATGAAAGGTGCTTGCATAGAAAGAGCTGCATGATAACTTTTAACTTCTGGTGTACGTTGTTATAATCCCTGGAGAAAGAGTTAACCACAGGTGCTGGAGTCCAGTCAGACTTGCTAAGAAATCACAATGAGGTGAAGAGAGACTGCAAGTCTAAACCCCTGATCTGACAGGAGTGAGAAGTGGATTTCTGCCCCAAGAGAGGCAATGTCTGGGAAGTCTAAAACTTAAGTGGGTACCCTCAAGGAAGACCTGCAAGGGGAGGGGGTCAAAGGTATAATTAAACCTGAAACTATGACACTTGAATGTCCCACATCCAGATGTGTATACTAGCCAATGGGCAACTGGTTATTCTTGGGTGGATCTTTCTTTCTTTCTTTCTTTCTTTCTTTCTTTCTTTCTTTCTTTCTTTCTTTCTTTCTTTCTTTCTTTCTTTCTTTCTTTCTATCCAAACAAAGTAGAAAGTTCTTGTCTTCATCACAATGAGGAATGAAAACAAATATCAAAACCTGAAAATTTTTGCAAACTGGAGTTGTTGTTTTCTGGACAGCCCTTAATTACTAATGCTTTTTTTCAAGAGGTAAACAGATGGGGGTTTGAGTTCTTAGCTAATCCATTACTTGCAGAGAATGTCTTTTGTTGTTCTAAGGCATATCTTGCCTGACAGGACCAGATTAAGGCCTAGGCACCATAGATCTATGTCTAGTGCCCCATATCCTGGTGCCATGGGATTACATCAAAATCTAAACTTTCATTATAGAAAAGTAAGACTCCAGCAGCTATAGTTGTAAAGAAAAACTTGAAAATGTGACCTGTGGACAAACAATGCAGTGTTATCCTCCTAAGTCTGTGGACAACCTTCAACAATAGCTTTGAGAGAGGTGAACTGTCTCATTCCTCTTTGTGATGGGCTGAGTCCCAGACTCACTGCTCTAGCAAAGATACAAGACCTAGAAACACCATCCCAGCAGAGGACTCTGTGTGTGGCAGGAGGAGAAGAGTTCAGCAGGACTGGCCCATGCACCCAAAACTGACACACCCTTGTTACTGGGGTAACTCCTGCTGCCAACCCTGCCACTAGTGGTACAAGGGGATGCCTGCTGACACTCCTGGGTAGAGAAAGGGACCCCATGTCACAGCCCTGCCTCCCTGGGAAGGAAAGGGGTCCCTGCCACTCCATGTGGGAGGTGGGGCCATGGGGGACCCCTATCATGGTATGCCTATGGCACTGGAGTATCTTAATTCGGTCTTAACCTCTGGCCAGTATAAACTACGTGGACAGGATTGTAGAGAGAATCAGCCTGCCCTCGTTGGGTAGACAGAGAAAGACATAGGCCTTTGAGAAGGGGAGTAGAGGGTTAAATAGGGGACCCCACAAGAAAGAGTTAGGTTTCTGAACAATCAGTAAAGCCAGCAATGGGGTAGTGCTTTATAGAGCAGTGTCTGCTGATTCCAACTCAGGCTGCTGCTGGCCTAAGTGTCACTTAAGCATATTTTTAGCAGAGTAAAAGCTGAGTGAATGACATCATGATTTCTCTTATAGGTGTAAATAGCTACCCTGATGCATTGTATTACATGCCTGCAGCACTAACTATTATAGAGAGGTAGTTTTAGGTACTGAGCCAGATTCATTTGTTGGGCAGGTTGTAAACAGCCCTGTACTTCCAGCTGAGACCCAAAATGCTGTGCATCACTTAAAGATTCATCTTACTTATATTTTTTAATATAATCTCTAGAAATATTTCTCATCGGTTTGATTTTTCTCTCCTTTCTAGTAGTGCTCATCACCCATCATCTTTTCTTCATTATAAAAGGTAAATCAATTAGATGCTTTCAGACCAGAGACAATTGCCTGTTCTCAGCTGGTTGGTTTTGGTGAGCTTCCAACTTCACAATAACAAGCAGTTGTAGGGGACAATCTTGGTTCGAGTGATCCTGAGCTAATTTAGTTCAAACTAGATGGAAGGATAAACAAAAATAGATCTGGGACTAGGGTTTTTTATTTCAAAAGGGCTAACTTTAAAGAATTAAGGAAATTAGTTAGGGAAGTGGATTGGACTGAAGAACTTGTGGATCTAAATGCGGAAGAGGCCTGGAATTACTTTAAGTCGCAGCTGCAGAAACTATCAGAAGCCTGCATCCCAAGAAAGGGGAAAAAAAAACATAGGCAGGAGTTGTAGACCAAGCTGGATGAGCAAGCATCTCAGAGAGGTGATTAAGAAAAAGCAGAAAGCCTACAAGGAGTGGAAAAAGGGTGGGATTAGCAAGGAAAGCTATCTTAGTGAGGTCAGAACATGTAGGGATAAAGTGAGAAAGGCTAAAAGCCATGTAGAGTTGAACCTTGCAAAGGGAATTAAAACCAATAGTAAAAGGTTCTATAGCCATATAAATAAGAAGAAAACAAAGAAAGAAGAAGTGGGACCACTACACACTGAGGATGGAAAGGAGGTTAAGGATAACCTAGGCATGGCCCAATATCTAAATAAGTACTTTGCCTCAGTCTTTAATAAGGCTAATGGGGAGATTAGGGGTAATGGAAGGATGACAAATGGGAATGAGGATATGGAGGTGGATATTACCACATCTGAGGTAGAAACCATACTTGAACAGCTTAATGGGACAAAATCGGAGGGCCCGGACAATCTTCATCCGAGAATATTAAAGGAACTGGGGCATGAAATTGCAAGCCCGTTAGCGAGAATTTTTAATGAATCACGTAAACTCAGGGGTTGTACCGTAGGACCGGAGAATTGCTAACATAGTTCCTATCTTTAAGAAAGGGAGAAAGAGTGATCCGAGTAACTATAGGCCTGTTAGTTTGACATCTGTAGTATGTAAGGTCTTGGAAAAAATTTTGAAGGAGAAAGTAGTTAAGGACATTGAGGTCAATGGTAATTGGGACAAAGTACAACATGGTTTTACTAAAGGTAGATCGTGCCTGTCATAAACAGATAGCTAAGGGTTAATGTCTCTTTCACCTGAAGCACCTGACCAGAGGACCAATCAGGAAACCGGATTTTTTCAACTTTGGGTGGAGGGAAGTGTGTGTCTAAGTCTTTTGTCAGTTTTCCTGCTTTCTCTGAGCTTTGGAGAAGTACTTTCTACTTTCTAGTCTTCTGTTTCTAAGTGTAAGGACAAAGAGATCAGATAGTAAGTTCTATGGTTTCTTTTCTTTGGTATTTGCATAAATATAAGTGCTGGAGTGCTTTGATTTGTCTTCTTTTTGAATAAGGCTGTTTATTCAATATTCTTTTAAGCAATCGACCCTGTATTATATCATCGAGGAAGAACTGGTGACCCCAGCCTCAAGGAAACAGTTCCAGACTGAGCAGGAAGCAGATGACAGCCTTCAGAAAGCTTGGGCGGCGGCACGGAACACCCCACCGCCTCTCAGCTCTTCTAATCGATCCCGGTTTGTTATAGACCAAGGACTTTTATACAAGAAAATTCTTTCTGGTGGACACCGGGAAGAATGGCAGCCGCAAAAACAGTTGGTGGTTCCAACTAAGTACCGGGGGAAGCTCTTAAGCTTAGCCCATAATCATCCCAGTGGCCATGCTGGGGTGAACAGAACCAAGGACCGGTTGGGGAAGTCCTTCCACTGGGAGGGGATGGGCAAAAACGTTGCCAAGTATGTCCGGTCTTGTGAGGTATGCCAAAGAGTGGGAAAGCCTCAAGACCAGGTCAAGGCCCCTCTCCAGCCACTCCCCATAATTGAGGTCCCATTTCAGCAAGTAGCTGTGGATATTCTGGGCCCTTTCCCAAAAAAGACGCCCAGAGGAAAGCAGTACGTACTGACTTTAGTGGACTTTGCTACCCGATGGCCAGAAGCAGTCGCTCTAGGCAACACCAGGGCTAACACTGTGTGCCTGGCCCTAACAGACATCTTTGCCAGGGTAGGTTGGCCCTCTAACATCCTTACAGATTCAGGGTCTAATTTCCTGGCAGGGACCATGGAAAAACTGTGGGAAACTCATGGGGTGAATCACTTGGTTGCCACCCCGTACCACCATCAAACCAATGGCCTGGTGGAAAGGTTCAATGGAACTTTGGGGGCCATGATACGAAAATTCATCAACGAATTCTCCAATAATTGGGACCTAGTGTTGCAGCAGTTGCTGTTTGCCTACAGGGCTGTACCACATCCCAGTTTAGGGTTTTCACCATTTAAACTTGTGTATGGTCACGAGGTTAAGGGGCCATTACAGTTGGTGAAGCAGCAATGGGAGGGGTTTACGCCTTCTCCAGGAACTAACATTCTGGACTTTGTAAGCAACCTACAAAGCACCCTCCGACACTCTTTAGCCCTTGCTAGAGAGAACCTAAAGGATGCTCAAGAAGAGCAAAAGGCCTGGTATGACAGACATGCCAAAAATAGGTCCTTCAAGGTAGGAGACCAGGTTATGGTCTTGAAGGCACAACAGGCCCATAAGATGGAAGCATCATGGGAAGGGCCCTTCACGGTCCAAGAGCGCCTGGGAGCTGTAAACTACCTCATAGCATTTCCCAATTCCTCACTAAAGCCTAAAGTGTACCATGTTAATTCTCTCAAGCCTTTCTATTCCAGAGACTTACAGGTTTGTCAGTTTACAGTCCAGGGAGATAATGCTGAGTGGCCTGACGGTGTCTACTACGACGGGAAAAAAGACGGTGGCGTGGAAGAGGTGAACCTCTCAACCACCCTGGAACGTCTGCAGCGGCAACAAATCAAGGAGCTGTGCATTAGCTTCGCCCCATTGTTCTCAGCCACCCCAGGACGGACTGAACGGGCATACCACTCCATTGATACAGGTAATGCTCACCCAATCAGAACCCCACCCTACCGAGTGTCTCCTCATGCCCAAGCTGCTATAGAACGGGAGATCCAGAACATGCTACAGATGGGTATAATCCGCTCATCTACCAGTGCATGGGCATCTCCAGTGGTTCTGGTACCCAAACCAGATGGGGAAATACGCTTTTGCGTGGACTACCGTAAGCTAAATGCTGTAACTCGTCCGGACAACTATCCAATGCCACGTACCGATGAGCTATTGGAAAAGTTGGGACGTGCCCAGTTCATCTCTACAATAGACTTAACCAAGGGGTACTGGCAAGTACCGCTAGATGAACCTGCCAAGGAGAGGTCAGCATTCGTCACCCATGCGGGGGTGTATAAATTCAATGTCCTTCCTTTCGGCCTTTGAAATGCACCCGCCACCTTCCAGAGGCTGGTAGATGGTCTACTAGCTGGACTGGGAGAATTTGCAGTTGCCTACCTCAATGATGTGGCCATTTTTTCAGACTCCTGGCCCGAACACCTACTACACCTGGAAAAGGTCTTTGAGCGCATCAGGCAGGCAGGACTAACTGTTAAGGCCAAAAAGTGTCAAATAGGCCAAAACAAAGTGACTTACCTGGGGCACCAGGTGGGTCGAGGAACCATAAACCCCCTACAGGCCAAGGTGAATGCTATCCAAAAGTGGCCTGTCCCACGGTCAAAGAAGCAGGTCCAATCCTTCTTAGGCTTGGCCGGATACTACAGGCGATTTGTACCACACTACAGCCAAATCGCTGCCCCATTGACCGACCTGACCAAAAAGACCCAGCCAAATGCCGTTAAGTGGACTGATAAGTGTCAAAAGGCCTTTACCCAGCTTAAGGCGATGCTCATGTCTGACCCTGTGCTCAGGGCCCCGGACTTTGACAAGCCATTCCTAGTAACCACAGATGCATCTGAGCGTGGTATAGGAGCAGTGCTCATGCAGGAAGCAACAGATCACAACTTCCATCCTGTCGTGTTTCTCAGCAAGAAACTGTCCAAAATATGGGGGTTAGTATGAAAACCTCCAAGCTTAGTTACCAGCTTGGACCTGGTACCTGCTGCCACCATCCAAAAAATTAGAGTGTTTTGGGGCACTCTGGTCCCTCTGAAAAACCTTCCCTGGGGACCCCAAGACCCAAATCCCTTGAGTCTCACAACAAAGGGAAATAATCCTTTTTCCCTTCCCCCCTCCAGGAGCTCCTGGAGAGATACACAGACACAAGCTCTGTGAAACTACACAGAGAGACTCCCCCTCTTTGTTTCCAATCCTGGAAACAAAAAGTACTTTCCTATTCCCCCAGAGGGAATGCAAAATCAGGTTAGCAATTTAACACACAGATCTCCCCGATTTCTTTCTCCCACCAATTTCCTGGTGAGTACAGACTTAATTTTCCTGAAGTAAAGAAAAACTTTAACAGGTTTTAAAAGAAAGCTTTGTATAAAAAGAAAGAAAAATACATACAAATGTTTTTTCTGTATTAAGATGATATAATACAGGGTCGATTGCTTAAAAGAATATTGAATAAACAGCCTTATTCAAAAAGAAGACAAATCAAAGCACTCCAGCACTTATATTTATGCAAATACCAAAGAAAAGAAACCATAGAACTTACTATCTGATCTCTTTGTCCTTACACTTAGAAACAGAAGACTAGAAAGTAGAAAGTACTTCTCCAAAGCTCAGAGAAAGCAGGAAAACTGACAAAAGACTTAGACACGCACTTCCCTCCACCCAAAGTTGAAAAAATCCGGTTTCCTGATTGGTCCTCTGGTCAGGTGCTTCAGGTGAAAGAGACATTAACCCTTAGCTATCTGTTTATGACAGTGCCAAACCAACCTGATCTCCTTCTTTGAGAAGGTGACAGATTATTTAGACAAAGGAAATGCGGTAGACCTAATTTACCTAGATTTCAGTAAGGCATTTGACACGGTTCCACATGCAGAATTATTAGTCAAATTGTAAAAGATGGGGATCAATATGAGAATTGAAAGGTGGATAAGGAACTGGTTAAAGGGGAGACTACAACGGGTCATACTGAAGGGTGAACTGTCAGGCTGGAAGGAGGTTACTAGTGGAGTTCCTCAAGGATCGGTTCTGGGACCAATCTTATTTAACCTTTTTATTACCGACCTTGGCACAAAAAGCGGGAATGTGCTAATAAAGTTCGCGGATGACACAAAGCTGGGGGGTATTGCTAACACAGAGAAGGACCGGGATATCATACAGGAAGATCTGGATGACCTTGTAAACTGGAGTAATAGTAATAGGATGAAATTTAATAGTGAAACGTGCAAGGTCATGCACTTAGGGATTAATAATAAGAACTTTAGATATAGATTGGGGACGCATCAGTTGGAAGCAACAGAGGAGGAGAAGGACCTTGGGGTATTGGTAGATCACAGGATGACTATGAGCCACCAATGTGATATGGCCATTAAAAAAGCTAATTCGGTTTTAGGATGCATCAGGCGAGGTATTTCCAGCAAAGATAAGGAGGTGTTAGTACCATTATATAAGGCGCTGGTGAGACCCCACCTGGAATACTGTGTGCAGTTCTGGTCTCCCATGTTTAAGAAGGATGAATTCAAACTGGAACAGGTTCAGAGACAGCCTACTAGGATGATCTGAGGAATGTAAAACCTGTCATATGAAAGGAGACTCAAAGAGCTTGGCTTGTTTAGTCTAGCCAAAAGAAGGCTGAGTGGGGACATGCTTGTTCTTTATAAATATATCAGAGGGATTAATATTAGGGAGGGAGAGGAATTATTTAAGCTTAGTACCAATGTAGACACAAGAACAAATGGGTATAAACTGGACTCTAGGAAGTTTAGACTTGAAATTAGACCAAGGTTTCTAACCATTAGAGGAGTGAAGTTCTGGAACAGCCTTCCAAGGGGAGTAGTGGGGGCAAAAGACATATCTGGCTTTAAGATTAAGCTTGATAAGTTTATGGAAGGGATGGTATGATGAGAGAGCCTAATTTTGGCAATTGATCTTTGATTATCAGCAGATAAGTATGCCCAGTGTTCTGTGATGGGATGTTGGATGGGATGGGATCTGAGCTACTGCAGAGAATTCTTTCCTAGTTCTGGCTGGTGAGTCTTGCCCACATGCTCAGGGTTTAGCTGATCGCCATATTTGGGGTCGGGAAGGAATTTTCCTCCAGGGCAGATTGGCAGAGGCCCTGGAGGTTTTTCGCCTTCCCCTGCAGCGTGGGACATGGGTCACTTGCTGGTGGATTCTCTGCAGCTTGAGGTCTTCAGACCACAATTTGAAGACTTCAGTAACTCAGGCATAGGTTAGGGGTTTGTTATTGAAGTGGATGGGTAGGGTTCTGTGGCCTGCTTTGTGCAGGGGGTCGGACTAGATGATCACATTGGGTCCCTTCTGACCCTAGAATCTATGAATCTATGAATCTTTACCCTTTACCATGAATATGTTTAACTGTTATCCTAGAATGCTGAATGTCTCTTGTTCAAACCTGTCTTGAGAGGGTTCAATACTTTTTGTGATGGGTGGGTATTTCCAAAACACTCAACATGGGCCTCATTCTGCTCCCATTAAAGTCAATGTCAGTTTTATCATTGACTTAAATGGGAAAAGGGTTAAGTCAACATTGAGTCCGTTTGAAAAATCTTACCTATAATTCAGCACACTAGCTTGTTCATTGGGTAGAATAGGTACAAAAGTTAATATATGTATTACCTTGAAAATTCCCATTTATATATTACTTGTCACAATGTCACAGGAAAAGCTTTTGCTTTTGGTCATGGATCTTTCCTATTAAAATAAATGATAAGCATCTCTCTCTCTGTGTGAAACAGTATAGCTTTGGTTGCCTAGTAACAACAAATGAAAAATATTGAAAAACAGGACCGAGGAGTCCAGTAAAATGAACAACAATACTTACATCAGTGTAGTGAGAGGAGTCTTGCTGGCTTGGTGAAGAGTGCAGGTTTATCACTCTAGAACATTTACTATTTGAAATATTGGCTACATTTGTAATAGAATCCAAACTTGACTGCACACACTCATATCACAGGAGTAAAAAACAAAATATTGACCATTTGTAACGTAGCAGCCCATTAAATTGCTTTCACAGCATTGTGAATATTCCATAGGGTAGCTCACTTTGGTTTAATTGGATAGTGGTGCTTCTGAAAATGTACTACTCTAGCTATCTTCCCTTTATAATACATGGCAGCACCTTATCTTTTTTTTTGCAGCATCTATAGCACTTTTTTTTCAGATAAGCTTTCTTGTTTTGTTAATTGTGCATAAATAATTTCAAATATATGCAAAGTACATTTGATATTTCAATACCTTTTTTTTTACCAGATAGGCCTACTATTTAAATATCCACCAGTAATTCACAAAAATAGTAGCTCACTTGAGGACCAATAAACATATTCATAAATCTCTTTTGAGAATGAACATTCCCAGACTAAGGACTGACCCTTCAATCTTTGCTATCTTCCACCTCCAGATTGTGCATGCATGTGTGTGAGTGAGAGTGACACAAACCAGAGCCAGTTCTGCATTCAGCTCCATGTGGGCAGACCTCTAAAGTCAATGGAGTTCCATATGGATGCAAAGTTCTACCCAGATGGATCTCATTGCAGGATCAAAGAGATAAAGTGAGTGAGGTAAATATCTTTTAGTGGATCAGCTTCTGTTGGTGAGAGAGACAAGCTTTCAAGCTTACATAGATATCTTCTTCAAGTCTGGGAAATGTGCTGAGAGTGTCACAGCGAAATACAAGGTGGAACAGATTGTTTAGCATAAATAGCTAAAACGTATTTCCAAGGACTGTTCAAGGTGAAATGGCCATTTAACATCTCTCCAATTATGGAGAGAGTTGGGGATGGGAGGGAAGGAAAAAAGCTGGGGTCGGGAATAGTGGGTTACAGATTATTGTAATAAACAAAAAATCCAGTGTCTCTCTTCAGTCCCTGATTTTTAGTGTCTAGCAAACTTGCAAATTTAAGCTCCCAGGCTCATCTTTTGAAGATGCTGTGCTGGTTTCCTTTGAGGATGAGGACTGAGAGGTCAAATATTGAATGAATTTCATATTGTGAAAAGTGTTCACTCACAGATGACATGGGTTTCTGTCTTTTATCATTTTGCTATGTGAGTTCGAGAGTGTAGTTTCTCCCCTATAGGTGTTATTGTGGCATTCTGACATCAGCACTATTGCCTTGATAGGCATGTTCAGACTGAAGGACATGCTTGATTAATATGCTGCAACCACTCTTCCTATGTATGTAGACATAGGGAGAAGGAAAGGAAGGAGAACCAGAGAATATGTATGTAGGAGACAGAGAGAAAAAGGAGACTGAGAAAGGGAGTGTCTATAGGCGATAGAGTGGAGAAGGAGTGTTTGTGTGTATGTGTATATTTAGAGAGAGAGAGACAGAGTTAGAAAAGGTCAGACTTAGGTAGGAAAGACCAAGAGACAAGAAATAAGCACTTGCAACATTTTGTTACCTGCTATCCCTGAGCTACTAGGGAAAAGAAAGACATTTCATGAAAGCATAGCAAAAATATTCTCACAGCTTTTTTCTACAACCAAGTGTTTTTCTTTGTGTTTTTATCAGGGTCAAAGATAAAGTGTTGCTGAAAATAATGCACATTGGCAGGGGGCCCTGATGAAGGAAACTGATATTTCAGGTTGTCTTTAGTGAGTAGCAGAATGCAGAAGCATATTATGATCCATAAATATATATGTCTCTAATTTATCACTATTATGTTAATATAGGAACTAATCTTGGACTTTAATAAAAAACAAATCACAGACAACTCAAAGTTATGCAAATCTGTCTGTATTTGCATTTGTTTACTTCACAGTGTGGACTTAAAATGCTCACAGTGTAAATAAGGATTTCATAACTGCACTATATATATAGTTTAAAACACATAAAAATGTAATGTGAAATAAGGACTTCTATGCCAATTTGACCAGTTTAGAAATTGGTTTCTGCTAGGTCATTTGTTTATGAAATTTGCTCTACAAGTAGAGCAGCTGGATACACAATAAACATATGAACATTCAAGTCAAATTTCCTTCTGTATCCTGATTTCTCATCATTTGTGGTAATGGGCGTTTGGTGTGGAGGAGTAGGGAAGGCCGTGGAAAGAAGGAGGCCGAGACATTCCTTTTGGAAGACTTTCATTCTCTCACTTTTTGTTTTGTTAGCATTTTGGTCAAATTTGCTAGATATAATGCCAGTTTGGTAGTTCTAAGACACAGAGATCACTCTCTCTAGAATGGCCAAATCTTTTCCAAGTTTTAAAACTAAAAATAAGTAGTTTGTTATGGGGAAATCCAGATACATCTGCAATCTAGGGAAACAATGCTATAATATATTTAATTATCTTGCCTTTTATGTCTGATTTGTTGTTTGTAAACTATTCAAGGCAAGGGCCAGGTTGATATCTGCATCTTTCAACTGCTGATCATAGAATTGGCACTTAACAAATCGTAGCTGAAATTTTAATCCTGATAACTGCCTCTTTCTTGTTTCATACTTTTGTTGTAAGGAGACATCTCTCTGGAGGCAACAGTAGACTTTGGAGATAGATTGGCAGCATTCCCTATTGAACAAACAGGCTTGCAGGATATTCAGGGGAAAGCTTCACACTTTCACCTCTCGCTTACATAGCTCTTCATGGAAGAATGCTCTGGACCTTTACCTCTCTTTCCACCAGGATAAAGATGATGATGTCTGAGTGGTAAATTGTTCCAAGGAGAGTTTTTGATTATTTATAATCTCAGCTCTCTTGGGGAAAGCATGACTGTGGGAAAATAAAAGCTCTTTAACATGTTTTTTTCCCTGATTTTATATTTATACTCTAACCAGAGTAGAATCTCCTACCAAAAGTGTCCAAAAACCTCACATATATGAAAAGCTTGAATTTCTCCCTCTCTAGAGAATCAAATGCAGTTTCAGTAATAGGTTAGCATTTGCAAAACGTAAGGGGTGAAATGCTGCTGCTGTTGAAGTCCATGTGAGTATTGCCATTGACTGCAGTGGGACCGGCAGATAACCTAGGAACTATACAGATTAAAATGCTTGCAACGAATCTTAAAAGTTCTCATTTATTAAGTCATGGAAAAACATTACATTTCTCTAAAGCCTAAGTAATTTCCACATTAAGCTTCTTAATTATATGAAACTGTGCAGGACAGAAATAATTCAAAACAATTCATTAATCATTGAGGCAGGTTGTATAAAAAAGTTATTTATTCTGCAACAGAAAACCTTGGTTCTTTTGGAAATAACATGATATCACAAACGTTTTTTCCAAAATGCTTAGCTGAAGGCCCTCCTCTGTGCTCTACTGCTTTGGATGATGTCTTAATTCTCAACCTTATTAGCAAAGGCTCTTTAAAAAGGTCATCAAACAGACAAATTTTCTAGAAGAGCAGAATATCTTACGGGTCACACTTTGTATTAAAGGTTACATTTATAAATTATTATTAAAGTGTTAAATTATTAATAGTTTAATAAATAGTTAATCAATAGTAATCAAGTGTTATAAAGTCCAACTGTTAATAGGTTGCTTTACCTATGTATAATAACTTTTTCTGATGTCCTGATAAGCATCTATAACACATACTATACATATCTGTAACATGCTTAGAACATTACACAATCATTTATTAACTCTTTCTCGATTATTTGTAAATACACCTTTAATATAAAGAATGACCATTTTATGTCTGTGTAAATTTATCTTAAATATAGTTGATTGTGTGGCTAAAGTCTTTCAATTGAGAGAACTTTTTACTCTACCATTCCTTTTTGGAGTAAGTCGTTTCACTTCTCTCTTTGCAGTTTATCATCCCAGTGGAAGGCTAATCGAAAAAAAATGGGAAGAAAATTGCTGAAGAATCTATATTCAACAATAACAGCAATAAATCAAATTCAGATTTGTTTTCCCCTTGTTTCCATACATTTATCCTTAAAATGTAAACATTTAGTGGTGATCTTTGAGAAGTAATAGGGTTCAACTAAAATAGTTGAATTATAGACAACAGAAAATGGCTATGTAAATACCTGTATTTGGAACACAGTTTAAATATTTTCATATAGAAAGTCTGAATTATTCTCCAAAGGAGGGATATAGTTTCTGTCATAAAACCTTTAAATTGTGTTTTGTTAGCAGTTGACAGTTGCCAACCCAAGAAAGGCAAGGTAAGTTACACTGAAATAAGTGTTCGAAGAAAATAAAGTCATCTTAAATCAATGAAGAGAAAGCCATGGCAAACTTGATAACAAGTCCACTGTGGCAGTAATTAGTGCCCAGTGTGTACAATGACAAAGATGTCATTTCAAATGGAATTTCAATAAGTTAAATAATGAAAATGCATTCTGTAGAAACATGTGATGTACAAAAAATAATGTACAAAAGTCCTTGTTAAACTTTCATTCCTCTTGTTTGTAGAGAGTTTGAAGCAACGTACTCACTGGAAACTTCTTTAGTAATACATATTAAATTTAGTGGGTTTAAAAATAATTGTATTACAAATAGAAGGCTTTTCATAGAATATCAGGGAACTCAGGAGGTCATCTAGTCCAACCCGCTGCTCAAAGCAGGACCAAACCCCAGACAGATTTTTACCTCAGACCCCTAACTGGCCCCCTCAAGGACTGAACTCACAACCCTGGGTTTAGCAGGCCAATGCTCAAAATGCTGAGCTATCCCTATTGTTGGAGTCCAGGAGGTCTCCACTGGTTTCCCAAATTGTGCTTTTTAATACAGTCATAGCCTATATCTGTCTCTCTCTTGCTCTCTCATGTACACATAAACAAAGGATGTATCAACACTCCAGAATGCACACCTTGTTTTGGCTTATGCTTCATTCTAGCTGGCGAACTGGACTCTCTGTTTTTTTGTGTGTTTCCTTAAGCATAGAAAGTCACTGTACCTGGTGATAATCAATTGTTAAAGTTAATCTCCCATTAAAGTAAATGATGGAATTTCATTCCTCATTTGCTACTGTTCTGTTAGGATGCATACAGCACAAAACAATGGTGAATTAGTTTACATTGTCAAGTGTATCTTCATTACCAGAAGGGCTGGAAAATAATTTTTGCTTCATTTTTAGAAGGATTTATACTTTTTGGAGAAAGCACCAATATCCACAGTAAGACCATAATTGAATATGCATTTTGAATTTTTAGTACCCCTGATGATGGTAGCTACAATCAGATCTACCTGTAGTGTTCTGGTGAGGCATCAACTTTTTGGAACATTTTTTGTCTCTTTTTATAATTAACTAGGGTCCAACCAGGAATGTGTTTTAAATTTGTGTGTGGTGGATGTGTGTGAAAAAAGACACTGAAGATTTTTTTTTCCCAAATGCTTATACTCTTCCCAGTCCTGAGCGGTTTAGGAGTTTTGGTTCGGCTACTAAACTCATTTTTTACAAGCCCCCAAACTTATTTGACTCAAAAAGGAGAGAATTTTTACACTACCACTATCATGATCTGGTGCAAAAGTGGTGTCCAGCTCCTTGTGTGTCCAGGAATAGTTTCCAGTTGTAACAGAAGGTCAGCATACCTAGGCATTCATACTGGCAGCAGATTCCATTTTATACCAGAATGGACCCTTATCGACTGAAAGTAGAGCTTCTTATGGCTGGGGCCACAAATCCCTTTTTGTGATCTCGGCACCACTGAGTTCTAGATTGCCGCCACATGGTTGCTTACAGCCCAAAATTTGCTGCAGCCCAAAATTTCTGGTACACCTTTCCCTTCCCTGTCCCCTTCTGTCACCAGCTCCACTCTTAACACACTCTGATGCTGGGCACTGAAGGAGGCGGCAGCAGCATATAACCAATATATATATCTGCTGTTGCACCTATGCTGGGACAATTCCCCTGGCGGCCTTTATGGCCCTTCACATCTTACTAGGGATTTTCCCACTCTTTGTGAGATGCTGTGCTCAGATGTGAATCAGAGGTTATCTAAACAGGGTGAAATTTACCTCTTTGTTGAGCGCTCAGATAAAGCAGAGATCTGATGCTGGCCCCCTGCCTAAGGATGAATTTTACCCATAGCGATCCCATGAAATTTCATAAATGTAATACCAAATTACAAATCCTGGCTCCAGGGAAAGCCATCTGTCACACTAACACTTCTGGAAACTTTTCCAGTGGTCAATTCTTCGAATAATCCACAGCTATGTGAGTTGTTAGGCCCCATCTGCCAAAGGGTTTTAGTGCATTCTGGTGTACTTTTCTTCAATTAATTTAATATAGAATTTAGAGCGGTCAGAAATATTAATATAAAAGTTTAGTGCTCAAATTATCTAACTATCCCATTTGCTTATGGAGATTTAAATTGTCTGCCAGAGAAATATAACAACAAAGATGAATACATAAAATAATTTACATTAAATTATGTGCACGTATTCTTGCTTCTCCCTTTCTATTTCTTTATCCCTTTCTTCTTCTCACCTTCCATCTGCAATACAGCATAGTCATCTTCATACTATTTTTTGCTTGTCACATTACAGTCTCTGATTTTTTTGGTTTTATTATTTTCCCCCTTCTTATGTGTATTCTGTTTTTTCATGGAAAAGGTCTCTTCTTGCTTCACTCCTTTTATCATTCCCTTTGTCAGTAAGCCTTTCTCCCATGTTATGATGCCTCATCCCTTTTTTCTTCCTTTGCTTATTCTTTGCTCCACACTTCTTCCCTCTGTGATATCTCTCCATGGTCCATTTCTCTCTCTTCCCTTCCTGCCTGAGGGTCATAACTTAAATCTTCTGCCTTGAGGTACACCATCTTCAGCTTCTTCCCTCTGACCCCCCACCATTTGCCCCTATACTGCCTCCTTTCTTCTTGTCCCAACACTGGGATTTATCCTTCCTCTCTCTCGCCACCATGAAAGATAAAAGAACTAGGTATTCCTTTCTTCTGCTCTGCCCCTTTGAGAAGGTTCTGCCATTGAACTGCCCTTTTTTTTTTTTTTTTTTGGCAGGAGACCTCTGGCAGATTAGAGGAAGAGCTGGCTTTGCTGCACACAGCTGTTTGTAGAAAAGAGGAGACTTGCAATAACCCTAGCACTATCAGTGGAAGTACATGCAACTCCACTGCAGAGTTGGATCGGTTGGGGATCCTCCTTAAAAATGATGAGAACTGTGTTCACCGGATTTGCAGTTCCCAAAGGCTGGTTTCTAACTGGCTGTTGAAAGGACAAAGGGACAAGAAAATGCTAGTACCAACTCCATCTAATCCTGTTTATATTGTGGGTGTTATATCTGGAATAAAAAAAGGCTGGATGCTTTCTTGGTTTTGTTTTTAAATAAAGTACTGAAATTACTCCTGCCATTTAAAGTGTCCCCAAATAAGATTGTGTCCATGGGCCCCAAAGGTTGGCATACTGCACAGCAGGGATTTCTGAACAATATGTGAGCTGTAAAATCATACCAATGTAAAGCTGCAGCACATTTATTTTATTTTGGTGAGAATAACTCAACAGTTTTCTAGCTCAATGTGATGATCACATTGATATTTGCTGGCACTCACCTAACCAAATCAACCTGGTTTCTCTTACAGAGTCAAAAGCAGGTACAAACACACAAAATTCAGCTCAGCAAAATAAGATCAGGGAAAATCCCTAAATGAGACAGCAAAATATAAGGCACAAGCTTTAATGTGGACTTGATCTTCCACTGCTCTTGTCAGTCAAAAGGACTGGCAGCCAAATTCATCTATAGTGTAAACTCATTAAAGGCAATGAAATGATTTTGTAAGTAAACTCAAGCAAATGAGATCTGGCCCTTTGTGGTATTTTGCAAAGCTGGGCTAACAAAACAATAGCTGGATCAGCTGCATTGTGAAAGCTAACCTGGCAGTGGCTGAAACTCCTTATTAAGATCCCAAATCAGCAAAAACTTAAGCGCACCAATAATGAGTCAGTGAAACTGAAGCACATGTGAATAGTACTTTGCTGCATCAGAGCACAGAGGCTTAGCTTGTACAGAAACACTGGAAACATTATAAAAACCCCCAAACCAATTGCAATTTGCAATTTTCTGGTGTTTGTGATGCCAACCCTGTCCCTGGTTTTGCATAAATGCATTCACATCTTACATTACATTCTTCTTCACCCCCAAAATACAAAATGTCCATACCTAGCAACCTCTTTAAGTTGCAGTTATTGCTATGCAAACTTATTTCTATCAATTTTTGTCAATTCTTGTTTTGATAAGTACAAACAATAACAATTGGCTGTATATCAGCTTTTCTTTTAAAAAGAACGAACAGTCCTTTGTCAAGACACATCAATCCATTCAATTTGCTTGTGGAAATTGGTTTTGTTGGTGCTATTGTATGCACCAAGATGAGTGGGAGGAGAAAAGTTGCTGTTTAAGCAGAATTGCTAATTTCCTATCAGAACTGAGAAATATGGAATACTGGTTTGTATGGCAGGTGTTACAAATTTTCTGGTTAACACTGAGAGAAATGGATTGCAGAATTTGTTTCACAGGTTCATATTTTCCATCTTTTATGTGAACAAATATAAATATTCTTCATTTCCATCAATTGCAGGCATCCAAAGAGTAATCATTTTAAAACTCTTCACTACAATGGAAGTTATAGAGCATTTTACCTTATACAGGAAGAATAAGATGTAATTCTGCCACTGATATCTGCTGTTGCAGATGCTGGTGATAGTAGCAGGGGTTGGGATCTTTGTGTTATGAAGCCCCGACCCAAAATAGCACCCAATATTCTATGGCTAACCCTTTTTGGCCTTTTCTGTCCCTAATTCTTACTACAACTTTTTAACCATAAAGCTATTTTCTCCTCTCTAGTGATTCCAAAAACTATCTTAGAAGGCAGTTAGCCCCAACAAATCTTTTCAGTTTATCCCATTCCCCTATAACTTAATATATTGTCTATTCTTTAACAATGAGTTGACATTTTTAACTACTGGTGATTATTTTTTATTTTTATTATTCTACCATGTCTAAGAAGATTTACCAAGATCTAAATTCTTGAAAAATGTGAGGCTGTAGTGGTCTATGCTTCAGTTTTGGAGTATGTACCCTCCCTCAAACCCAAGGTACAAATACTAACAGTTTTGACTCGGTCCTTCACTCTTCCAAGCTAGACATGTTCAGTTCCAGGAAGATTATTGCAGAATGATGTTTCAGATGATACTTTAATATGCTATAATAGATATTTTCTGATCTGTGTGGACGTTAAAGTCTTTATCACCATGCAATATTCTATCATGGGTCAGGAATGCACTAAATAATAAAACAGCTGAAGTTGCAATCGTTGATTACACGTAGTTGACCAGCTCTCAGCTCCTCCTAGTCGGCTCACTCTTCTCCTCTTATCATTTCCTATCCTGAAGGAATTCTCCCCTCTTCCCAGCTGTATTTGAATCCCTACACTCTTAAGAGCCATTTCCTCCATACCCCAGTAGCCTTCTCTCAGAAAGAGTTCATGCCTTCTTCATAGTTGTTGTTAAGCAATTCAGACACTTTTGAATATTTTGGCCGGTAATTCCGAATGTCTCCATTTTTGGGTGCTCAACTTTGAGGCACCATAAAGGAGCCTGGATTTCAAAGGGTAGGTGTTCATTACTTTCTGAAAATTGGACCCTTTTAAGGTGTCTCGATTTGTGCACTCAAAGATTGGACAATGTTAAATCACTGCTCACTGTGATCTCACTTACAATTGACTTTCCACCTATGTAATTCCATTAACTTACCTGTGGTTACTACTGACTTGCACCAATGTTTGTAAGAAATGGTAGCACTATTCAGAATCAAGCCTTTGAATATCCCTCCAACTTTAAATATTTAAGAGGCTAAACATACCAGGGTGCTTTTTTAAGTATAGGTGTTTGTCCTGATATGCTTAGCCAAAATTTTCCTGCCTCACCACTGTGGTGCAGTGTTAGCTGTGCACCATTTGATTCCTACTGTCCACTCCAGTGGTAGTTTTGTGTGTATATAAAGTACTTTGGAATCCTTTGAGATAAAAAGTACTATATATAATAGCAAATAATCATATAAAAAATGCCTACTACCTTATCTAGCCTGGTTGAAAAAGAAGGAAGGTTAGCATCAGGTTGGCAGCTGGTCATGAAACATTTGCCATAAACTGCCATTATGAGTCCTTAT
This sequence comes from Gopherus flavomarginatus, assembly GCF_025201925.1. Taxonomy (NCBI): domain Eukaryota; kingdom Metazoa; phylum Chordata; order Testudines; family Testudinidae; genus Gopherus; species Gopherus flavomarginatus. The sequence goes on along the minus strand of NC_066617.1, from coordinate 43,947,964 downwards.
ATAGTATATACGTACACACACACACACACACACACACACACACACACACACACACACACACACACACACACACACACACTAGATTCACAAAAGGACTTAAGTGAATGTCACTTTCGGCTCCTAAATCCCAGATTCAGGCCGAACTGGGAATCACAAAACACTCACTCAACTGCTGCTGAACACTGTAGGTGCCTAAAGTCACTTGGCATCTAAATGTTTGCAGTAAAAGTTCCCCAGGAACCTATGTTTTTGTCTCTGAGCATGCACATGGCAGCCTCATGCCAGGCATTTAAACTGCTAAGCCCCAGAGTGATTCATGAACTAGGGGAAGATGTGTTCCTCTGTTGAACTTGCCTGCGGATCCAAATTTGGTAAGTGTGCTTGAGGAGGGAGTGGAAGAAGGACTTCCTTCATAACTTTTAGTTAGGTACTCTCCTGGGATGTGGGAAACTTCTCATTCAAGTCTTCCCTCCACCTGAGGGGGAGAAGGGATTTAAACAGAGAGCTGTCATTTCTTAGGTGAGGATATGGGATAGTCTGGGCTATGGGATAGTCTGATATGGAGCTCCTGCAATTTCTCCTGCTGAAACTGTTCTATTGTGACTAAATAATGAAAGAATCATTGGGCCAGAGAGAGCGAGCAAGCAAGAATGGCAATGATTCTGCTACCTAATGGAAAAGAGATCTCACAGAAACTGAGGCCAGACAAGGACAGAGTGAAAAAGGCAGCCTGAAGGCACACCTAAAAATGTGTGGCTGACCCTGAAAGAAACTTGAAGATTGTTTTTAGGGCAAGAAGAACAGGCTGAACAGAGTGAGCAAAAGAAGCTGTTTCCTGTTATTTGATTCCTCCTGAGTCCAGAGAAACAGGACTTTGTATATTCTTTGTAAATAAACAAAATTGCATGAAAGAAATATCTGACTACTACCAATTTCTATCTACTCCCAACTGGAACACCCCCAGATCCTCAAGCTTTGATGAGGTGCTTGGTTCGAAAAGGCAGAACAGATGATTTGCAGCTGAGAATCCCAAGCAGAGGGAGGTGCCTTCCAGTAGCCTTTCTCTGAGAGTAGGGTGGATCTTAGAAGACAGGTCATGGAGGATAGGTCCATCAATAACTATTAGCCAGGATGGGCAGGGACGGTGTCCCTAGTTTCTGTTTGCCAGAAGCCGGGAATGGGTGACAGGGAATGGCTCACTTGATGAATACCTGTTCTGTTCATTCCCTCTGAAGCATCTGGCACTGGCCACTGTTGGAAGATAGGATACTGGGCTAGATAGACTTTTGGTCTGACCCCATGTGAGATTCTATACCTTGAGGGAGCGTGCTGTAGTCCCCATATTCCTCATTTTCATATAATCCTGATCTTACATATAAAGCATGCCTTGTAAGGTATCAGGAAAAGGTTATGATCTGCTGAAAGTCATTTCTCTATCCATATATGTGTGTCATGAATGCATATGAAGTTAGGAGAATTGTGTAATTTGATTGTCACTAAAACATGCTGTAAATTGGGGGAATCAACCAGATATTAGCTCCCCAGAGGCAATAGCAAGGAAAGCAACCAATGCCCGGGTGGGGTGTCAATCAACCCATCAACAGCCATTGTCCAGCAATGACTCAACTGCATGAGGCCACACGAGGGGAATTGCTCAGCCTTGCTTGGAGAGACTCAGCAATGCCCCACTGACATGACTGGACTTGTGTTCCACAAGTACTTGGACTGAGGGTATAAAACAGAAAGAGTGGACACATGCTAGGCCTTTCTCTTGCCCCCACCAATGCTGCAAGCAACCAAGACAATGAGAAGAAGACAAGATTCCAACAGAGGAGATAGGCCCAGGTTTAAGGAACAAACCTGTATGTTAAGGACTGCAATATCCTAAGAAAACTGCTTAATCTAGTTGCTGCCCAGTCTAATAGGTTTGAGAGTTTAGGCCTGGTCTACATTACGCGTTTAAACCTATTTTAGCAGCATTAAACCAATTTAATGCTGCACCCGTCCACACAACGAGGCCCTTTATATTTATATAAAGGCCTCTTTAAACCGGTTTCTGTACTCCTCCCCGACGAGAGGAGTAGCGCTGAAATCGATATTACCATATCGGATTAGGGTTAGTGTGGCCGCAAATCGACGGTATTGGCCGCTGGGCGGTATCCCACAGTGCACCACTGTGACTGCTCTGGAAAGCAATCTGAACTCGGATGCATTGGCCAGGTAGATAGGAAAAGCCCCGTGAACTTTTGAATTGCATTTCCTGTTTCCCCAGCGTGGAGCTCTGATCAGCACGGGTGGCGATGCAGTCCCAAATCCAAAAAGAGCTCCAGCATGGATCGTACGGGAGATACTGGATCTGATCGCCGTATGGGGAGACAAATCTGTTCTATCACAGCTCCCATTACAGAAGACGAAATGCCAAAGCATTTGAAAAAAATCTCCAGGCTATGATACAGAGTCCACAGCACAGTGCAGTGTGACAAGCATAACAGAAAGCCAAAGAATCAAATGGATGCTCATGGAGGAAGGGAGGGCGGACTGAGGACTCCAGCTATCCCACAGTCCCCGCAGTCTCCAAAAAGTATTTGCATTCTTGGCTGAGCTCCCAATGCCTGTAGGGTCAAACACATTGTCCGTGGTGGTTCAGGGTATATCTCGTCAATTTACTCCCCCTCCCTCCCATGAAAGAAAAGGGAAAAAAAATCGCTTCTTGACTTTTTTCAATGTCACCGTATGTCTACTGCGTGCTGCTGGTAAACACAGTGCTGGGGCAAGGAACAGCAGCATCCTCTCCCCTCCCTTTCCCGGTGGCAGGTGGTACAATATGACTGCTATCCATCGTCATCATCAGCCTGTGAGTGCTCCTGGCTGCCCTCAGGTGAGTTCGGCCGGGGGCGCCTGGGTAAAAATAGGAATAACTCCCGGTTATTCCTGGCAGATGGTACAGAATGGCTGGTAACCGTCCTCATCATAGCAACTGGGGGCTGAACTCCATCAGCCCAGCCCCTTTCATGTCTAAAGAAAAGATTCTGTACTGCCTGAGTATCATAGCAGCGGGATGCTGCGCTCCTCTCCCCTCCACAGTTTAATGTCCTGCCTGGACTATCACAGCAGCTGGAGGCTGCCTCCCCCTCATTTTATCTCACTAAAAAGTCAGTGTTTCTTATTCCTGCATTATTTATTACTTCATCACACAAATGGGGAGACCCTGTAATGGTAGCCCAGAAGGGTTGGGGAAGGAGAGAAGCAATGAGTGGGGTTGTTGCAGGGACACCCCCTAGAATGGTATGCAGCTCATCATTTCTGTGGGATCTGACACGGAGCGGCTGTGCTCTCTGGTTCTCTGATACATTGGTTCTCTAGTACACTTGCCCCATATTCTAGACTGGGCTAGATAGAGGACTGACTCTATTTTTAGATACAACATAAAGGAGGGAATGACCCAGTGGGTCATTCCCATTTTTGTCTTTGGGCCCCCGGCCGACCTCAGTGAAGGTCAGCCAGGAGCACCAATGACAGCAGCAGATGGTACAGAACGGCTGATAAGCGTCATCTCATCGCCAATTTACAATGGCACAGCAGACAGTACAGAATGACTGGCAACCATCTCTGCTACCTTGCAAAGGCAAATGAATGCTGCTGTGTAGCGCTGCAGTACCGCCTCTGTCAGCGGCATCCAGTACACATACGGTGACAACGACAAAAGGCAAAACGGGCTCCATAGTTGCCATGCTTTGGCGTCTGCCAGTGCAATCCAGGGAAAAAAGGCGCTAAATGATAGTTTGCTGTTGCTTTCATGGAGGAAGGAATGAGTGACGACATTTACCCAGAATCACCCGCGACACTGTTTTTGCACCATCATGCATTGGGATCTCAACCCAGAATTCCAATGAGCGAGGGCGACTGCGGGAACTATAGGATAGCTACGGGATAGCTACCCATAGTGCAACGCTCCAGAAATCGACGCTAGCCTCGGTACATGGACGCACACCACCCAATTATTGTGCTTTGTATGGCTGCATGCATTTGACTTTATACAATCTGTTTTACAAAAACGGTTTATGTAAAATCGGAATAATACTGTAGTGTAGACGTACCCTTAGACTGCTTGCTTATATTTTATTTTATTTTGGTAACCGCTCTGACTTGTTATGCTTTGACTTATAATCACTTAACATCTATCTTTATAGTTAATAAATCTGTTTGTTTATTCTACCTGAAGCAGTGCATTTGGTTTGAAGCGTGTCAGAGGCTTCCCTTGATATAACAAGCCTGGTACATATCAATTTCTTTGTTAAACTGACAAACTCAAAGAAGCTTGCAGTGTTCAGCGGGCATAACTGGACACTGCAAGACGGAGACTGCTCAGGCTGTGTCTGGGACCAGTGGTATTGGCTAGTGTCATTTGGTTGCACAATCCAAGGAGCAGCTTACATGCCAGAGGCTGTGTGTTAACAGCCCAGGAGTGGTGGTTCTCACAGCAATGCAGGGTAAGGATTGGAGTGACCTAGCAGAGATCTGGTCTGGATAACCCCAGAGGGGAACATCACACCCAGTATGGCTGTTTTTATGTTCTTATGTTCACACACTTCTTGGTCTGGGATCCAATAGGGGCAGGGAGGGGGCAGACTTGGGGCAGGGACTTTGGGGAAGGGGTTGGAATGGGGGTGGGGCCAGGCGCGAGCACCCACTGGCGCCGGGAAAAGTTAGTGAATTCTAGTGATTTTCTAGGCACCTAACAGATAGGCCAGGCTCAAGGTCGCCATGGCTAAGTTTCTTTGTGAATTTGACCAATATATATACAGTGTGAGAGAGAGAGAAATGTAAAATGCTTTTATTCTCCTGAACAGAATAGTACAATAATATGCCATATCATAGTGTTATACCTTTATAGATTCCTTGCTTTGTGATTGTGCAATAGGCACAGAATAGCCAATAACTAGAACAAGAAAATAATAGGCATATTTTGAGAGAAACAATTTTAAAACTTATTGCCGGGATTGTCTACTGGCAACTCCGATGTAGTGCTGGATGGGAAACTGATTAGAGATAGAAACAGATGACCCCTCGTTTTCCAGGAAATTTGCAAGTCAGGTTATTAGAACCAGATAGTCTTATGCAGGGTTGATTAGAGGTTTTGGGCAGTCAGGGAAAAATCTGAAAGTGAGGCCTGCCACCCTTCCAACCCCCCCACCCTCCCTAACACTGTGCCCTTCCCAAGTCAGCACTGCTGCCTTTGGGCGGAAAGGAACTTGTAGGTGCCGTCCATTTCTGCAAGCCTTTCTGCTGCAGAGGACCCTCACAAGTATGCAGCAATTGAATTCAGCACAGAGCCTGAATGAATTTGGTCCACAGCCTGGATTTAGCTTCTGTCACTAAACCTTTAGCATACTGCATGTACTCTTTTATCCAGATTACACATTTTCTTCAGTTTTCACTACTTAGTTTGTCACAAACTTTTGCTGGTGAATACTTTTCAACACTCTAGTATCTTTAGAGCAGTTTCTAATGATTAAAGTTTGGATTAGCCCATTTAGCTCATTTAACCTAAAGAAGTTAATGATTATTTTGCAAGGAAATCAAAGCAAATGGATTTCATTTTGTAAGGGGTTTACTTACTTTACATGGTGCAATTTTCCTAACAGCAATTGAATCTTTTTAATTAAAATATCACAATTTTTTATTTCTCCTACCTATCCCTTCCCCTTCCCTATCCCTGTACTGGAAATATTGGGTGTACTACAAAGTCAGCATTTCAGGTTACCCAAGACTTAAATAAAGACAAACTTCTGATGGTTGCATGTCTTGCATATTTAAAACTTAATAAAATACATTCCATACAAGTTTGGCAGGAAGTTCCATATAAAATGGATTCGTTTCCAGCTGAAAAATGAACTTGCTTAAACATTGACCAGCTAAGATAGTGAACAAATACTGCTTTAATGTAGGTGTCAGACTTTGGGGGAAATAAGGGTGCTTTCAGATCTAATGGAGTGTTATAACAGGCACTTATGTGTAGGAAGACAATTAAAGACTCAAGGCTTGCTCACAGTAAGGCACTTTAAAATGTGTTAGCTGACATATAAACGTTTTTCAAAATCTCTGCCAAAGAGAAAGAGCAAGTTTGCGTCTGGACACATATTAGCTGACCAAGTTGAACTCGAGGCTCACCTTGACCACCAAATGTATGTTAAAATTCTTGAGTAGACAGGATTGTATTTTAAAACATGTTAAAACTTATTAGGTAACATGTTTTAAATCTATCTCTGTTATCGTAGTTTGGACAAGCATGTCAGTGGTACCATCCCAAGACAGAACCTTCCCCAACTCTTAGTAACACATGGACTCTTAGGGCAAGACCATTTCCAAGCACACGACAGGAAACTCTCCCTTCTATGTCTATGGGCAGGAGCCAATCATAGTTTGTTTCATGGCTGAAGTAGCCCTCCCATGTCCAAATACACTTGTGCTATATGTCTCTGTAAGAAGATTGGCAGATTGTTCTGTGATAGATTTCCTGGCCCGACTTCCCTTTCCTCAGTACCTCCACCTGAGACTTGAGCATTTCTGCAAGGGAGCCCCTGCAGCATTCATTCCATGCATCTTCTTTGTGTGGCCTTTATAAATCCAGCTCTCCCCTCCCTACACAGTAGAATTGCACTGAATTGCTGCCTAGGGCGATCTCTGCAGCTGAGGACTTGATTTGCCCTTATTGGACAAGCCATAAAAGTTTAGGGTCAATCAAGACTGTTTGCGAACCCCACATCTGGGTCATGGATGACATGGTTCTGTTTTGGGTGACCAGGTTTCCGTAGTTTCAAACTTTATTAAAAAGGTCATAAAGGACATAGCTCTTCTAGTTTAATAAGATATTCCTTTGGGATATAATTAGTAAAATGCCCATCAGCCTCTTTGTTGAAGCATCTCTTTCTTTTTTTAATACAAAATTAGTTCATAGTGACAGCTCTACCAGAACGTAATAAAAAGTAATAAAAAAATCCCTCTCAAATGCTTATACTGAGTCCACCTTTTTTTCAACATAAGGAAGGAGGGTGCAGCTACCAACAAGCGTAGTTAATTATCAACTCTTATATTGGGCCTCGTCAAACAGAAATCACATTGGAGATGAAAATGTGTGCAAGAAATTCTGCAATGTTCATGTTACAGTTTCCTCTACATTTTCAATTCAAGGTAGAATAGGTTGAGGATTTTCAGAGGGATCTGGTGAGACCTTTGAGGTGCCCTGGGCTCAGCTTATCAGACCACTGGGAGAGCCTGGAACAGAATTTCAGTTCTCCTGAATTACAGTCAAAATACCCCATCAATCGACCAGATGGCCTCTTCAGTGGCTCCAATGTCTGGAGCTGAGCTTTCAACTTTCGACTTTAGGTCTGAATGGACCCAAAAACTCAGAGCAAAAAACCCCAAAACCCAAACAAATCAAACAGCAAAATTGACTGAGATTTATCTGGACGAAATCAGGGAGTTTTTCATGCTTTTCATTCAAACACAAACCGGATAACGGTCCCTCAGAGTTTGGCTCCATTTTGTTTGCAACAGCCCCATCTCACCAAAAAGTTTGTTCACCTCAGTGAATCATCCAGGGGAACTGCAATGAGTTTTGAGCTGACAGAGAAGAAACTCTAAGCCAAGTGAGCTTCACTTGATTTCATATTTTATAATGAAAAATCATCTTGTTACACCGAAATACTTTTGATAGTACACACAGCCATTTTATTCTGATTTCGTCCTTGTGTTTTTACATTTGAAATGGTGTTGTGAATCTATTTGTCTACCTATCTATGGCCAGTACAAGAGACTACATGCAATTTATCGTTACAGATAACATTTGGGACAAATTGCAATGACAATATAGATGGTTTTGTATATTATAATATAATATAATTGCAATGACAATATAGATTGCAAATATATTATAACCATCTGACAGTTTTCTTGAAAGTAAATAATATGATTCATATTAACTACTGGTATAAGCACATGCAAATGCAATGCAGATGCAAATTGAAGTCAGATTTGTCCTTGATTACTACAATAGAGAATGTATTCTGAACTCCATAGAATGAGGATTGAATAGCACTAAGCAAGGCATCACTTTGGAGCTAAACAGGGAGAGTGGCTGTTCAGTCTGATAATGTCTTCTCCATCTGTGAGTGAATGGATGAAGGGAGTTGAAAGCTTTCAAAACACATAGAATTATTATTAGAAACATGATGATGACCCTCTAACAATTATCCAAACACATTTAAAAACAGGAATTGTGACGTATGTATATGCTGTGAAACAACTGATGTGTTTCAAATGCTTTTCGGTAAATGTGTATGTCTTGGCCACCTAAGAAAAGACAATAAGCCAGAGACAGGACCAGACCACAAAGCCCATTTCCAAATAGACCCAAAGTTCCAGAGTATCTGGACTGATTGTTTTTGTTTGGGCCCATCCCTATAATAAACTGTATTTTATGTTTTTGTGCCAGAGCCTAAGCTGATGTCAATCGATATAGCTCTGTTGAGACCACTGGAGCTATGCTACTGCTACTAGCTTAGAATCTTGCTCCATATGTTAGCATTAAGTATTTTAAATTACCAGTAGGTTCCATTATGGAAGCCAACTTCATGAAGCAGCAAAAAGCTCTTCTTCATTTACAATTAAAAGTACAGAGGCACATATACATATTTTGCATAAAGATTTCAAACGCGCAAGAGAGAGTGACACTGTCAGACTAACTTGCAGGCACTTCCAGTGATCTAATATTGGTAAGTTAATTCTCTCATTATTTAATATCCCCTTAGCTTCTGGGAGCATATGCTGCAATAGTTTAAAAGACGTATAACCAGAGTGTAACTTTATTACTGCACATCACAACACCAGTAATGCAAAGTTTTAGTAGGCACAATGATATCGAACAGAACTTAACAGGGTTAAAACCAACATGTTTAATCTGCAGTGCATAACAATGTTTAATATACCCTAAGAGAACAGAAACAAGTGCAGGTTCAGAAAGAAGTACAAGTCAGTCAGACTCATTTGGCAACTCTAACCCATTGCAGTCCTCCTCCTCCTCTGATTCAGCAACTTTGCTCTGGCTCTGTATATTTTTCTAGTAAGCATGTAACTGAAGCTGTGTAACCCTCAAATATAGTTATCCTTAGAGATTATAAGGAAACTGGAAAGGAAGGAGAATGAAATGGCCAGATCTTTCTGAACAGAAGTCTGCTCTTCTTTTTTGTGGCTTAATCGGGCAATTAATGTGTGGGCATAAAAACTTATCTTCACTTTACAGTCAGTGTATATTCTGCTCTCTTCAGCAGCTGTTCCTCCCAATGCCAACAGGATTTTTTTCTGCACGTATGACCTGGATATACAGTGAACATGGACTTTCACCATCCTACTCCACTGATGTTCCTAATGGGATTTGGGCAGCTTTATCACTATAAAAAGGGGCCCCTCTAAATCTAGCAGTGTAGGGAATATTTTTTCCACAAAGAGCACTTAGTTATTGCTGGGCTCCCAGCAATGTAGTGTCTTAGTTCTAATCTACTTGTAATGATTTCTGCAATGGACATAAGTATTGTGTTTCTTGCTGGTTGGTTTGTTTTCTTATAGGTAGGGTGTTCAAGTTCCTCCATAGCAATCTGCCATCCAAAAGATGGTACTCGAGGTGCTATCACTAAGTGTATGAGAACTTCAGGCCATAGAGAGTTATAATTGAGTTGTATAATTAATCTGTTCAGGTAAAAATATTGGAACTAGTTCTCAGGTCAGCTCTGCCTAGTTTTTGCCATGCTGATGGCTGGTGGCAGATGTCTGGTGGATCTGGCCTCCCCTAGGGTCATCACAGCAGAGCAGTGGAGCAGCACACCAACAAGAGTAGCTATGTAAGTGGAGAGCACAATACCGAACCCTCCCCCACCCACTCCTTTCTTACAGCAGCCAGAAGGGGAAAGGATGAGACTTCAATAGCCAAAAATTGATATAAAAAATAGAAGCTCCAAAGCAGGGTCTGGGGACAGCACCTTGGACAGACTCCCAGCATGCTCCTTGTTCCCAGTGCAGGGCTTCTCACCAGGGTCCTGATCCTGGACCCTGCTGGTGGGGCACTTTCTTCTTTTGATTGGTCTCTGGCTACAAGATATCTGTTTCTCAGTATTGTTCCTGACCTTATTTATGTGTAATTTCACTAGGAAACCTAAGGAGATAATGGGTGCCGAAAGCTATGTATTTATCTTCCATCAAGCTTTGCTCCATGTGAAAGGAAACACAGAACAATATAATCACACTAGTGTGCACCTACATTAAACCTCAAAGTTCCAGTGCTCATTACTGCTACAAATAAAAAGAAGGTTCCAAGAAACAAACCAGCGAAATGATTCCTCCTCCTGTTGATAAAGGTAATACAACAGCTAATGAATGAATATACAAAATAATTTGAACATGATCTTAAATGGGACATTATATAAAGATCAACACAACTTACAGTTGAAAGTCTTTAGCAAACAAGATAATTTAGTAACAAGGAAATTTCACAACACATTAATAATACATCCCAGCAGTAGCCAAGATAAAATTACTTAAGGAAATCCATTAAGAAAGCTGATTCTCCAGTCTTTTTTGCATATAGGAACCCTGCTGAAAGAACTGCACATTTTTTTTCATCTTATTAAAGCTTTAGATGCAGCTAGAGTGGTGAAAGCATGTAATGAATACATCACACATTTATGTGTTTTTGTTTGACACAGCAGTGATACATTACTCTAGCACTAGAATCCTCAAATCAATGTAAATTGTAGAAATTCTATCAAGAGCAGTTTTGTAGTAATAGAATGTCCTTATCGGGTGTCCTTAATATTCAACATTCAACTACTCACTATTAAATGAGTTTTCCAGTCACTCTCTTCAAAGTAGGAGCCTATCTTCAGCTTTTAGCGCAATTATGGAGAATAAACATACAGTGGAATCTAGAAGCTGAAAGTGATACCAATGTCATTAAACTATTAAACAAAATAGGATGTAAGAGATACTTGAGAAGCTTTGTAGTTTAATTAAAACTTTTGAACTTCCATTCTGTCTATATCCGAAAGCAAGTGATACAAATATTGTTTATTACATATTATATTTACCTTGAAAACTAGTAAGTGGGGCATTCTATTGAAATGCAAGGCATCTTTCAGCCACCAACTGATAGTTTTTAAAATAGTTTCTTCCTCCACACACAGGTACCTAAAAAGACTCTAAAGAAAAAATTCAATATCACACTTAGTAAATGAACAAGAGTGAAGAACTCAAGCATCCTCTCCTCAAGCAATAAAGGTTGTCCAGTTCACCAGTTTATGCTGGGGCATAGAATTGTAGCCGGGCTTTCCATAAACCAAACTCCCACTGCTAATTTATGTTATTGTTAATTGATTATACAGTAATGCTTTTTTCAGTAGAATTCTAGGTAGGGAATGGTACTGAAGAACAATAACTGAATTCTAGAATCCCATTAAAGTAACTCGTTATTTTGTATTTAAATTAATTGGTACATAAATTTCCTCCCTGCACAAAACCCATGAAGAGGAACAAAGCAACCAGAGTAATCAACAGGTCTATGAGACCCCTCTGTCAGTGAATTTCTCATTCAGTTTATAGAAAAAGTGAAAGTGCAAAAGTGAGCTGCTGGAGAAGAAAATCGATTGCTCGGGGATCGATATATCGCGTCTAGTCTGGACACGATGTATCGATCCCCGAGCGCGCTTACATCGATTCCGGAACTCCATCAACCCGAACGGAGTTCCGGAATCGACACGGAGAGCCGCGGATATCGATCCCGCGCCGTCTGGACGGGTGAGTAACTCGATCTTAGAAATTCGACTTCAGCTACGTTATTCACGTAGCTGAAGTTTCGTATCTAAGATCGATTTTCCTCCCCTAGTCTGGACGTGGCCAAAATGAGGGTTTGAGATCCATGAGAAAAATACAGCTCACTACTCTGCTCCAACATAGCCCTTATAGATTTGCGCTATGCATGAATCCATTGTCACCCATTCTTCATGGTGCATTGTGTTGACTTTCATTCTTCTAGAAGAAGCAAGTCCTTGTGTTTAACAAATGTTCCTTCTGTTCTTTTAGGGGACAGGTATAATGTTTAAACAGTAACAGTTCACTCTGGAAATGGGAGCCACCAGTTGCCCCATTGAGAAGGTATGACTGTTTACTCCCTAAAATGCATTTGACCTTTGGACCCATGTAGCCACATTCCACAAATATTCATAGTATTAACACAAACTATTCTGTCCAGTGACCCATCGTAGCTCTCTTCACAGTATTCAGAGAATTGCAGAGTAGAGCTGATCAGGAATTTTAACAACATTTTGTTGTTGTTGTTGTTGTTGTTGTTGGAAAGTGCCAATTTGTCAAACAAAACTTTTCACAAAAAAGTATTGATTTCTCAGCTCCATAGGGGAATTGAGAGAAACTCACTCCAGAATAAATAAGTGCATGAGTCAGAGTGGGAACTTGAACCTGGGTCTCCTGTATCCCAAGTGAGAGTCTTGACACCAGGAAATTGAAGTAGACTTTTTCTCTCTGGCCCAATTAATATTTAATTACTGTATTTATTAACAGCCCTAACAGGAGAGAGAGAGAGGCTCGTGGTTTTTTTTCCATGAAAAATTTCAAAAGGTATCATTTTTGTTCTAATGAAGATCAGAAACAAATATTGAAACATCAGTTTATTTACTTATTTACTAAAAAGGAATGATTGTTTTGCAGACAGTCCTAGTGCAGGGTTTCCATATTTAGCTATTTCACAGCTTGAAGTCGTCAGTGAGTGAAAATACCATTTTCCTCCTGTGTTTAGCACTAAATATGCGTCTGAAAGTGGGTTCAGGATTTGGATTTTGGAACAAAGGAAACAGAAACAGTTTAAAGATTATTTAAAGGCAATGGATTTAAACTGAAGTAATGAAAATGTTTAAGAGTCTGGGGAAATTTCCTAGCATTGAGGTTTATTAGATTGTGGAAATGTCTCCCAAAAGATGTGAGGAAGGTTGTAGATTCCCTATCACTTCAGCAATTTAACTGTAGGAGAGTGTGAAGAGTTTATCCCAGATCTGGGAGGATATACCTGCGGAGTCAAATGCCATTTAAATAGTTGGATCTCCTGTCTATGAATAATATCCAAATTTGAATAATGGAACATCGTCCATCACAATCGAGGAGACTTTAAAAATCTTTAATTTTGATTATACTGTTTTTTACTGATCATATGTAAAACAAACAAACAAACAAACCCAGTGATGTAATGTAACACTTTCTTAGGGTACCCAGGACTGTGATTCACTGTGTTATCCCCCTGCCTTAGTGAGAGAGAGACTTGCTGGTGCTAAACTGGATGTTAGCTCCCTGCTGCCCCCAGTCTGTTAGACACTCAAACAACATCCTCAGGGCTCTGACAGTCATTATGTTGCCTTGCTGCACCCCAGTATCTGGGATCCTCTGAAATATGCCCCTGCAGTGCCCATCAGCTGCCACTTGACACTCACAGTGATGACCAGGTTCACTGTTCCCAAGGGAACAGTTTGGTACAACTCAGTATCAGGTCCTTTATAAAAATATATTTCTGTACTGTGGTGTTAGTGAATTAATTATAAATTTATTATCAAATATTAAAATTTATGAGATACTTAGAAAGGACAGTGGAAACAAATGGTTACATATAAAACAAGAGGTATAACATATTTCTGAGTCTAAACTTAACTTTAGCAGGCTAGAAAACTTACCTAAAGCAGTTTCTCACCTCAAGCTCCTAGCAGCATTTCCAAAAAGGTCAGATTGGGATCCCGTTTTCAGGAATATAATCACATTGTCCAATTACTTCTTCAAGGTGCAGGATAAAAAAGGATTATTTTGCCTTTCTCTTATACTCCAAAGTTCATTGTCTTTGCATCCCAGAGATAGGACAGCCGCCTCTGGTTTAATCTCTGGTGTCTTCCCATCCCCTTGCTTACTCTGTATGTGGGTTAGCTACCATTTTGTTTGATTTACCATGCTTAATTTACATATGTCAGAGAGATACTCAACTTATCTCTTGTCTGGAAAAAATCCATTTGTCAGCTCTGCTGTGGAGTAACATGTTGATACAGAATATAAGGACCATCAGTACATAGACATAACTTTTAAAATATCACCAGTACATTCATTTCACGATTATTGTGAGGTTTGTTGTGATCCTGGCTTTCATTTAAGATCTCATTTATCTTTATTGATAAATACTATGATAGCAATGTGCTGGGGCTCATGAGTTTGTTAGGCCTATAAGGAGTTGCTAACGCAGAATAATGAATCCTTTGCCATCTGGCACCTGTGAGTCTCTGTGTCACACGTCCCCAAATTCATCTGTACATTAAAAGAACACAAATAAAAGGAGATTAAAAATCTAGGATTAGGAAAGTCTGATAATACTGGAGTGACTCAAAGGCTATGTGTCTACACTTGAAGCTGAGTGTATGATTCCCAGCATATGCAGACATACCCACGCTAGCTCTGCTTGAACCAACATACTAAATATAGCAGTGTAGCTGAGGTAGCACAGGTATTGGCTTGGGGTAGCTGCCCGAATACAAGCCCGCCTGGGCCCCCTAGGTACTTGGATGGCTACCCAAAATTGCCTCCCAGGCTACCCAAGCTACTATTGTATGCAGTGATGAGGGAAATGTGAAACTTCTCCATCATTTACCTGTTCAGATATAGATATAACAGGTAGTTTGATGATTATATTAGGGTTATGATTTTATCATGCCTTTTTTATGGAATTATGAGTGTGACATAGTGAAAAAGGCAAAAGTCATGGACCTTTTAAAAAAAGGCAACATTTGTGTCTGGATATTTTTGTACCCAAATCATTTACAAATTTGTTTTTTTAATGCAAACACTAAATACAATGCAAATGCCATGAGAACAGTTCTGAACATGAAGTCAGGCTGCCACTATGATAATAATAATGAGGCAAAGCTTGGATCCTGGAAGTATTTAAGCACATACTTAACTTCAAGCACATGAAAAGTCCCACTGAAATGAATGGGAGCATGCCAAAGCAAGGCCTTAAGTAGCCGCACAATAGTGATGTGGACAATTCTCATTAAAGTCAATGAGCAAAGTATGTATATGACCAACGTTAGAATTTGGTTCATTAATTTTATTTTCAAAATTACCCACTGAGGATGTGATCAGACTAATTTACAACCTAATGATAATGCTCTAAAATCAAATGAATTATTATTCACTAGTTGAGCAAAGTGATTGGGAAGGTAGCATGATACACTCAAGCGCATGCAAGACTGGAACTTGGGTTACCTGGGCTCTATTCCTAGCAAGTCATTTCACCTCTGTGCCTCTACCAGGCAGATGGGGCTTGTCAGCCATGGCAGGCAGTTATTCTAAGAGAAGGAAAACTCCAGTTTCAATATCAAGAACGTCAGGCCTGGTCAAACAATTTTTAAAAGTTATGCTGATCACACATGCTTTATGGGGCTGCACTGTTGACCCTATCCAACACCACAAGGCCAAGCAAGGTGAAGAAAGTACTAAACAAAACATTCAGGAAAACAGTCCCTGCCCTAAGGAGTGTGCATTCTGAACTGGAAAGACATTTCAGATCAAATGTCTATGGAACTTCTGGGTACTCGGCACTTCTGGAAATCTGGCCAATAATGACCAGGAACTGCAATGTACATTTTCAAAGCTCTCCCCGTTTCTGTACTTTTGGGGAAATATTTACTCCTGGGGGAATTCCGCGCTCCTGCAGGGGCACAGAATTCATACCTTCTGCAGATTTCATGGCTCTCTCACCGAAAAATGGGGAAGCCAAGACATCTTTGGGAAGACATGCCCCATCCCAGGCAGTCCAGGCATGTCTGCTGGGAGCAGCTGGCAGCAGAGAACAGATCAGGGGAGGGGAGGGCAAGGGGGAGGACCGAGACTGGGCATGCATGCGTGCTTCTGTGGAGAGACATTAGGGGGTGGGGGTTGGCATGTGCCTGCATGCGAAGAGTGAGAGAGATTCACTCTGTTCCTCTCACTTGCTTAAAGGTGTCGGGTTGTGTGAAGCAGGCTCTGTCCCTGAGGCAGAGCAGAAATGTAACAACTAAGCAGGCAGGCTGCTGATGTTCCCACTGTTAGTTAATTGTTCTCATTCTTAGTCAGTTAAGGCTCCCTTACCTTGCCAGAGTGGTGTAAACTAGCCTTACTGTAAATGACAGTAATGGAATCCTCAGCTAGGAAGGTCTCTATGCTTTCTAGCTTTTCTCCAAATACCAGGGAGGCACAATGAGGATAGATCCGCATTCTTTTAGCTCAGGATCTATTTTATTTATCCATTTAAAAAAAATGCCCGACAATGATTAGCAAAACTATATGACTTTCATCAGGGGCAACTCTAGGCATTTTTCCACCCCAAGCACGGCAGGCAGGCTGCCTTCGGCGGCTTGCCTGCGGAGGGTCCGCACGTCCCACGACGAAGCCGCTGGACCACTGGACCCTCCGCAGGCATGCCTGCAGGAGGTCCGCCAAAGCCGCTGGACCACCAGACCCTCCGCAGGCAAGCCACCAAAGGCAGCCTGCCTGCCACCCTCACAGCGACTGGCAGAGCATCCCCCGCAGTTTGCTACCCCAAGCACGCGCTCGGTGTGCTGGGGCCTGGAGCCACCCCTGACTTTCATGTGTGAAAGTCTGAGCAATTTAAAGTGACATTCTACTTTGCAGAACATCGAACACCAAAATAAAAGTAATGTAACTTAAATGAAAATCCAGGATTATAACTAGAATTCATGGTATTACTTACCAAGTATTTGTAACTTAACTTCCACGTGTTTAGGAAATGCTGAACAGTTATTGTGATTTTTTTTCCTGTATGGTAGTTTAAATAAATTACCCAAATCAGTGAAACTGGTGTAATTATATTGCATTATTTTGAGAATTTTGCATTTTTTGGCACAGAGTTTTGGATTTTTGGTGCAGAATTTTGTATTTTTTGGTGCAGAATTCCCTGAGGAGTAAATATTGTAGATACATGCCCCCTTGCTTCACATTAGAAAAAGATATTATCTAGCTCAGGAACACTTAAATAACAATTAAACAAAAGCCCAATACTCACAGGACCTCTATGAAAAAAAAAGCGCAGCTTTCATTTTGCAGATTTATTTTAGTCAAATTGACACAGTCATATGTGACAGAAATCAAGATAGATGGAACAATAGCAACATTACTGGCCAAGGGATAAAACAAGAAATTCTAATATTCAACATCAACAAAATACTCAGTATGAGAAGATATGAGCAATTAACAGGGATTCAATTTGAATACATTTTAATAAGCCAGCATTCAAAAGCATTTCCCAGTGCATGACAGAGCAACAAAGCAAGCCTTTTACATAAAAAGAAAATTATGGGGAAAGGGGAATAAAATCTTTGGGTCTCTAAATGAGCCTTATTCAGATACTGAAAACCCATTAAAATGTAAACGGTATATGGTGCAATGTACAAAATATAACAAAAACATTTATATAACCTGCCAGTACATGGAAGAAAAATATTTTGGCTTTGGAAACTTATGCATATATGGCCAGTAATGGTATCTCATTATCTATTTTGTCCACTTTATCTCAAGGACCAAAATGACTATAAATATTGTAATACCGTTTGATTTCATACAGAAAATGTCAAAGATGAAAAGTTAAAAGGCTATATGTTTGTGACTTACAAGTACCTCAATAAGGAGAACATATCTGGTACTTTAGGGCTCTTTAATTCTGGAGACAATGGTTTTAATGAGATCCAGTCTTTGGAGGTTAAAAGAACAGGAGTACTTGTGGCACCTTACAGACAAACAAATTTATCTGAGCATAAGCTTTCATGGGCTAAAACCCACTTCATCGGATGCATGCAGTGGAAAATACAATAGGAAGATATATATACACAGAGGACATGAAAAAGTGGGTGTTGCCATACCAACTGTAATGAGAGTAATTAATTAAGGTGAGCTATTAGGTGAGCTATTATCAGCAAGAGGAAAAAAGCTTTTGTAGTGATAACACTGGTCTACAATTTTTGAGAAGTCGTCTGCTTCAGAGATAAAATGTGATATTTATTATGTATTTTGATGTGCTGAATTCAAATATGACAATTAAAACAACTGATTGGCTACTGTTTCTAAGATAGTTAAGTTTTTACATTTTATGTCTATGTATATTGTGTAGATAGTAGAGTTTTAATCATAAATTGTAAACCTAGGTCTTTTCATGTGTTTATGGTTGCTTTACATGATAATATTTCACCTGTCCTGTTTATGTAACACTTTAAAAATCAGCAAAAGGGTTATATAAATAAAATTTATTATGAAACAAAAGGCAAAAAACTATTATGTACATAGTTTAGTCCTATTCAGTGTCTACTTGGCACTTCTTGGCTTGTCTCTTGTATTCATTAAATGGAGCATCTCTTGTCACTGTCCAGCAATAGTCTGCAAGCATTGATGGGCTCCATTTGCCCTGATAGCCTTCCAGGAGATTCCACTGCTGTAGTCTGGAGCCCAACAGCTCTGCCTTACTCTTGGGTACTTCCAAATACCCGACAAGGTCATTCAGTTCACCTTGTGTTATGAGGTGTGGTTCAGAGGAGGAGGATGGGAGAAAATGTGGGTCCTGTGACATCGATGGTTCAGGACCAGGAGTTTCATCCTTTTCCACTTCCTCGTCTGACTCAAGTGAGAATGATTCTAGTGCATCAGGAACCGGCAGTCCTTCTCTGTGGGGTACTGGGCGTATAGCTGATGGAATGTTTGGATAATGCACAGTCCACTTTTTCTTCTTTGACACACCTTTCCCAACTGGAAGCACCATGCAGAAGTAACAATTGCTGGTATGATCTGTTGGCTCTCTCCAAATCATTGGCACTGCAAAAGGCATAGATTTCCTTTTCCTGTTCAACCACTGGTGAAGATTTGTTGCACAAGTGTTGCAGCATATGTGTGGGGCCCACCTCTTGTCCTGATCTCCAATTTTGCAGCCAAAATAAAGATGATAGGCTTTCTTAACCATAGTGGTTATACTGCGCTTTTGTGATGCAAAAGTCACTTCACCACAAACATAGCAGAAGTTATCTGCACTCTTCACACAAATACGAGGCATCTCTGCTCACTTTGACTAAACAGAAATGTGTCCCTTTGCAAAATCAAACACTGACAAATAAGAGAGTACGACACTGTATGATTTCTAGAGCTGATATAGGGCAATTTGTTCAGCAGAGTGATATAAGCTTCATTATGATTGCATCATCCATGACTTCTAGGAATAACATGATGCAATTCATATCATGTATGACGCAATACCAGCTTCAGATTGCATCATTCATTGTTTTGCCTAAAAAGCAAGTACTGTCCAAACCCAGTCATAGATTTATTCATAGATCCAGTCAAAGATGTATTTTAGTCATTTCTGGTTTAAATTGAGATCCCTTCCCTTTATAACTTACTTATCCTCCGCCATTCCCAAGTCAAGGGTCGTATATACTGACCCAATAGCATATCTTGAAAACTAGAGCCAATCAACAATTTTAAGCATCATTTTCATTCTCAGTGACCCAGAATTAGTAAAGTTGGACTACATTTATTTCAGAAGCATTTTGGCTGTAGAGCAGTGTAATCAGGATGGTCCATTTCCAACAGTTGACAAGAAGGTGTGAGTAATAGTCGGGGAAACAGTTTTTACTTTGTATAATGGCCCATCCACTCCCAGTGTTTATTCAAGCCTAATTTAACGGTGTCTAGTTTGCAAATTAATTCCAATTCTGCAGTTTCTCATTGGAGTCTGTTTTTGAAGTTGGAAGTTGAAGTCAGAAAACTCCAAAGTAGAACAGTGGTGGTAATTAACCATTGGAACAACCTACCATGAATTTAAGTGTTGTCATCCATACCATGAAGCTAAGTATCCTCTAAGCCATGAGGCCATACAGCAGGCTATCAAAGGCTGCCCAGGTGGGAAGAGGCACCCCTCCCCTGGCCCAGCCCAGCACCACTGGAGCTGCTGAGGCCATGGATAGGCACCCCTCCTCTGACACAGCACAGCACAGCCCCGCCCAGCCCTGCTGGAACTGCCACGACCGTGGAGAGCCACCCTGACCCTGACCCGGCACGGCACAGCCCCACCTAAGTAGAGCTAGTCATAAAATGTCAAGGTTTTTGCTGGTCATAGCTTTTCTGTCGGAAATTTCAAAATAATTTCATTCTTCAAATGATTTCATGCCATTTTTTTACAAAAAACAATCACTCACCAAAACGAAGAAACAAAACAAAATTACCTGAAAGTTGAATTTTTCTAACGATTTAAAAACAAAATTATTTTTTTGGCTTTCAAAAAACAGCAACCAACAAAAACAAAAAATTGAGGTTTCTTTAGTGTTTCTGAAAAAAATGGAAAATTTTGAATGAACGGAAAATATTTAGAAAACAAAGGCCATTTTCTGCTGAGAAATATTTGATGGAAAACTTTCAACCAGCTCTAGGAGCAAGCCTTTATCATTTCTATATTTGCTTGGGTACAAGTATCAGGGGGTCGCCATGTTAGTCTGTAACCACAAAAACAACAAGGAGTCTGGTGGCACCTTAAAGACTAACAGATTTATTTCGGCATAAGCTTTCATGGGTAAAAAAACTCACTTCTGATGCATCTGAAGAAGTGAGGTTTTTTACCCACAAAAGTTTATGCCCAAATAAATCTATTAGTCTTTAAGGTGCCACCAGACTCCTTGTTGCTTGGGTACAATACCTTTACTCAGACATAACCCTGGAGTGTGTTGTGACAGGACCTCCCAAGTGTGAGTGCACATTAAGGGAGAGAGATATTGAAAGCAAAACTGACATTAGGGAGGGATGGCTATGGTGCCAACAAAGAAAGTAGGAAATTTCTCCTAACAGTCTGGAAAGCCCCAGTGTCAAAGTGATCTCAAAGTGGAAGAATAATAGATGTATATTTTGTGTAGTGATTTCGTTCCTTAAGGACAAGCTTGATCTGCATTTTAAAGCATTGGATGCATTGAATGACTGGCATATCTAACCTGGAACTGAAAACAAAAACTGTTTCTTGGCCTCCAATGGCATTACAAGGAACAAACAACAGCTGCTTTCCATTCTGTACTTTGAGGACTGCACATGCTCACTGTCTCTGTATGAGATATGACTGGCTGAACAGATCCTGTGGAAGGATTTAGTAAAATAGCTAGACAAGCGGGAAAATCAGCTATTTTTTCTTCCCTTTAAGGTAGATCTATATTGCAGCTGGGGTAGATAGACTTATGCTAGCAGGACTCAAGCTAGCATACTAAAAATAGCAATGTGCACGTTCTGGCTCAGGCCGGAAATCAGGTTCTGAAGCCTATGGGATCAGGTGGACTTGAGAGCTAAAATGTCCACATTGCTATACTTAATGCGCTAGTGCGATAGGGTGACCAGATGTCTCGATTTTATAGGGACAGTCCCGATTTTGGGGGATTTTTCTTATATAGGAACCTATTACCCCCCATCCCCTGTCCTGATTTTTTACACTTGCTATTTGGTCACCCTATAGCATGAATCTGTCTATCCGCGTTGGGAGAGTTGCTCCCAGCTGCAGCATAGACATAGTGGTATTTATAAGAAAGCTTTAGTGGAGAGGCAAACATTCATTGCCAGCTTCAGGGCGGGAACACCAGTCAGTCAATGCACTCAGGCATTTTAACGGCAAGTCAGCAATAAATCCAGCAGGGCATCAATCAGTAGATGTCACTTTTCCAGATACGTGTGTTGGGCAACAGGATTTTTCCTAGCTTTCTGCGTGTGCGTTCCAGCCAGATAACAATGTTAATAATCCAACATTTAAAAAAAAAATCAAAAAGCAAAACAAGATTTAAGATTCACAATCACATGCTGACTGAAAGCCTGTGAATTATCTTAAAATATAACATTTCTTTTGAGAAGAGATAGGCCTGGAACAGAAAGTTCAGATCCAGATTTCCATAGCTTGGATATTGGGTTTGGGTGTGGTCCATTGTTTCTATAAGTACAAAGAGCTAACTACACAATTTAGATCTTGTTAGAGTCCATCTCTAGTTCTAGTTATAATACCACAAATTAGCCTCTAAAACAGATTTAATCATTCCTATAGATAAAAATCTGTTTTGAAAAAAATTGTTTCCAGGCTTGCATCTCTGTATCATTTTCAGCCTAGCAGAATCGTCAATCACCCTCTTGGCACCTTATAGACTAACAGACGTTTTGGAGCATGAGCTTTCATGGGTGAATACCCACTTCGTCTACACGCATCTGACGAAGTGGGTATTCACCCACGAAAGCTCATGCTCCAAAACGTCTGTTAGTCTATAAGATGCCACAGGATTCTTTGCTGCTTTTACAGATCCAGACTAACACGGCTACCCCTCTGATACTAATCACCCTCTTATAAATCCATAAAGGTGGGTGGAACTTTCAATGTGCTAGAAGAGACAACACAGTGTTTCTCACAGTCACTAGCTGTCATAACTCTCCTACTCAGATCTGAACCTTAGAGTTCAGAACATGAGAAGCTAGCATGAAACCTCCAAACTTAATTACCAGCTTGGATCTGATATCGCTGCCACCAGCCAGAATTCCAGTGTCTGGCTCACTCTGGTCTCCCCAAAACCTTCCCTGGGGAACCCCCAAGACTCAGATGCCCTGAGTCTCACCACAAAGGGAAATAACCCACTTCCCTTCTCCCTCTTCCCCTCCAGGTGTTCCCTCCCTGGGTTCCTGGAGAGATATACAGATTCAAGCTCCGTAAATCTAAACAAAGGGATTCCACCCTTTTCACCTCCCCCCAGATTCCCCCGCCCTGGGTACTCTGGGAGATTCCCTGCTTCAAGTCCTTGAAACACAAGTACCGAGAGATCTAATCTCTTTCCCCACTCCCCCAGAGGGTATGCAAAGTCAGGCTTAGTAAATCTAACACAAAGAGATTTTCCCCCTCCCTTCGTTTCTTAGTCTTAACCAGTGAAAATCACTCAAACAGGTCTTAAAAAGAAAGCTTTATATAAAAAGAAAGAAAAAGGACATAAAATGGTCTCTGTATCAAGGTGACAATATACAGGGTCAATTGCTTAAAGGGAAAAATGAATAAACAGCCTTATCCAAAAAGAATACAATTTAACACATTCCAGCAACTACACACATGTAAATACAAAAAAACCCAATATAAACCTATTGTCTTACTATCCTTGTACTTACAACTTGGAAACAGAAGATTAGAAAGCCTGGAGATAGAAAGATCACTCTCAGAGCCAAGAGGGTCACCGAACCAAGACAAAGAACAAAAAAACCACACCCAAAACTTCCCTCCACCCAGATTTGAAAAAGTCTTGTTTCCTGATTGGTCCTCTGGTCAGGTGTTGTTTGTTACCCCTTTCCAGGTGAAAGAGACATTAACCCTTAGCTATCTGTTTATGACACTAGCACCATCATAAAATTGTTACAAAATCATTATTAGGAAGGTACCATTCAGAAAGCCCCTTATTATAACTCTTCTATGTGAAGCTGAGTTTCACTGAAAGGATTTTACAGGTGCAGGGGATTGTTTGTCAGAGATTTTAACTCTGGTGAAAAAGCTTTCTCCAGGCCTCATGTACAAGAGTGAATGAACTGAGCCTGGAATGTCAGAGATTAAAAGAGAAAGTGTGGACTAAGCAGAGATTTGGCTCAACACATTCTTATGAGTCAGCAGTGTGCCTTGTTTCCAAGAAGGCTAATGGCATATTGGGCTGCATTAGTAGGAGCATTGCCAACAGATTGAGGGAAGTGATTATTCCCCTCTATTCAGCACTGGTGAGGCCACATCTGGAGTACTGCGTCCAGTTTTGGGCCTCCCACTACAGAAAGAATGTGGACAAATTGGAGAGAGTCCAGTGGAGGGCAACAAAAATTATTAGAGGGCTGGGACACATGACTTACGAGGAGAGGTTGAGGGAACTGGGCTTATTGAGTCTGCAGAAGAGAAGAGTGGGAGGGATTTGATAGCAGCCTTCAACTATCTGAAAAGGGGTTCCAAAGAGGAGGGAGCTCGGCTGTTCTCAGCGGTGGCAGATGACAGAACAAGGAGCAGTGGGGGAGATCTAAGTTGGATATTAGGAAAAACTATTTCACTAGGAGAGTGGTGAAGCATTGGAATGGGTTACCTAGGGAGGTGCTGGAATATCCATTCTTAGAGGTTTTTAAGGCTCGACTTTACTTAAGCCCTGGCTGGGATGATTTAGTTGGTGTTGGTCCTGCTTTGAGCAGGGGGTTGGACTAGATGACCTCCTGAGGTCACTTCCAATCCTAATATGCTATGAGTCTATGAGTGAAGCATGTATTAAGGTCCATCCAGAGGAGACTTTTAAATTCATTCAGTGGGGCCTGTATATTTAATTTTAGTTCTATGGCCAATCAGGGAGAGACGATAGTTTCTTGATAATATTGTGCTGGCTACTAGTACAATATGTTAAGTACTACACAAAATGACTAACAAAGGAGCACTTTGTGAGAAGAACAGGATATCTATAAAAACAGTGATATTAAATTCCAGCAGTATAGGTCTTCCTCTCCTACTGAATGAAACATTA
The DNA here is from genome assembly GCF_025201925.1 of Gopherus flavomarginatus. Taxonomy (NCBI): domain Eukaryota; kingdom Metazoa; phylum Chordata; order Testudines; family Testudinidae; genus Gopherus; species Gopherus flavomarginatus. Next base: position 43,923,302 of record NC_066617.1, on the reverse strand, counting down.
AAAGGACAGTAGGCCCAATTCAGAGGTGATTCCAGATAATTAATGCTGTATTAACCAGCATCACAGAGAGAAAGAAATTAAAAAAGAATAAGGGAACTTGTGGGGAGGAAAAACCAAAGTAAAAACATAAGTGAATTTGATTTTTACTTATAGTAAATTTTGAAGTATTCTATAGAATGAAAGTCAAGCTTTAATTGCATGCAATGATTCACCACTATAATACTCCAGTTTTACTCTATTAGAGTTAAACTGGCATAATCCTGGGAGTCAGGTAGCAGTAAACAAAGGTCATTCAAGTTCAAGGCCTAAATGGTGAAACATTTGGGATTTTGTAATCAAAATATATCCAGTTAGTTAAAAGATTGCTTCCAACACAAATCCTGATACCTACAGCTAGGGAACCAAGGGCCCAAATTTTAAGCGATAGTTAGGCACCCTTAAAAATCCCACTAGCTGCCTATCTGCAACTTTGAGTGCCTAAATATCTTTAAAAAATATGGCACCAAATCCCTATTTGGGCACCTAACCTGAAGTGGCCTAGCTTTCAGAGCTGCTCAGCCCCACCTTCCAATTAATTATATGTGAGTTGCAGCTACTCATCACCTTTGAAAGTCAGGCCACTTCTATTTCGGTCCCCAAATGTGGATTTAAATTTCTAACTGTAGGTACCCAAGCTGGCAGGTGTAGACATATCTTCATCTAGGACTTTCCACTGATATTCAATGTTTTTTTTTTTAAATCTATATAGTTTAGTCTATGGGCACAGTCCAGTCTTCAAAGGTATTTAGACATACAACGTAATTGTAGCCATGTGGGTCCAGGATATTAGAGAGACAAGGTGGGTGAGGTAATAGCTTTTATTGAACCAACTTCTATTGGTGAGAGAGACAAGTTTTCACCTCATTCACCTTGTCTCTCAGCTATCTAGGCAGGTAAGTCCACCATTTAAGTGCCACTGACATTTTCAAAATGCTGCTTAGCTTCTGCCTAATCTCTGCCTAATGTCCACTAGGTGCCTAAATTTCTGATTACTAACTAACTAACATTAACTCAAGCCAAAGCACCGAAGACCAAGGAGTGGGATTCTCAAACTAGGTGAGGGAAAACCTATCTTGCTAGTGGAACATGATCCTGAGGTATGCTCTGAGAATGACTAAGACTTGATACCTGTCAGATCCCACAGCAGGAGGGCTGGCTGGACCCCCCGACAAGTGGAAAGACAGCTTTGTACCCCCACAAAAGACAGCTGAGAGCATAGAGCAGGGATCGGCAACCTTTGGCATACAGCCCATCAGGGAAATTTGCTGGCATGCCGGGATGGTTTGTTTACCCTCAGCATCCGCAGGTTCGGCCAATCACAGCTCCCACTGGTCGTGGTTTGCTGTTCCAGGCCAATGGGAGCTATGGGAAGCAGTGGCTGGCACATCCCTTGGCCTGTGCCGCTTCCTACAGCACCTATTGGCTTGCAATGGTGAACCACAGCCAGTGGGAGCTGTGATTGGCTGAACCTGTGGATGCTGCAGGTAAACAAACTGTCCCGGCCCGCCAGCGGATTTCCCTGATGGGCTGCATGCCAAAGGTTGCTGATCCCTGGCATAGAGAAAAGTAGGATGAACAGGCGATGTATCGAGTGTGAACAGGAAACAGCATTTCAGCTGCTAGGGTAGGGGCTTCCTAAATGCCTTCCTAGCTTAGGTCCCTAGCTCTAGGAGAGGGTCTACAGTTGAGGATCCAGAGTGGAAGGAGGGGCCTATCTCTAGCCCATCAACCACGTACATCAAGTCAGCTGTTGAGGCATCTAAGTTAATCTCCCTTCCCTTCTCCCCAGCATTTCACTACTGACTGGCTTAACTATCTCCCCGCTCAGCTGGCTTCTTATAACCCTTTCTGACGTGCCTAACTTTCCCCATGCATTGTATTCAGAGCCTGGCCACCTAGCTCAGGACTGAGGATTCCACTAGGCAGCAAGCCGCCAAAATGGTAAGTTTTTGCAATGCTGAACAGAGCAATACCTGAGTACCTTTGAGGCTCTGGGCCATAATATTTTGAATTACATGAGTGAAAAGCATTATCTGACAATACTTGTGATAGTCTTCATCAATATTGTGGTCCTGAGAAAACAGACCTTAACCTTAAAATAAGGATTGACATTGCAATTTGTTTTTTCTTCCAAAGAATGGTTAGGGGCCAGATAAAGTAACTGAATGCAAGGAAGAGAAGTTGGGAATAGGACTAAAAGATAGAATAGACAGTCAGTGTCCAAAACCTGTTTTTGATAAAATTGGATCCTGCATTATTAATCGTGGGTTGTAGAAGGGCAACAAACTGTGTCAATATTGTTTTCAAAACATAATATTAACAATTTAATGCAAAAGAAAAGGACTCTGATGACATGTATTATTTAGTTGCCTAAATGTGGCCTTCAGTGCTTAACTTTAGGAAGCCATTTTTGAAAATCTTGTCTGCATGTGTTCTACTACTGACCTAGGTGCAGAATACACCATAACAGATATTGCAACCACAGGCAGTATCTTTGGGGACCTTGTTATAACTTATGTTTAAAGCAGGAAAACCTCAACTTGCCATTTCATTGAGATAGGCCAGACAGTATCAGCTGCAGAATATTTATAGCCTTTTCTATCAATACAGGTGATGTAATTTGTGGGTTTCTGGCTCACTGGGGGGAGGCTGTTGGGGTGTGCGTTTTCCTTTAATCTGGAGTCACTAAGGGACAATTTATGCAAAATTCAGGTGCTGGCAATATAAATTCCCCAAGCTTTGAAGCTTGAGTTCCTGGGGAATGGTTTTACCTGTTTTCAGGAGGCTGGGGGACAAAGTGAGACTTTTGGGAAAAAAAACTGCTGAGTTAATACAGACCCAGGGCTCCTTTCGGATTCAGTAGAGGGACAAGACCTTCCGTCCAAGGAAAGGCCCCAGCCCTTGCTGAAGCATTGGAAGGGATGTTGGTCTATCAGATTCCCCATGTGGAAGATGGGTGATTTCTGGTACATTTATTAGTAAACTTTTATTACTTTTATGGGTGGTCTTTGTAATGTTTTTTGCCCTAAGAATGAATGTATTTTGCTTTGGAATAGATATGTGGTAACTTGTAACTGCTGTTGGCACAGACTGATTATTGTCCTCTGAGAGAAAGCAAAGTCTGTGATCCAGCCTCTAGCCAGAGTTGCTTGCTGGGGATATCAAATATATGTTAGGGGCCTGTTCAGCCTTAAAACCTCTGGTCTGTGGGGAGAGAGATTTGGGTCTCCACCTAGCAGAGGAAACAGATAAAATCTTAAACTGGTGTCTTTGAGGGACCGTGGAGTGGGAAATACCAGTGCAGTTACCCTGAAACTGTAACATACACCACATGACTGTTGATATACTCAGAACAGATTGGAAGACGTGACAAAGAGTCCTGTGGCACCTTATAGACTAACAGAAGTATTGGAGCATGAGCTTTTGTGGGTGAATACCCACTTTGTCAGACGCATGTCAGATTGGAAGCATAATCCAAACCTCTACAACACAATACAGAATATCATATATTTATTTCCCCATCTCTTCTTTTATCGCTTCTCCTGCTATTGAATTTCCTTTCTCTGCTGCCCTAAGATTCCCACTTCAGTTTTCTGCAGCTTAGTCATCTTCAGTGTGCAAACTATTACAGATAATTATGATCCCAGGCCTGCACTGTGCTGAGAACCTCTGGTAAGTTATAAACACTCTTCTTTCCCCATTAGTGTTGAGTAAAGCTGGGTGAGAAATGGTTTTTTTACTCCAAGAAAATATTCAAGATTTCAAAAAAATTTCCTGAATGGGGCAAAAAGACCACATCTCAATTCTTTTCACAAATTTTGAATCTAAAAATTTTAAGTTCAGGTCAATCAGAGGTTTTGTTTAGATATTTTCAACACATTTTATTTTTATTCTGATCTGTCCTTTTAAAAATATGTTTACAATGCTAATCTTATATTTCAAAATGGAAAGCCATTGCAAACCAAAAAAGTGGAGCTTTTTCATATTAACATTTTTTCCCTCCAAAACAATAAATTCATCAAAACCAATTCTTTCCTGTGCGGAATGGTTACACAGTTCCTAGTCCCAGAGTTGCCAGAGAGGACCAAGTTGTGTTACAGTGGGGAGCTTAATAAACATAGGAACTTCCTGTGCAGAGACAGTTCTTTAGTTACTGCTTAAAACATGGCTGTGTTTGTCCTCACACTACATAGTGTCATTCATGAGTAAATCTCTCTCTCTAAAGAAGGAGTGATGGAAAGAAAACAGACCCCTGGATTGCCAGAGTGGTGAGTGAGTGGTGAAAGTGCAAAATCAGGGAGGAGACCTATGAAAGCTGCAGCAGGAAGGAGGCAGAGCCCTGATTCAGCACAGAAATGGAGTCCATAGAGCAACTGGCTATGTTAGAAGTCTGGTTTTGGTAACTCAGGCAGCAGGCCTTTCTGGATCTGAAGATTTGAGCAATTCCAGATGGCTTCTGGTTTAACTGAATAAGCACAAGAATACCAGGTAAATGCTATGTTGTTTGCAGTGGGTGATGCTGCTGGTGACATCCCTTTATGTCTTATCCTTCACTGATGAGGAAAAGAAAGAGTATAAAAAAGTGAAAGGCTTTTGATGCTTATTTCATAGGCAGACAGAATATTATATATGAAAGAGCCAAATTTAATAGGAGGTTACAAGGGAAACAGCTGAGACGTCTATGAACTGCAGTTCATAGTCTTGCAAATAAGAAACATTAAATGAACTAATAAGAGATAGGATAGTTGTTGGCATAGGAGACACCAATTTATCAGCGTAGCTTCAGTTAGACCCAGATCTCACACCAGCAAAAGTGAGACTGCAAGAAGCTACCAGCATAGGGGAGACTGCATTGGGCAATAGTGACACAGTAAAGAGGAAAGAGCCAAATATGAGAAGTAGCAGTCAGACTAAATTTACAACATAAGAATAGTGCACAACTAGAGAGTGGGAGACCAAAGAACTTCAATAGGAGAGAAACTTGGAAAAGATGTGGACGATGTGGCAAGACATCACGACACAGCTGGTAATAACGTTCTTCAAAAGAGGCAGAATGTAGGAGATGCCACAAAATGGAACATTTTGCAATTGCATCCAGGTCACTAAGAGCCATGGCAACAATCCAAGAGTGAGTGTTATTATTGGATGACAATTGAGTCCGTACTTCTAGAAACTGTATGCTCCATAGAACAGACAACATCTAGGACACAAACATGAATTTGAACAGTCAAAATCTTCTTAAGTTTAAAATTGATACTTGGGGAATCAGTCACTGTAATTCCCTCAAAAGGATTATAACTCAATCCCTGGATGGAGTTCTGCAAAGGTCAAATAAAATTCTACACGGGGCTAGTAACACTACATTGGATGTTTGTGGCCAGTTCTTTTGGGAAACTGGGGAAAGGACAGAAAGTTCTTCAACAAATAATATATGTAATACACAAACTGTAAGCAACACTCCGCCTCCAACACTCCCAAAATACAATAGCGCAGCTAGAATAAATTAATGGTAAAAAAAATGTACAGGAAATATATCCACCTGTCTTCACAGGGCTAGGAAAATTCAGGGGAGTGCAAAATAAGACTGGTGTTATCAGCAACTGTCTTTGCTTTGACAACCCCATTTCACAGTCTTCTACTCTTGCTAGGGAAAGTCAAAGGAGAATTAAAGTGAATGGAAGATATTGGGGTTATTTCGCAGACAGAAGAACCCACAGATTGGTGTGCAGCCATGGTTGTAGTTGTCGTCAGATGGTACTGGTATGGTGCTCTGCTCTGTTCAATGTTGGTAACAGTCAGTTGCGTGCATGTGTTCCCTCTGTGTGCTGCCCTGGCTCTGCAGATCACTGACACAGCAAACCTGAAAGAGCCCCCAATAACTACAGACTCTAATAAGGTATGAAGGCACCTGGCCAAGTTTATTGTCAAATGAAGCACAGTAATAGTTCCCCGCAAACACAACAGGACATGCTACGAATATGTGCTCCCTGACAATGGACCGGCTCAGTCAGTGGCGGGATTTGCCACTGCCCCCTAGGCCAGACAAAGACATGCACTCAAGGATGCATTCTTATACACAGGTACAAACAGGTTAAGCATCACTGAATGCATTGAGGTACTGCCTCTCTACGCATTAGGGTGCTGCCTTTCTCCTGGCACAGGTTGGTTAGAACAAACAAGTCTATCCATCATATTGTCTATGCATTCTACTATCCTTTCATATTGTCTAGCCATCATACTGTCCTTCTGATCCTGTCTTTAGGCTGGGTCTGCCTGTTCCACTTAGGATATAAAGATTTCTACTATGGCTGATGCAAATTTCTTACATTGTTTTCCCTGATGTCTGCTCAGTCATAGTAGCAGACACTCTGTCTAGAGCCTCAATTAAGCAGGCACCAATGAAAGGAGAAGAGACTTTAGAAAGAGATGTCAAATTCCGCATTGATCTTGTTCTGGCAGCAATTCCAGAACCTGCCAGCTGATTTCAGCAAATTAGAAATGAACAACTAAAGGATGAAACTTGCAAAAAAAATGACTCAACTCTGCCAAAGAGGGAGGGGTTAAAGGAGTCAACTTACAACAGACCTAATACCATATTGGTAGGACTGAAATGACCTTCACAGGGCCTGCTTCTGAAAGGACAGCAGATTCTTATCCCTATGGTATTTCAGAAAAAGACACTCTCCAAAATTCATGAGGCATGCCAAGGTATATACAAGTGCAGGGCATGAGCACAACAATCTGTATGGTGCCCCAATCTGAATAGGCAAATTCAGGCCTTGGTAGAGGGCTGCAGGCTATGTAAAAAGGAAAAAAAAATAACCCAAACCCCCACCATTGTCAGAATCATTACTCTTTACAAAGTCATCTGACAAACTTTGGCAGCAGGTAGCAATTCATTTGTTTTTCTGGAAAGGACACACATGATTATAGTTGATTACTTCTCTCTATATATTTACTTGGCTATACTTAGACAGACTTCACTGGCACAGAAATAAAAGTCAAGAAGTCCAAGACATGGAGCTCCTGAAGTCCTCCCATCAGATAATGGGTCTTCAGTTATTGCTGAAACATTCTTTGCATTTGCAGGACTTTGATTTTGAACGTTATACTAGTAGTCCACATTACCCCCGGAGAAATGGGGAGGTGGAGAAAGCAGTGCAGACTTTAAAAAGACTCCTGCAAAAGTCACTAGACACATAAATAAAGAACTCCTACTATGTCAGTGAATACTGCTTGCATTTGGACTATCTCCTGCAGAACTTCTCATGGGAAGACAATTAAGGATGCCTTTATCTGTGGCACAAATACAGCTTAAACCTAAGTGGCTCATCCTGAAAGAATTTCAAACACAGGATGCTGAAATAAAAATGAAGTAGCAAGAAAACTTCACTGTTAGGTACAGAACAAAAACACTATCTGAGTTAAGACCAGGGAACAAATTGTGGATCAAAAGTTTCCAGATTTTTGGAACTCAGCAGAAACTTCCTGATCCTACCTAGTGGAAACTCTAAAAGGAATTCTCTGGAGGAATCAGATTCATCTTCAATATTTCCCCAAACAACAAAGATGATCTGGGACCTCCAGGTACTTTGACATAAAGTGAGCCCCGGCCACAGAGAACTCCACATATAAACTCAACAGAAGCAAGCACATCATCTGGAAGACTGACAAGACCTTCTCAAAAGACTTGATCTTTAGAATACTGCTAAGGACTATTTAAATGCAACTGATGGGAGGGCATAGCATAGTTTTAAGGAATTTGAAGTTTATTCTGAATTGTTGTGTGTATATACATTGGTTTACAATTCAAGTTTTAAGCTTATATTTGGAGATATGGAGTGGTTACAGAGTTACAGAGAGGACCGGGAGGTGTAGCAGAAGGGAGTGTCATAAATGTGTGAATCTCTTAGTCAGAAGGTTCACTAGTTACTGCTTAAAGTTGGCTCTTTGTGTTAATGTCTTCACACTATATCCCATGGACAGTTTCAGTTTGATGAATCAGCATTTTTGATGAAGTATATTTTGTTAAAAACACCTGACCAGTTCTACTCCTAAGAATCTGATTTCAAGGAGAGTTGAAGGCGCTGAGTGCCTCACAGAATTGGTTCCTAATTGGTTTACCATATATAAATTCCTGAGTTCACAGAGCTGTAACTAGGATCCTTTTGGGAATGTTATTTCACGATCTGAGCTAACCATTATGGGTAAAAGGCACAACTTTAATTTTTCTGCTGTCTTATAAACCTCTATCATGCCAAATTACAGTATCATGTATCAGTGCTGCTAAGTTAGTAGCTATTTTGTAGTAATTAAGATCTGCTACAGAATAATAAAAGTTTTGTGACCTTTTCCATCAGAAGTCCACTAGTGAACATGCCCCCTGACTACACATTTGTCATCATGCTGGGTCCTTTTCTGCATCTCAGAAAGGAAGGTTCTAATTTAGTGTCATTATTTTGGCTAGCTAACTAGAGTTCCTATGTTAGCACTTGGTATTTAACTAATACATCAAATACTTACTGAATCCGAAGTCATCCTATTAAAAAATTATCTAGTTATGATGGTAGCCTCCTGCTTCCCCTCTCCACCTTAGCAGCTGCATTATGAATCTAACTGCTTGGAGAAGGCTGTGGAGCATCTTCAGCTCTACTCAGTCAGTGGGCATTAAGAGTGTTCTGCACCTTGCAGGATCATAATGGCCACATCTGGTGTCTTCATTCATTTTACAGTTAAACGAGTAGAAAAATACGTCTGTAACCAGTATTTAACACTGGTCTTTAACAATAGAACATAAAAAAATCAAGAGTAAAATGGAATTAGCAGCTATTTGGTATTATGCTCTTCTATTAAATGGAAAAATTCTCCATCCATGTACCTGGGCCAACAACAGTTTACTAGAGAGAGGGTGCAAGGAACCCCTCCCTTCACAGAAGCTGCACAAGCAGTAGCTGTAATCTGGAAGGTTGCATTTTCAGAATAGAATTCTTCATAAGACTTGTTCATTATTTAAATACTACTTAAGTCCTATTTCAAGGACTAAAGTAACAGTATTACCTAGCTCTTATGTAGCACTTTTCACCAGTAGAGCTCAAAGAGCTTTCCAGAAGCGGTAATTATTCCCATTTATTTATTTTACACATGGGGAAACTAGCATACAAAGAGGTGAAGTGACTTGCCCAAGGTCACCCAGCAAACCAAGGACATTGCTGAGACTAAAACACTCAAGCTCCAGAGCCCCATTCCCATGTTTTATTCACTAGACCAGCATTTCTCAAATGCGGCCACCACGGGCTTTGCTTGCAGCCACAGCCTCCTGGGCAGTAATGGGGGGGGGGATGGGGCAAAGCAGTGGTCTCTCCCACAGGGCCACCAGCAGGGGTTGGACCCTGCCCCCCTCTGGAGGGACAAATGCTGGAGGAGCAGGCAGCTAGTGAGTTCCCCACTTTCCTGGGGATGGTAGGGTTAGGCTCCAGACCTGGGGTGGCAGGCAGCAGGTTCTGGCCATGGGGCTCCAACCCCCAGCTGCAGGGCTCACACCCGCCCCATTTGCTGCCTACACCAACCCATCACGTTTTTCCCCCTGCCTCCCTACTTACCCCCTACCGAACTCCCCATCCAAGGCTTAATTTGTCCCCAGACTTGCCAGACTTAGTAAGTGTGGTCCTGTGCAAAGTGATATTTGTGTTTGTTAATATCACTTTTCACAGCAGCAGACTTACTAGCTACCAAGTCTTTTAAAAAAAAGCAAACAAAAAAGAAAAAGAATGAACAAAAACAAACAAACAAACAAACCCAAGAACCTGCAGAGCACCTTATTTGTGTTTCTATTCTGTCTAGGGACAGTAAAGAATAGAGACAACTACATTATTTTTATTATTGAGTCTGCAAAAAGCTTCAAAAAATTACAACAATTTGGATATGATGAATGTGCATATTTATTTATTTTTCCTAATGTTAATTAAGTATTTTAGGAAAAAATTGTCAGCATGGCCACCAGTAAGAGTTGGTGGCTGCACTTTGAGGCCGCCAAAAATTTTGCTGTGACAATCCCTGCAGTAGACTATGTGCTGGCCTGCTGAGCAGGGAGGAATTTCACTCCCAAAGCACAAGAGGGGGAGGGTGGCCTAAGAGGGGCAAGCATAGTTGGTAGAGGGAGCACTGATGTGCTGATACCATCGCCGGTCATGCTTGCCAGTGTGGTCTCATTGTTTCCTAGTGTTCCCCCATCTATATCTAGTCTTATACTTAGGTTGTCTTTTTTGTTCTGTGCTTGGACTGCATCTAGCACAAAGGAGTCCTGGTCCATGACTGAACCTTCTAGGTGTTGTCACAATATAAATAATAATAAAAGTGTGGCTATAGCGCCATCCCACCAATGTACCCACTTACAGCTGGGCAACAGTGCTGAAGGGAGGACACTGCACATTAATGTAGTAACTATTGCTGACCCCCATTCTCCTCAGAGACATTAAAGCAAACCTTCCTAAACCCGGATACTTAAAGTTAGCCCTCTAAATCTCTGTTTAAATAAAGGCCTGATTTTTCAGGTGTGCTTTGCACCCACAGTACAGTATAAACACAAAAAGAGCTATTGACATCCATAACCTCTTAAAAAAAGCCAAGTCACTTATTTAAGTCCCTAAAAATGGACTTAGGGACATAATTAGTTTAGGGCCGACATTTTGGCCCATACCTGCTCCTATAAGTTTAATATCTCCTACTATCTCTACCAGCCCAGAGCACCTACTCTGCTTCCCATCCAATATAGCTCTGGTTCCTATAATCATGACAGAGTGCACAATTTTAGTATAGCATATATAAATATCGGAGAAATATTAGTGAGGTTTAATAGAGAAAGAACACGTTGATTTCAACCTCTTCAAATGTGTTTGCTAGTGACTTCATTTAAGTTTGATTTCAGCCCATGTGGAAACTCCAGCATATGCCACAAGATATTACATTTAACTCCTTGCTTAAATGTTATTTTAATTTGTGCACTTATCAAAACACAGCTTTTCTTTCATTAAGATAGAAAACAAAACAATACATTTCTTTTTTTCAAGTCAGGAAATCCACTAAAAAGACAATGTTGAAATAGCACTATCCAATGTTGTTTCTTGGAGGGTAGTTAGAGTCAGCTCTAGGGCTGAAAAATCCTATCATGCGCAACAAAGACTGAATTCTTTAAGGGGAGTTATGAGCCAGGAGAAGTTCTTAACATACCTGACACGAGTCTTGTCAACATATTTCTTTTTAATTGTCAGTGGGCACTAGCAACAGCTTTAGCTTTTACTATACTGAGATCCTTGCAAGCTGTGTAATAATGACAGATACAAAATTTGCTGTTCTTTGATTATTGTAAAATCAGTATATAATGGAAACAGCTGTAAAATATGTTTACATATTAGTGGAAACTACTCTTGCATTATAGGATATGGCTAGTTAAACATCCTAAAACACATTTGCATAAAAGTTCTAATTAGAGACTGTTACAAAACTCGTTCAGAGCACCCCCTTCACAGCATAGTGGGGCATTGTAGCATCTTTGCTTCAGCTTCCCTTGGTCTTCCACAACTCCAGCCATCCATCAGTGCCTTTCAGGTTGCTGCAGTGCCTTAACCCTTCAGCTAAGTCACATTTCGTTCCACCCCACCCAAGGTACCAATGTCCACAGGCCTTACATTCACTTACTACTTACTTTAGGCTCACTCATATTCCTTGCCAAAAGAGGCCTAACCACTGTATGTGTTTTCCCTCTGATCTTCCAGTGGAAAAACTCCCTTCTTTCTCCTGGGTGTCTTCTTCAGCCAGCCATCTACAAAGAGCTCCAAGCCTCAGGGAAAAACAGTCAGTCCACATCCTTCCCCACTCACCCTCCTGTTGCCGGGCTTGTCTTCCTTTTAAGTCCTCTACCCTGCCCAGGCGTGGCAGGATGCAGCTAATGGAATGGGGCTAGCTGGCTTTATGCCTTAATGGGCCAGGGCCGCTCTGTCACAGGGATGTGTGACTATCTTGGAGTTTTGGGGCCTGTAAAGTTTAATGAACTTTTTCCAGACTAGACCCCTGTCTCAGTCTGGACTCACCCCTGCTTTTCCTCTCAGATTAGTTCCTTTGTCCTTTCAGGTACTTTCAGCAGTCTTTCTTCATGAGTAGGCAATGGGGAAGAGTCCTATTTGCCTTCCTCCCCAGCCTTAAATACTAGTGACAGAGGGCAGGAATCTTTTGTTTCCCAAATTTGACCTCCCCCTCCTGCTAGTGGAAAATTACTAGAAGTCCAAGATAGTGTTTAGTACTAGGTGACAGGACCACCTGACCTAGTAGTATCACAGCTATGTTCCAGGATGACTCTCAGGAAGGAGAGAGATTAATAACTTCACAGTCTTGTTGTTTCTTCCTAACAGCCCCTCAAGGCTGATGGCATGTTGTCTGTTGGGTGTCTCCCAAATACACACACAGTTGTAATTGTTACATAGTTCATATTCCTAACTTTAGATACAGAAATGATACATGCATACAAATTGGATACTCAAATTCAGTAACTTATAACCTATCCAACAATACCTTACATGAGCCATCTTGCATAAAGTATATCTTAGTTGTGCCATATTCATATCATAACCATATTTCTGTGACATCACACTCTCAACTGAGCAAAGTGTGAACTTTTGGGATTCTTCTTTTCAGTATTGCAGAATAACCCTGTTCAGAAGATGTTCAGGGGAAATCTGCTCACAATGCCCTGTCATTATGGTTCCACTGTAGCTCTGCTGTCAAGGATTGCTGTGGGGCCTCATAAGGGGTATGGAGGCACAGGGCCTTTGTGAGAGAGACTTAGCCCTTGGTGTATCCTCAGACAGCTTCATGGATCTCAAGGGATCCACACTTATTGGGGACTAAACCCCACTGCTTATTCCAGAGGTGTGGGAGGGGACCTCAGAACTCATTGCTCCCAAGAAAAAAATCTACTGGATGTCTCAGAAAAGACTTATGGACATACAGTTTATGGACTTTCCTGCCCCTTATGTGGTTCTCCTTGCCAAATGTGCGTGTGTGTGTGTATGAGAGGCGTGCGGAAGGGTATACAAACAGACATGTCAGGAAGCATTGTACAGGATTCAGCAAAGGAAAACTTATCACAACGAAAAGAGAAACACCAGATATCACCCTCTCCCTTTGGATATGGTCACTGCCTCACTTTCCCTTCATTTGATGGGTAGTTTATTTGTCTAGCCAAACCAAAATTCCAAATCAATGTCCAAACCTTCATTCAGTCTCTCACCCTGCATCACAATCACTGAGTGGGTTTTTATTGAACTTCACCTATCTCTAGGGTATAACAGAACATCTCTGCAGACCCCTCAGAGCCCATACTCTCCCTCTTTTGTGAACCATCCACAGTGAAGTGGGCATAAGGCCTGACCAAAACTCTTCCTGACTCGCTTCCCAATGAGGCTAGTTTCTATGCTCTACCACAATCTTTCAATTCTTCTCTCAGGACTTAGCCCTCTCAGCCAAGCAACACCCCTTACCTTATCTAGCCCTCTGGCTGTTTTTAGGCCCTTTGTTGGACCTTTTCACCAGCTTCTTCAAAAGGCTCTTCTTGGTTTTCCCAGGGCCTTGGACTGGAAAGAGACAGAGCCACTGCCCCTTTCTTAGACAATCTCATAGCATATTGACTCAGAGCAAGTCTTCCTCCTTTCCCATTTTCCTCCTGTTCTGTGAGACGGGCTATTTTTTCCAGTACCCTGTGCTTTGCCACTAACTTTCCTCAGACCTGTAAATTACAGCTGCCAAAATTCCCTTGTGCTGGGTCCATAGCCTTGCCTAAAAAGGCCAGCTTTCCCTGTTACAAATAAACAAGGCTTCTTGGTGTGACAAGGGAGAATACAGCATAAATGGGGTCTGTCCAGCAATGGAAGCACATACAGGACAAATAAGAGGAATGGACATTCATTACTGGGAGCACTTTGTGCCAGTAGAATGCTACAAAACAACCAGAATGCAGCCCTAGATCATGAACTTTTGTTTTTACAAATATATTTATCAATCTACAGTATATTGCTTTTGTTTTTTAAAAGGGACATTTTCCTTTACATGCTTGTTCACTTGGCTGGTTTTCCCAAAATACAAACTGATTATAAGATGTGAGCAAAATGTCTATTCAGCAATGGAGTTTCTGAACTCTTGTTGGATTAAAATAAACATTGCTGTGTCTAGTCACAACTGTATTGTATGAATGGTGCTCAGATGTGGAACTTATTTTCCACCTGCTTTAAGTGCATTGATTGCCAACAAAAAGCAATGTAAGTTGAATGTAGTATCTGAGATGAGGAAAATGTAATACATAGTTCCATACATATTTTTAGCTGACACTAGAAACTAAATAAAGTGGAGGACTGCAGATTAATTTTCATCTGTATTGCATGCCTGGCCCATTTTAGGGCTAAACTGTAACATTTAATATGAACATTTTATCTGAGATACACAAAAGTTGCAACTTATTAAAAATGTTATTACAGAGATATTGGAATCCAAAACTTTTATCTCATTCCTAAAGCATTTTGGGAAGGTTTGAGTAACTTCAAGATAAAAATATACTTGTTAAATCTACTTTTCATATCTCTTTATGTTCCAGCTTTTGAAAATAAAATTGTAAGTGAATTTAGTTCTGGTGAAAAGTGCCAGTCTGCTACTAATGGAAAGTGAAAGTGTCTTCCTATCCACTATCCAGGTACTGGATGAGCAGCAGCAGTGCCAGTTTTTCTGTGCTCACTCACCAATGTGCTCAAACCATGATGTGGAAGTATCACCTCTGAAAGGGTACATAAGTCAACATGTCCATTCATCCCTTGCTAGTAGAAGCAATAGTCATAGAAATCCTAGAAATGTAGGACTGGGAAGGACCTTGAGAATTGATCTTGTTCATTCCGTCACACTGAGGAAGAACTTACTAGACCATCCCTGACAGGTGCTTTTCTAACCAGTTCTTAAAAAACATTCAGTGACAGAGTAACTCCCATGGTAACCTATTCTAGTACTTAATTACCATTATAGTTAGAAAGTTTTTCCTAATATCTAACCTAAACCTTCCTTGCTTCAGATTAGGTTGATTATTTCTTGTCCTACCCTACAATTGATCACCATCCTCTTTATAACAGCCCTTAACATATTTAAAGAATGTTATCAGGTTCCCCTCCCACCCATGACTAAACATGTCCATTTTAAAAACCTTTCTCCTATGTCAGGTTTTCTAAATCTTTTAACATTTTTGTTGCCCTCTCTCCAATTTGCCCACATCTTTCTTAAAGTGTGGCACCCAAAACTAGGCACAGTTCTCCATCTGAGACCTTACTAGTGCCAGGTAGAGTGGAACAATTACCCCTCGTATCTTATTCACAATGACATACATCTCAAAATGATATTAGTCATTTTTGCAACTACATCATGTTATTGGCTGATATTCAATATGTGATGCCCTATAACTCCCAAATCCTTTTCTGCAGTACTACTGCACAACCAGGTATTCCCCATTGTATATATGATTTTTTCTTGATAAATGAAGTACTTCACACTTGTCATCATCAAATTTCATCCTGTTGATTTCAGAGCAGTTCTCCAATTTATCAATGTCTTTTTCAATTCTAACTCTAGAATTCAAAGTCTTTGCAACACCTTCCAGCTTGGTGTCATAATCCTCTTATTCATATGCATGTATCATTCTTGTATCTGAAGCTAAAATATGAAGTTAACTCTGAGGTCCTATTGTAATTATGCAAAGTGTGGGCCATTAATGGTGGTTTAGAATCTTGATGGCTCCCATTGACTAGGACAATTGGTTGTAAATGGTTTATTTACCTGCAAACTTCCTGTGTATGTACAGGCCAGCCCTGGAAGAATGGAGACTAGGGGTCTTCCAGTGACATGTGACCATGCCATATGATACTGGAATCCATCTTAATCCTTGTACTTTTCCATTGATGAGGTGGAGGTGGGAACAAGCACAGACAAAAGATTCCCGCCTTGTGCCAAAGCTATAAAAGGGGTTGGAGCAGGACAAAGGGGGCTGCCAGTCATGAGAAAACCCCTGCTTACCACCTGAGATGTCTGCTGGAACTAACAAAGACTGTACCAGGGCCCAGACTAGAAGGAGTCTAGTCTGTGAAAGAAGCTTATTGGAACTTCTCTGAGGATATTACCTGTAATCAGTTTCTTAAGGTATTAGGCTTAGATTTGCATGTTTTTGCTTTATTTTGCTCGGTGAATTACTTTGTTCTGTCTGTTATTACTTGAAACCACTTAAGTCCTACTTTTTATACTTAATAAAATCACTTTTGTTCATTAATAAGCCCAGAGTAAATGATTAATGCCTGGGGGAGCAAACAGCTGTGCATATCTCTCTATCAGTGTTATAGAAGGCAGACAGTTTATGAATTTACCCTGCATAAGCTTTATACAGAGTAAAATGGATTTATTTGGTGTTCAGGCTCCCAGAAAGGCTGAACACTGGGCTCTGGGAAAGTCCCTGTTAACTGAGAAGGCCCTGGGCCAAGTGAATCTCAGTTTCAGTGAACTGCAGAGAGGCATGGCCCAACCTCTGGATCTTTGCTGGAGCTGACTGGAGTGTCTAACTCAGCAAGACAGGAGTGGAGGGGCCCTGTTCTGATAGAAAGGTTGTTCTCAGTGATATCCCAGCTCATCGAGTGACAGTCTCGAGGGGAGTCTCTGTGACCAAACCCAGCTCACAATATTTTCTTAGTAGTGTTTAACAAATCTTTTCTCTATCCTGAACGTTAACACCTCCCCCCAACACACACACACTATAATACAATGTAACTGAAATAATAAAGCCTGTGGCTGGATCCACTACTAATCGGAGAAATGGAATGCAATAAAAAGCTATCCAGGAGTGATGCCATCAGAATAATTATGAAAACTATGACAGGAGTGTTATATGTGGTGTAGGATGTAATATCCTGGATGTTGACATAACCCTGACAAATAATTTTGTCTGTGTTTTGCTGTTTAACAGATTAGGAAAAAAAACACCTTTGAAATGGTTACACTGTTGCATTATATTATTCTATATAGTATTCAGATTTCACCTTAACATTATTGGTCAGATTCTCCTCTGAGTTTATATTGGCATAACTCCATTGGCGTCAGTGGAACTACTCACAGGTTTAAAATTAGAGCCGTGCTTAAGTGCTTTCTGGATTGGCACCCTAGTTGATCTGAATCTAGTCTATCTCGAAGAAGGAAGAATTCTTCAGTCCCCTCCTGTTACTTAGGTAACAATGAAAATAAAGCTTTTAAAGTCTCCAGAACAATTGAAAAAGCATTTGTACCCCTCAACATAATACATAAACATGGGACTCTGTAATAGTTAGTAAGCACCCAGAGATCAGGATTGTCAGGAGACAAAGCAGAGCAGTTCTTTTAACAAGTTCATTCTCAGTCTGTTTATGCTTCTGGAAGTTTTAGTTCACATTGAGCTTTTCCAAACTAGGTAAAGAACTGACAGGTTTTCCAATCTGAGCTATTTTCTTAGTACAGACTAACTATTGGTTAGGATCAGAAATTTAACACAAGAATTAGCATAGTCACTGCAACACTAACATATCATTTCATTTGCACAGTCACTCTCCTAATAGCAACTTGTTACTTATCCTTATCCTTACCCAGAGGTGAGTTTTTTTAAGCTTTAAAAATTACTGAGGAAAACATGTCACTACAAACATGAATTTTCCAGTGAAAATAAACATTTCAAGCTACAACAGTCATGGATGGTGTAGTTCCTGCCTCTCAGGACTTAAAAGCCTGGCTGTTATGTGAAAAGTCTGCATGGAACTTTGAAACTGCTGGATATTTAAAGAGACACAACTACAACTGCTAACTGTTCATGAAAAAAAAAGCAGTCCTGTAATGATTTTAAACTCAAAAGCATCTTTCCTATGGAAGTTTTTTAATATCAATATTAGTAAAACTGCATTAAGTTTCTGATGACATTATAATAATAAAACATAGTTTAGTTTCATTACTTCTGATGGCAGCATATTTTTGGCCATAAGCTTCTGTCTAACTTTCATTCAACTATAATATTTAGAAATAGCTTTAACGGAAATAATTAATGTAGACTAAAAACATGGCCACATACATAATCTATTTGTGTGATATATCACATTACTTGGTGTCTCAGGCAGTAACTCCATTCTTTTCGATAGATTTGATGTGCGTCAATGCCATCTGCTTCCTTGGAAGTGAACTCATATCACTATTGCAGATGAATGCATATGTAAGTAATGAGAAACCTAAATTGTACTTTCTGTGCCTTTTCTTCAGTTTGTGTTGCTTATGCCATCGATGCATCTTTACCCTGTGTTTTCTTATTATCAGAATGTGCAATTTTTCCAAAGCAAGGCAGAAATGTAACAAATTACTCTACAAAAAAGAAATATACAATTGTTAAACTTAGATCCATCTGTAGACATCCATATAATTTATTGTGCGACAACAGTTTATATTATGTGAAAATGTTCATGGTTAAGGTTGTTTCGGATTAAGACAAATGATGCTTGATACGTCTTCTATGAAAAATATATTTTTTTTTTGCTCAAGTATTTTATGCTTCTCTTTCACTTCTTGCAGCACTTGCCTGACAATTCCATTAATTTTTCAAGGTTAGGTATTAAATCTGGAATATATATTGTTTTCATAATTTAAGGGTATCAGTAATAGTCAATAAAAACTATGTCAGAAATTATGAAATCCAAAAATGTAGATTCTTCAATATATTCTGAAGTCTGAGGATTCTGCCCCTGGCATTTGACACTTTTCTTAACCTTCTGTAATCTTTTGTAGTTGGACTGGGACAAGGAAGTAAAACATGGGACTTTTATCAGTCCCAAACAAACCCCGAAGTCTGGAAGGCAACCTGCAAGAAAACTGGAGGAGGTAGTTGCAGAGTTTATGTATACTTATGGAAGCAAGTGGTATTGCAGAGAAATTGGCAAGGATGAAATCCTCCACACTCCTATTTGTGGTGGCCACAGCCACATTGGAGATCTACAATACATTCCAGGGGGGGTATGAAAGGAACTGCCAAACGGTGGACAAAATTGTTTAAACAATTCAAATTACTGCGAGTCCCTGAGGAATGTGATTTAAGAGAGGTACATTCTTTTTATAAGAAATAAGCTACCGAGATTTTTGAACATTAAGTTACAGAACTGCATGTTAATGCTGAGCCATGTGCTTTTCAGTGATGGAGACTGGTCTTTCTGGTAAAACCAATAACCAGGTTAAAGCAAGATGGACAATTGTCTTGAAGGAGAGCCCCCTACTCATTAGAAGTATTTTTGTGCACAACTTATACATTTATAAATTTATCTTAGAAACTCCCTTGAGTGGTAGGGTGGAATTATCTTTTACAAATAGGGAACTGAGGCACAGAGATGATGGGATTTACCACAAGTTACACAGGAAGTTAGTGGCAGAGACAGGAAAAGAACTCAGCTAACTTGAATTCCATTCCAGTTCTGTAATCATAACCCTGTGTTTCTTCCCAATACATTCCTGTTTGGGTCAGAAATACTGCAAGAATCCAGCCCAGCCAGGCTGTGCAGGGACATGCACATAATTTTAAGGTTTGCAGAACTTTTATAAAAGTGCTTTTTTATTTATTTGAGAGGAGAATATTCAGGCTTGTTTTTTTTTTTTTCATCTTGGCTTATCCCAATACCCTGGCTGATCCTGCAGCCCTTACCTATGTGAGCAGTTCTATTGACTTTTTGCAGTACTGGACCCTCTGATTCTAGCCTCTTGATCTTATTAGATAGGTTTTCTGTATAACAGTTGAAGCAAAGACAAGTGTCAGCATCCTGATTGTGTGAGTATTGATTTAATTTTGAACAAAGTGTCAAAGCAAGTGCAATCTACCCTTTGATCGATGGACCTCACCTCCAAGATGCTTTTTTGATTTGTGGTTAAAATAGTAGAGCTAGTGCTTGCCAAATGTGATTCCTTTCATGGCAGCCATGGAGTTTAAACAATTAATTAAAGATGATTAATGCCTTTTCTAAATTTGGATAGCTGAAACTGAAATAATGCACTTTTAAGAATAGCCAGATTCACTACTTCCCCTCCTGCTATCTCCACTTCTCAATCCTCTGCTTTACCATCCCCACTGTATCTTTCCTTGTGGTTGTCTTAAAGGCTTTTCCTATGTGACTCTTATACTTAGACTTCCTCTCTCTGCCGAGCTAGATTATACTCCTTTCCTCATCATAAAACCATTTCTTTCTCTAAATCTTTCATTTGTGATCCCTCAAAGTTGTCTGCCCCAAGTCAAGATGCTCATCATTACGATTCATGCATTTAAACTGTATTTACACTGCCTAGTTTAGCTTGTTAGTGTGACTTCATGAGGTCTGAAACTGTGCCTTCCTTTATGTTAATTCAGCAGCCACCAAACATACTGATGGTGATCAGTGTAAAAATATGATGATTTAGTATTTTTGAGCATGTAGCCCATAGAACAAGTAGAGACACAGGGTGAAATCCCTGCCCCATTGAAATCAGTGGCAAAGCTCTGATTGACTTCAATACTGCCAGGATTTCATTCCTGGTCTTTGTGCTCAAGAGCATAGAGGCTACATCTAATGTCAAACAACCAATGAAGTTCTTAAACAAGCAAGAAGGGAACCAGAAGGACAATGTGATGATAAGATCACATGATTGTTCAATCATTTATGTACATATCTTTGATTTTTCCTATAATGTTGTACTGATGAACACTAGGTTTATTAATATTAAGGCAGAGCAGTGAAAAGAGTTACTTCAAACAATGAAGAAACCAATGCACTTAATTACACTGAATATCTCTACCTAGCTATATTCTTACATATTACCCAACGCCATAATACCCGAATGTCTGCTGTAACCCCTGCAATAGAAACTGATATTATAAAATGATGTATTCTTACAATTTATAGAAAAATTGTAAATGTAATTTGTAAAAGAAATGTATAGAAGAATTAGGAGACTTTCACTCCTGTATTTGTGACTCATATGCAGATTAACAAGTGTTTCTTGTGCAACCCTTCTGCCATGTGCTGTCAGCAGTAACAACCGCCATGTTCATTATCGGTCATTAACATTACCGAACAGAATTGGCTCAAACCCCCACAAAGAAATTCGGGAAAACTAAACACCTGGGCACCCCTATGGGTATGTCTACACTGTGTTTAAAATCTGTGGCCACGATACTTAGAGCCTAGGTCTACAGACTCAGGCTTGCATGACGGTGCATAAACAGCTGCAGTGATGTTCAGCCTAGGGCTGGTGTTCAGGCTCTGAAGCTGGGGGAATTAGGTGGGCTTCAGAGCCCAAGCCTGAACATCTACTTGGCTGTTTTTAGCATTGTAGTGTGAGCTGCACAATCTTGAGTTGGTCCCAGACTTGCTGCTGCAGGTTTTAAAATGCAGTGTAGACATCCAGACAGGAAATACTTCTCCACTCATGAGCATTGAATCTGTGTATAATGAAAGCAAACCTTTATTAAAAGGGAGAGATAACTTCACTCATCGTCCCCTCCACTGCACCCCACTCACAGTTGGTGGTCCAAAGTATGCAAAGTCCTGGAATTCACATGTGTTCACCTCCCAACCCTGAAGCGGAGTTGAGCAATCCCTCTGCCTCTGCTTGCCCCATCATGGTCACCTGTGCAGCTGCTCACACACCGCTGACTCTAGGAGTGATGCTTTGTTCTGAGATTGCACCAGTCAGCACGCTTCTTAGTGATTTCAGCTTGCAATGATTTCAGCAGGTAATGGGCAACTTGACTGCTACTATATCCTCTGTGTTGTCTTTCACAACACTGTCCCCACACCAGGTCTAAGGTTCTGCCCCCTAGAGTTGCTCATTAGTGATTTCAGTTCTAGTGATCACTGAGCAGAAACAAAGACTCTCAAATAAGTCATAAGAACACAAGAATGGCCATACTGGGTCAGATCAATAGTTCATCTAGCCCAGTATCCTGTCTTCTGACACTGGCCCATGCCAGATTTTCAGAGGGAGTGAAAAGAGACCATCCAATTTGCTGAGTGATCCATCTCCTCTTGTCCAGTCCCAGCTTATGGCAGTCAGGTTTAGGGTCACCCACAATATAGGGTTACATCCCTGACCATCTTGACTAATTGCCATTGATGAAGCTATTATCCATGAACTTATTCAATTCTTGTGAACTCAGTTTATACATTTGTCTTCCACAACATCTCCTGGCATCAAGTTCCACAGGTTGATTGTGTGTTTTGTGAAGAAATACTTCCTTATGTTTGTTTCAAACCTGCTGCCTCTTAATTACATTTGGTGATCCCTGGTTCATGTGTTATGTGAAGGGCTAAATAACCCTTCCTTATTCACTTTCGTTACACCATTCATGATTTTATAGACCTCTATCATATCCCCTCTTATTCATCTCTTTTCTGGGCTGAATACTCTCAGTCTTTTAAATTTCTCCTCCAATAGAAGCTGTTCCATACGACTGATCAGTTTTGTTGCCCTTCTCTGTACTTTTTCCAGTTCAAATTTCTTTTTTATTTTCTGAGATAGGGCCACCAAAACGGCAATCAGTATC
This sequence comes from Gopherus flavomarginatus, assembly GCF_025201925.1. Lineage (NCBI taxonomy): Eukaryota > Metazoa > Chordata > Testudines > Testudinidae > Gopherus > Gopherus flavomarginatus. Next base: position 43,900,627 of record NC_066617.1, on the reverse strand, counting down.
AAGGTGTGGCTCTATCATGGATCCATATAGTGGTATTAAGATAGGAAAAGGATACATAATAAGACAGAAACTAACAGTTCCTGACATTCTGATCAGCTCTGTATTGAAAGAGGGGGAGGGTCAAATGGTATCTATGATTCTTCAAACAATTCCACACCACTGAGTAGGAACAGCTATCTCCACCATCTCTAACTTCCACTTGGATTTTACATTATTACCCCCTGTGCAGTGAATGAGATTACAGTTATGGTGACACCCTCAGGGAATATTAATTACAATTCTGCTTCTCTTTAGTCACACAGTAAGGATAACAACATTTAATTACCCCTGAGTCCAAGACTAAGATGAACTTTAACCCAGCACAGACAAAATTCACCACTTTGACAAAGAAGGTCTCTCTGCTTATCACCTAGGCAAAGTAGGTATGTCTATGGAAATACAGTTGGATCATGTGGTCTTTTCCCCCAGTTCATCAGTAGAGGGCAGGAGAGAGCCCATTCAGACCCTGCTTATACTTGTGTTCACTGAGGACAGAAGAGATTCCAGTGCACATAATCCCAGTGAGACAGAGCTATGGGCTTGAATGTATCATATAGTGGACTAAGTATCAGAGGGGTAGCCATGTTAGTCTGGATCTGTAAAAGCAGCAAAGAGTCCTGTGGCATCTTATAGACTAACAGATGTTTTGGAGCATGACACACCCGACAAAGTGGGTATTCACCCACAAAAGCTCATGCTCCAAAATGTCTGTTAGTCTCTGAGGTGCCACAGGACTCTTTGCTGCTTATATAGAGGACTAAGTTCTCCTACAAACTGTATAGTAGATCTTTAGATGTCTAAGTAACACTCCCTATATACACCAAACTCCCACTGACTGTACACAAATGCAGATGCGCATATGAACACAGGCGCAGCCAAACAGACATCAAGAGATTCATCATGCAGATCAAAGAGGAAAGTTTAAAATATGCAGATTTATGGTCAAAGTAGTTTCAAAGCTGGGCTAATTTCATCCCTGGTGTAGCTCCTTTGATTTCAGTAGAGTTACACTGGCTTCAACAAAGGCTGAATTTGGTCCTACATTTTTCACTCTTTCTACACAGCAACCATAAAGCTCACTCTGGTGCTGAATCATTGTGTGAATTTCAAATTCATTTTAACTTTACAGCTAATGTGTTTTTATAGCAACACTTATCTTCAAAGTGCACTTATCTCAAAAACTAGTTTTGAAAGCCAAGCCAAAATGCATCTCCTTCCCAGCTCTGTCCCCACCCGCAGGAATAGTGCCATATACAGACAGTGAAAATCAACCTACCTGCTCCACCTCCAACATGTCTTGAATTAATTTTTACCTTTATTTTGTGCTTTGACTGCCATAAACTGCATCGTTGCCTGGAAAAGGTTAAAAAACTAAATGCATGAATGTAATTCAAAAACGTATCTCTTATTCTGAGCACTTATTTCATGACCTAAAATGAAAGATTAAAGCAATTACTCTGAGCATGCTTTATAGGGTCTAATATAAAAGAGGCCTGACTAATAGATCTGTAAAAGAATAGTCTCAGCTGGGTTGGTAGTGGAGGATGCTGTTCCTTATGGGAAACAGGAATAAATTTGGTTTTTAATACCTGAGTGGGCAGAACTGGGAAATAGTTTGGAGATAACGGTAAGCAAGCTAACTACCTTTAGTCTATAAACTATAATCAAACTACTTCACTGTCTGTTCAATGAGTTGTGCCGACTGACTGCAAAATAACAATCCCAGGCCTCCCCCTTCTCTGCTTGGGAAAACTGGACTATGGGGGACAAAAGTACAATGAAAGAAGAAGAGGTTTTTTTTCTTTTAAAGTAGAAAATTATAAGGAAATAGGTTTTATGGGGGAAGGAAATTCAGTCCCTGTTCCCTAAGTAATCCCCCAAAATATTTTCCCAGAGCCTATTTCTTTCAGGAAATGTGCAATATGTTCATACCTGTAAGAGGTTAATTAGCCAGAATCATATTTATTTATTTATTTTTGGTGTGGGGTGGGGGAGAAAGAGGCTGCAACAAGGATGCATTTGGCCCAATCTTTAAAATGCACAATACACATCTATTTCTGTCAAGGGCAACACCCCAGGACTTGATGATTGGATTTGTAGGTTGCTTATGGCTGGAATGTAATTGTGAACTTATTCCATTTATACCAAACATCTGAGGTCAGGGAAAGCATGAACTTTGTGGATAGAGAAATATTTGCTTAGTACATTGGTTAATCTAGAATCTGTTTTATAATCCCTCTTCTTTTTTGTGAGATGTTTTTTTCTTCTCCTTTTCAATTTTGATACACTCGCTTCTCTTCCATTTCTCTCATACTCTCTTTTCCTATTATATCACTTTTGCAATAATAAACTGTGGTGAATGTGAAGCTGTGGGGTGTCTCTCTGGAGTTCTTCCTTTGAAGGACAGCAATAGGATTTTTGAGAAAGGACCTGAAAGCCCCCAGTTGTGGTCTATTACATGGGGTGGAAGAACATTTCCAGCTGGCAAACTGAATGCCCTTCCTCTCATGTTGCTCCCTAGAACTGGGTCATCTAGAAAACTTGTCACCCAAACCTTCCTCAACATTAAAGCAGGTAGCTGGTTTTGACTCTTTTTCCAGTAAATGGAATTTCTTTTGGTCTTCCTTCCTAACCTTCCTAAACTTCAGGGTTTGCAGTTAATTCAAGGTTAATATGCCTCATTTCACCCAAACATATTTGGGTGCCTAACTCCCTAATCTGGCCCTAATTCAAAAATATTAATGCTGATCACTTAGTTCTATATGCTCCTCTCCACTGCTTAGTCCAGAAGAGTGAAAAACAACCCAGATCTCATGGAAAAGAGGCTAAGATGAGGAGAGGCTGAGGGAACTGTGCTTGTTTATTCTGCAGAAGAGAAGAATGAGGGGGATTTGATAGCTGCTTTCAACTACCTGAAAGGGGGTTCCAAAGAGGATGGATCTAGACTGTTCTCAGTGGTAGCAGATGACAGAACAAGGAGTAATGGTCTCTAGTTGTAGTGGAGGAGTTTAGGTTGGATATTAGGAAAAACTTTTTCATTAGGAGGGTGATGAAGCACTGGAATGGGTTACCTAGGGAGGTGGTGGAATCCCCTTCCTTAGAGGTTTTTAAGGTCAGGTTTGACAAAACCCTGGCTGGGGTGATTTAGTTGGGGATTGGTCCTGCTTTGAGCAGGGGGTTGGACTAGATGACCTCCTGAGGTCCCTTCCAACCCTGATATTCTATGATTCTGTGATAATGCAAGAGGGCTATACATAGGAAAACTGGAGCTTTGTGATATGTTCCCCGCAACACTTAGCACAAATGTCCTTTGTGCAGAAACTCATCATGACTCATTAGCTGCAAACTAAACAGTGGAGTAGCCAAAGAGCAAGAGAAGGAGATGAGAAGCAGCTGTTCTGTGTGGAGTATTCTTCTATGTGGACTAATGTCTGCATTAAAAAAAACAGCTTGGAGGGACCACTGCTGATTCTGTATGTGCACATTCACAGAGTGTGTGGCCAAGTGGCATGGGGAAGAAGAAACTCAATGAATGTCTGACCACGTAGCCAGGGACTAGGGGCTAGGATATTCAGTAGAACCTTGGTTCTCTGCATCTACTGCACAGTCATTGCCCCTGTGGGTGGGAATACAGCTCAACATAGGCAGATTTGGGGCTTTTGAACATATGTGCATCACTTTGTGTAATTTTACTGAGGGAGGAAACACAGGTTTTTAGTCATTTGATGGGTACTGTATTAATGAAAGTGTTTCCAGGTAAAAATACCTCAAATGTAAATAATGCACTCTTTTTATAAGCCACACATTTTACAGTACAATGACTTTTTAGGGCATCTCCAAATTTCTGCAAGGGCCGTATGTGGGGGAATAAAGAAGATAGAATGAGGTGCTGAATTTTTAAAAGATTATTTTAAATCTGTTCCTCCACACTGAATAGAACTGCTTTCACTCTGAGGGAAAGTCTACACTGCATGCTTCTTTCAGCAGGATATGGAGTATATACTCACATAGCTCTCTCAGCATGGCTATAAATAGCAGTCTGCACAGCTTAGGCAAGAAGAGCAGAGACACTCCTGAAGAGTGTGGGTATGTATCCAAGTACATATCCTGTGTGCTCTCCACTCGCCCAACCCTGGCTTCCTCATCTACATTGTTATTTTTTGGAGGGTAGTGTCCTGCTGCAGGACCCTTTCCCCTTGGCAGAAGGAGACTCCCTCAGTGGGGAAAGGCTCTGGCGGGGGGAGGCTGTGGGAGAAAGGCTGCCAGCTCCTGGTCACTGGATCCCTTCTCCACTGCAGGGGTAGGGTCCAGCAGGGGGAGACAGCAGGGAAAGGGTCTGCTAGCTACCTGCTGCTGGAGCACTTCCTTTCCATGGGGAAAGGTTCTGGCAGGGGAGAGGCAGCTGGGAAAGGCTGCCTCTGCCAGCTGCCTCCCTCCTGCCAGAGTCTTTCCTTGCAGCAGTGGAAGTGTCTGGCAGTGAGGAGCTGCTGAAGCCTTTCCCAGCTGCCTCCCCTCTGTCACAGCCTTTGACTGACAGGTGTAGCTGCAGACCACAGCGTGGATGCAGCCTGCTTTTCACTGCGGTCTGCAGCTGCACGTACACTACATGCCTCCATCCGTGATGTGTAGAATAGATGTGGCCTAACAGTTTACAGTAGGGACACAGGGCTCAGTCCTGCCTATCAGAGTCTGTCCTGTGTTGTAAGCACGGAAAGTCCCACCAACCTAGTGGGAGCTCAGAGGGAGTGCATCTACAGTGACGCCACCAAAGTGTATGAAGTATATACATCCAACCAGTTAGCTCTGGCATCTGCTATGCAGGTCAGGTGTTACTCATGACTCAGATGCCTCTCTGAACTTTTTGTTATAGATAATAGGTATGGGGGTGCTTTGTGCTCTCAGAGCCCAAGAACTATAGTTGTGGCTGGCTCCCTGCACATGATTGGCCAGAATCTGTCCAATGGGGATTTATAAATTAAATCTTGGCTCCTTTGAAATCAATGGCAAAACTCAGATTGACTTCAATGGTACTGGGATTTCACCCAACATTTCCCCATAGAAATGGTAGAAGGCTATTTTGGGTGAGAGGGTGGGCTGGCAGATAGAACACTAGTCTGGGTAGCGAGAGACCTGGATTCAGCTCCTGGCTCTGCTACGGATTTGGTGTATGATTTTGAGTATGTCACATCATTTACTTTGTGCCTTAGCTCCCCATCCATGAAACAGAGATCATGTGCCCCTTCTGCACAGGGGGGGTGTCAAGATGAAACTCATTAGATTGTGATACTGTGGTGATGAGGATCAAGTAAGTACCAATAAATATATCTCCTGTTGTGACATTATTGATATAAACTGGGACCATATAGAACATGGTTTGCAACCTACGTTCTGTAGTGGCACCAAATCTTATGTAAAGGGGGTCGTATAAGGTGTCTGAGACCAGGTTACGGATTACTGGTTATGATTATGCTGTCTGTATGTCTGTAGCATTTTGGTAGTTGAAGTTATGAATATTGGCTGTATGCTGTCTGTATTGCAAACTTGTGTTGTGTTACTGGGAAAGATCCCAGACAAGTTGGTGTCAGCTCTGTTTAGCCTGCTTGATGGCCCATTAAGGACCATCACCTACACAATTGTCCCATCGAGAGAAGGCAGTTACGCCCTGTGACTCAGCAGGGTGTGCAGAAACTGGCCCATGTGACTGCAGACTCCATTTTGCTGTAACTTTCCACAGCAGGAACAAAGGAGTGTTTTTACACTTGGAAAAGCCTATATAAGGCAGAGGCCTCATCTCCATTTTGTCTTCAGTCCTGCTTCTTACCTCTGGAGGGATTTTGCTACAAGCTGAAGCTCTACACAAGGGACTGAGGACCCATCCCAGTGGGGGATGTTCTCCAGACACTTGATTTGCACCTGCAGTTTACTCCATCACTGCTACAAGCCTGAACTAAGAACTTTGCCATTACTGTATGTAATTGATTCCATTTAACCAATTCTAGCTCTCATCTCTACCTTTTTCCCTTTATGAATAAACCTCTAGATTTTAGATTCTAAAGGATTGGCAACAGCGTGATTTGTGGGTAAGATCTAATGGGTATATTGGTCCTTTGGGGCTTGGTCCTTTGGGATCGAGAGAACCTTTTTCTTTTACTGGGGTGTTGGTTTTCATAACCATTCATCCCAGGACGGGTGGCACTGGTGGTGATACTGGGAGACTGGTGTGTCTAAGGAAATTGCTTGTGTGACTTGTGGTTAGCCAGTGGGGTAAAACCGAAGTCCTTTTTGTCTGGCTGGTTTGGTTTGCCTTAGAGGTGGAAAAACCCCAGCCTTGGGCTGTGACTGCCCTGTTTGAGCAATTGGTCCTGAATTGGCACTCTCAGTTGGGTCCCGCCAGAACCGCAACGTCACACCTGTCAGAGCAGATTTATTCCATACAGCATATTCTCAAGTGCTGTTTCTGGTCTTGCTTTTAATTATTCAAGAGACAAGACTTCCACTTTCCTCAAGAGACTCTGCCCTAGCTTAAAAAAACCTCACTTTTAGTACACCCACAAGAAACAGGTCAATGAAATCATGCATGGAATGCAAGCAAAGGCAAGTTCACACATACCCTTACACAGACCCTGGGCAACACACGTTGCCTTCTGTAGCCTCATAGTCTCAAATAAAGAGATTTTGACATTAGATCCTGACTGTCATCAATTATATAACTCTGCCAATGCAACCAGGAGAATGCTCTTAGACTTGCTTATATGTCTTACTGTGTCTGTGCAAGACACTCACAAAAACAGAAGCTGTAAAGATAAGCAGTCTAAGATCCAGATGCCTAGCAGTTTGGAAAGACATTGAGAAATCTCCTTAATTTCTTCTTTATTTTTATATTCTCATTCTATGTTCTTTTTGTACACTAACATGAATAAATTCTTCTGTTATGTGCTCCCCTATACTTCCAATTTTGCCTTAAAAATGCTACTATCATAAAAACTCTTTGCCTAGGGTAGGAACATGTTTTTCTAAGGGTTTGGATCTATTCTGGGAGCATGCAACGAGTGAACTGACCTATATAGGGTCAATTCAAAACTCCCCGGCCAGTACAATAAGTATTTCTATTGTGGAGTTTTATCATTTAAACTGTCAACTAGGTCAGGACTGCCAAGAGCTGGCTGAGCTGTATGAGGAGGCTGGCACAGTGCCAGTCTCATTATTCTTAACTTTAGCTGGTGCTATCAGTTCCTCATAAAAATTCAACAAATTCAATAAAATAAAAAAAAGTTAAAGAGAGGAAGAAGAATCCAACTCTGTATTAACTAATTGCACACTGTACAGAGGGTATGAAAGCACCATGGAAAAGACATACCGTAGTTTGCATTGTCTAAGAAAAGCTGTAGTCACATGAACAAGTAGCAACCTTTAAAGGGAGACAGGGCAGGCAAGCAAGGAGCCAGCTATTGGGGTAAGACACATTTTGTCAATTATTCCTGTCCATTGATTCAAAAAAAGAGAGGCCTTGACGGAATATTTTTTGACCAATAACATTCAGATTGATACTTGCTTAAACTGATTGCTTTGACCATCGGTGAGTTTCTGAAAATGAAATCTTCTCCACTCCATTCAATATAGGGAATATTTCATCTCACCTTTATTGATTTGATAATGAGGAGATATAAGCTTTATGCAACTCTGGGATATCTTAACCCAAGAATAGATCCTATAATAGCACTGTCACCAAGGTCAAAATAAGCTTCTCTGAGGGACAGGACAGAGGGACAGGTTGGGGATACAGGCTAGCTGGAATTCAGAGCTGCCACTCACCTCTGTTTTTTACTAGATTTCAGACCCTTCTGCTGGTCTCCTGGTGTGTCAAACCCTTTCTTGGCTTTCATGCAGCATGAACAATTTCCCGAGAGTCTGAATTTAGTTTGAATTTCATCCTGTGGTGCTGCTTGCTGATTGGTCTAGAGGAAATCATGCAAAAGGCACAAAAATGAAGGAAAGTGTAAAAAAATCTCAGGAAGTAGAGAAAGGGGCTTAAAACTGTATGACCAACTCAGGGAAAACTTAATGCAGACTGTACAAAGCCCTTCTATGAGACTGTAGCTCTTTATCCTATTGTGGGGTGGTCGGGGGTTCCTCTGACCCTGAACAGCCTTTTCTCTCAGTCTGCTTCCAAGGGCGGGATTGGGATGTGAACAGACTTCCCCACCCTATTCTAGGGAATGATGACACAAGCCAACTCATGGTATAGCTTTGTGGGAGTGGCTTGTCTGACAGAGCCATTGGAATTTTATTCTGGTGGAACAGGAGACAAAGAGAAATTAGAATCTAAAACGGACTGTAGCTTCACTAGAGCAGTTTAGAAGTGGTAATCTTACTGGACCTGCAGATATAACTTGCACAGTATATAGTGTTTTGGGAGGGCATATTAAATGCTCCACTGAACAGAGTGAGAAAGAATGGTTGATTACCTGGACCTGAGGCCTCCTGTTCCTAGTTTGACAGAGAATCAAGAAATTGCAAGTACAATTTGTGATCTGCAGGTGTATTTTAGAAATCAGTTGTAGACTGTGACATCACTGAGTAAAGCAAAAATTGCTTCACAGGTGTTCATTTCTTTGTGAAACTGCAGAAGCAGTTACAGTATCTTGGAAAACCAGCTTTTGAAGTAAAACACTTTCAACCTACCCATTTTCCTCTCTGTTCTCTGGTTTAGCCCATTCTGTTTCTGATCAGTACTAATATAAAGAAAGATGTTTCTCCTTTATAATTTGTGACAGGAGTCACAAAACGAAACCCGTTTGTGAGCTGATTCTGGCTGCAAAGCTTTTGTGTGTTTGGATTGTGGACTGGCAGCATCAGCAGTCTGTATACTCTTGGTATTTGGTGAGCAACTGATATCTGTCTGAAATGCAAAGTTACTTCCTGGCAAGGCTGTTATTCAGTGATGAGTTTGTCAATGATAATGCCAGACACTTTGATGCAAAATTTGAACAGACTTTATAGGGTGGGATTATGCTGTCTTGAATCAGCTAGTACTTTACTGCATCACCTTTTTAGGTCAGCACTTGTTGTGGGATGGAATCACTGTGGGTTTGGCTCAGGATTCTAAATAGTCAGCCTCTTCATGCAGCCTTTTCATGAAGGCTATTCAGGAGCTGAGTGTCTTGACTTTAGTCCTCCTTTCGTGGTGTAATTCCTGCAGATTTATCCTTCTTGCACTCTGGTAAAACAGTATTTCAAAAGGTGCATCAACCATGAAGGTTCTCCAACTAGTCTTCTTCTTCATGGAATGGGCTTTGCAGGCAGTATCAGATTTTTGATTAATAAGGCAATATTTTGAAAGAACATTTAATGCTTTATTAAGTTTGACTGAGATGAACTCTGACAGTTTGATAGTGGCAGAATCATTTTGTACCGTACAGTGTCTTCTGTATATACTTATTTTGAGCTTAATTGTAATGCAAGACCATCTATGAGTAAAATGCATTGGACCAAATTAGTCCTAATGTGACTCCATTAAAATCAATGGCCCAGTGAAGAATTACACCTAATATGGGTATGAACTATAGAAACCCAAAGCAACCATTTGGCTTTACAGCATAACACTTGAAGCAGGTGAAACCACCTTGACAAAAGATTACCTTCATGAATCTTTGACTGAATTTTCAGCTGAGATCTTTGCATTCAGGAAGAAGGCCAGCTTGGTATTAAGACACCCAGGTATGAGCCAGTGGACTATCCTTGGCTCTGTGTGGTGGGGCATTCACCCCACACTACCATGGATGGGGTTAAAGTGGGAAGAGAGGCCAATTAGCCTTAGGCTGCACCTGCTGGGGAGCAAACGGATAATGAGACTGATCGAGAATGAAGCTCACCAGAACAGACAGGGGCTTCTATAAAGCCTGGAAGCTGAGGAGAGATCAAAGGGCTACCGGGAGGTGAGCCTGCAGTCACATTCCCTGATATAATGGAGGTGGGGGAAAGCGAGACTAGGAACCTGTGAAAGGCAGATTAGGAAGCAGCCCACGATCCTCAAGATAGTGAAGTCCAAAGCAGACTGTAAAGAGTTACAAAGGGATCTTGCAAAACTGGGCAACAAAATGGCAGACAAAATTCAGTGTTGATAAAAGCAAAAAGTAATGCACATTGGAAAACATAATTCCAAGTATAGATACAAAATGACAGGATCTAAATTAGCTGTTACCACTCAAGATAGAGATCTTGACATCATTGTGTATTGTTCTCTGAAAACATCCACTCACTGTGCAGTGGCAGTCAAAAAAGCTAACAATGTTTGGAACCATTCGGAAAGGGATAGATAATAAGATAGGAAATATTATAATGTCTCTATAAAAATCCACGATACATCTATATCTTCACTACTGTGTGCAGATCTGGTCACCTCACCTCAAAAAAGATGTATTGGAATGGGATAAGGTACAGAGAAGGGCAACAAAATGATTAGGGGTATGGAACAGCTTTTGGATGAGGAAATATTAAAAAGATTGGGACTTTTCAGCTTGGAAAAGAATTGACTAAGGGGGGATATGTTAGCAGTCCAAAAAATCTTGACTGGTTTGGAAAGCGTTAATAAGAAAATGTTATTTACTCTTTCATATAACACAAGATCTGCAGGTCACCCGAGGAAATTAATAGGCAGCAGGTTTAAAACGAACAAAAGGAAGTACTTCACACAACTCACAGACAACCTGTGGAACTCTTTGCCACAGGATGTTGTGAAGGCCAAAACTATAACTGGATTAAAAAAGAATTAGATAAGTTCATGGAAGATAGGTCCATCAAGGGTTATTAGCCAGATTGGTCAGGGATGAAATTCCATGCTCTGAGTGTCCCTAGCCTCTGTTTGCTAGAAGCTGGGAGTGGATGACAGGGCTCCGGGCCAATGGGAGCTGCTGGAAGTGGCAGCCAGTAAGTCCCTCGGCCCGCGCCACTTCCAGCAGCTCCCATTGGCCCGGAGCAGCGATCTGCGGCCCATGGGAGCTTCGATCGGCCAGACCTGTGGACGGGGCAGGTAAACACACCGGCCCATCCTGCCAGAGGCTTTCCCTACACAAGCGGCGACCCCTGTTTGAGAAACCCTGTCCTATTGGACTCCTTCCCCAAATCCTCGTCCTGACCCCACCTTTTCCCTGCTTCTTCCCCTGAGCACACTGCATTCCTGCTCCTCCCCCTTCCTCCCACAGCTTGTTATGCAGCGAAACAGCTGTTTTATGGCGGCAAGCACTGGGAGGAGAAGCGGGGACGCAGCATACTCAGAGGAGGAGACGGAGATGAGCTGAGGTGAGGGGGGCAGGGCCGGGAGCTGCCGGTGGGTGCAGAGCACCCATCAGTTTTTCTCCATGGGTGCTCCAGCCCCAGAGCATGCACGGAGTTGCCGCCTCTGACTGCCTGTTCAGTTTGCTCCCTCTGAAGCATCTGTCATTGGCCACTGTCGGAAGACAGTATACTGGGATAGATAGTCTGACCCAACATGGCTGTTCTTATGTTGAGGGAAGGACCAGTAATGTCTGAGGAAGTATAGTCCTGAACTGCTGGTTCAAAGGTCCCTGGGCTGGAATCTAGTATAGAGATTGGGCCCAGGTTCCCCTACCCAACCACTGTGGGAGTGATCCAGTCAGCACAGTGGAGATGGAGACTGCCTGAGACTTTGAGGAAGGCAACTCTGATATTACCCTGGAAGGAGAGGACAATGGTGACTTGGCTGGAGGATTAAGCCAAAAGGAGACATGCTGCAGCTCCAGACTAGTGGAAGAGCAGCTGCAGAAAGAATGTCTGGGGCAATGGGCTGAATGACCACTGGATGAGGCACAGACAGTAGCAAGCTAATTCCCCAGATGTGCTGCAAAGAGGAGCTGCTGAGCATTGAGTAGCAGACCACTGGACACTCTGGCATAGGCTTCTTTTGTGAAGAATCTTAAGCTAATATTTTCAAAAGTGCCCAGTCGGTTTGGGTCCCTCAATTCTTGGGTGCCCAGTTTGAAACAACTAAGTCCTTATTTTTTTCAGAGGTGCTGAGTGCACTCAGTTTGCATTAGTTTTGTCTGAAATTGTGGATGCTCAGGACTTAACGAAATTCAGGCTCAAGGAGTCTCATATCGGACATCCAAAACCAGAAGCATTCCAAATCAATGGACATTTTTGACTAATTTAAAGGTGTCTCAGTTTTCTCTTTTGTGAAATGGGAAGAAATAAGGCTCATCTAACTCATAGGGATGTTGTGAGCCTAAATTCATTAATTCTCATAAAACTTACTTTGATCATTGAGAAACTTGTGCCCACAATTTTGTATGCACACATTTTTGCATGTGTAATATTTCACATTTATTACTTGATTTGTATGTCCACTAAAAAACTGTGCATGCAAATTTAGATGCTAGGCTTAAGTCACTTTGGCATATGGCAACTGAGATTATTGAAGGCTTGTTTTACGCATTGAAGCACTTGCTGATCTCAGTGGTTTGAGCATTTGGCCTGCTAACCCCAAGGTTCTGAGCTCAAATCTTGAGGGAGCCACTTAGGGATCTGAGACAAAATCAGTACTTGTTCCTGCTAGTGAAGGCAGGGGCTGGATTCAATGACCTTTCAGGGTCCCATCCAGCTCTATGAGACAGGTATATCTCCATATATTATTACTCTAAAACTGATTTAACAAAAATGTTTTGGTTTAAATCCATGGATGATCACTGATTAACCTTACATTTCATTAATAAAACTCATGGATTGTAACTGGTGATAAGGCTGATGTGTTGCCTCTACCAATGTTGTCTGCAGGGGCAGATGCAATATTGGGTTATATATTCAGCTAAAATTGGATCAGAATGATCCAAGAATTCCATGATTCAATGAAAATTGCCATAACACGGTGACCCGCTTTTCTCATCAGTCATTGTACAGAGCTAGACCTCACTGAGAAACAAACTCAATGTAAGGTTACTGTTATCCTCTTACTAACATTCAGTGGGGGTGTTTTGGTTGCTAGCTCCCAGCACTAAAAAGGGAGGGATCGATGGCAAATCAGGACCCTGAGACTGACAGTCCCCAGGAACAATGGCGAGAGGCCAATGCTCCAGGTCAGCCTGATTGACAGGGCGGGCAGGCTAATCAAAGAGACAGAAGGCCAGGGTGGGTCCCGTCCTCCGTGTGAGCTGAAATCACCTGGGTCAGACAGAGTGGGGGCAGAGCTAAGGCGAGAGTAGGGGCCCAAGCTAAGCTGCTGGGAGCAGAACTGCAACCCAAAAAGCCAGAGCACAGCCCAGAGAGAGCAGACCTGCCCTGGGAGCAGAGCTGCAGCAACCAGAGCCAGAGGGGCCAGACAAGCAGACCAGAAAGCAGGTGAGGGCTGAGAGAGAGACACAGAAGCAGTCTGCAGAGCAGACCTGCCTTGGGAGCAGAGCTGTAGCAACTGGAGCCAGGGAGGCCAGAGAAGCAGCCCAGAGAGCTGAAGGCAGAGCAGCAGCAGCAGCCGTGCTGAGGCAGAGTGGAGCTGGGGCTGGAGCAGTCCAGAGCTGGGTGTGGTGAGCAGCTGGGGAGAGCGAGGGGGACCCTGGGCAGTGGGCCCAGCACAGGGAGACGCCTCAGCCAAGAGGCTCTGCAGGCCAGACTTGGAGGGGGATCATAACCCTGACAGAGCGGGGGTGACACTGAGGAGAAGGGTCCTGCCACCCAGAGCCTGAGAGAGTGTGTGGCCACCGCCAGAGCAAGTGTCCAACCCGCAGCGTCCCTGCAGCACAGCCAGGGCCTGAGAACGAGGCCTGGGACCTACAAGGAACTGACTATGAAGTGCCCTGATGTCTAGAGACACTGTTTGTGATGGTCCCTGCCACAGAGCAGGGTGATGTGTTTTCCTTTAACCTTTCCCATTTTGCCTTATTCTTTTTTAAAATTAATTGTTAATTAAATAACTTGTATTTGCTTTAAATTGTATGATGTGATCAGTGGGTCAGGAAGGTGTGCAGTGCAAAGAGAGTACCCTGGAGTGGGGACACCCTAGCCCTGTCCTAGGTGACCACAGCAGGGTTGGGGGTTGAGCCCCCCAGGAATTCTGGGCCCAGCCTTTCTGGGGTTACGAGGACTCTGCCAGATAGGAGAGTGGAAAGGGAGTCCTCAAGGGCAGGGAGGCCTCTGGGTAGAGGAAGTGGGAATGAGGATTCAGATCCTTTCGCAAGCCCACTTCACCGGGGTAGTGCAGAAGCCAGGAAAGTTCCCCACAATAGCGGGACCATTCCCCCGCTTACATCAATAATGACACTGAAATGCCTAAGTTATTGCATTATGGCCATTCACTTTCAAATTGTTTTTCATTATCAATAACATTTTTTCATCCAAGGAACACAAGCTAGAATTGCGTTTCACTGATTGTAAACTGTTTTCATACTCAGCAATGTATGAAACTGCAACGCAAAAATCAGACATAGTAAAAGTGTATGTATATGGGAGAGAGAGAGAGTTATGTGGTCTCAGTAACAGTAGCCAGGTTCTAGGACTGGTTTTCCAGTATCTATCACCTGGAGAATAAATAAATCCACCCACCTCCCTCCAGGTATGTAACAGATTTAAAGAAAGACAGAAAGAGGTGTATGCTTCAAAAACAAACAGGGAATTCATTAGGGAAAGCTAACAATGTTTGGGAAAGGGGAAGAATAAAATGTGATAACCCACAAAAAAGCAATACAGTTTCCCCCAAAAGATGGGTGTGAAGCCCAGCCCCCTCCTCATGACCCTTGGCACTTAACTATAATTACCATGCCATCCCAGGGGACATTAAAGACAATCACAGTTGCACATACACTGACCTATAAAAGATACGCTTGGTGTATGTGTACCTGAAATGGAAATGACTGTTCTTTCCCCTACATAAGTTCAGTTCCCTTAATATATTACATTTTAAATGTTCTTTTATTTGCCTGGTTACAGAATAAAATTCTATTTTTGGACCATAATTCATCTTTATTAGGTCACAACATATGCTGGGCAGTGCTGAGCATGTTGGATGCCTACCAATTTCCTGTTAGTTCATTTTGTCAGAGACCTCATAACATCATTCACAGATATTAATAGATGCATTGCCAATGTTACATTCCTACACATACAGCACTCACTACAAGGCTCATACTTGATTTCAAAAGAGCAAGCCTAGGTATAGCACACTATAGCAACATACAACTACTTTGGCTCACTATTAAAATAGTCTTTCAAAGCCTCTCTGAGCCATATAATTCTACGCTGAGCTCTTCTTATTGTCCTTCTATCTGGCTGTTCAGATTCAGCAGACAGACATTCCACCTCCGCCCTCCACTCCTGTGGAAACTTTCTCCCTTTGGCTTCATAGATATTATGCAGGATGCAGCAAGCAGTTACAATCATTGGAATAGTTTTTAATTGAGATCCAATCTCAGAGGACAACCCTAGCGACCCTTCAGATGACCAAAGACCCATTCAACTGCCATTCTGCACCTGTAGAGCCTGTAGTTGAAGCACTCCTTAGTGCTGTTGAGATGGTCATAATCCATGGCAGCAAGGAGTAGACTGGGTCTCCTAGGGTCACTACTGGCATTTCAACTTTCCCAATGGTAATCCACCAGTTGGGAAATAAAGTCCTTGCTTGCAGTTTTCTGAACAGTTGTGTGTTCTTAAAGATGTGTGTGTCCTGCACCTTCCCTGACTAGCCCACACTGATGTCTATAAAACATCCCTTGTGATCCACCGCACTTGCATTATCATAGGAAAGTAGCTCTTTCTGTTGAGGTACTCTGTGTCAAGGTGTTCTGGTGCTAAAATAGGGATATGCATACCAATTGTTGCTCCATTACAGTTTGGGAAAATCATTGCTGCAAAATCATCCACTATGGCACATTGCCCAAAGTCACAGTCCTGTGTAGCAGGAGGCAATTAATGGCCCTGCACACTTGCAGTACAATGGACTCTGTGGTGGATTTCCAAACTCCAAATTGACTCTTGATTGACTGGTAGCAATCTGGTGTTGTAAATTTCCACAGTACAATTGTCACTTGCTTCTCAACTGTCAATGCAGCTCTCATTTTGTAATTCAGAAGAGCAAGGAATGGATATTCCTGTTGTCAGGTTTTCTTGGCTGTCTGTACAGCTCTCTCTGACCTTCTCTGTTAGCTTGTGGGTATTGTAGCTGCTAGTAATATGATCAAAATCATATTTCATTCAGAATTACTTAAATTCTGCTGCAGTGAATTGTGGTCCATTGTCCATCACTAGTTGTTCTGGAATACTGACGTGAGCAAAAGTGCACTTCAGTTTCTAGATAACACTGTAACATGTTATGACTTTCAAACACATTATTTCTATATACCTAGGAAAATAGTCCACAATGACCAGGTAATGATAGCCTCTGAATTTTCATAAATCTGCAGCTAATCTCTTCTAAGGTCTTTCTGGTAGAGGTGTTTGTACACTGTATGGTTCAGCATAGCATCTTAAGTTGATTTGCATTGGGGCTCCTTTGGAAAGTCCAGTATAACCAAATCTTCCAAGTCCTTCCACCTTTTTCATTAGGCCCATCATGGCTGCCACACTGTGGCCAAGAAGCTTGTTGGTCTGTTGTCTGTTGATCACATGCAGACAGCATATAGAGCTTTTGTCTTTGTAACTTGTTTCTGTGGCAAACTGGCCCATGCAGTTCAGGATATATTCTAAGCTATTCAGAGCTGTATCAGCTGATCAGTTCATATCAGCTGACGAGCTGCGTTGGGTTGAAGGTGATTGCAAGTCCTTTCTGAAATGACTGTGACATCAGCTCCTGAGTCAATTTTAAAGTCAATAGTCTTGCCATGAATATTCAGTTTCACTTTCAAGGTAGGTTCTACGTCATCACAAATGATAGCGCCCAGAAACAGTGGCTCTTGATTATCTGTAATATGAGTCAAATCCCTGACTGCTTTGGTTTTGCAAACAACTGCAAAATGTCCATATTTTGTGCACTCGAATGACTTCACAGCTTTTAAGGTAATTTTAAGTTTTTCAAGTTGCTCCTGACTTTTGTTCTGTTGGTTGACTAATTCTGACTGCTTTGCTATCTGTACAGCTGTGGCTCAGATTAAACCTCTTTTCAGATGTAGCTGCTGTGAAAGGTTTTTATCTTAACCCAATAACCACCTATCTCTGATATTTTCATGTTCTGCGATCCCAAAATCAATTTCCAGTCAATGCATGCAGAGCTCTTATAAAACATTCAACATTTTCCCTTGGTTCTCGAAATCTTTAGTGAAAACATCCTCTTCCACAAACCACATTTCTCTGGTGTGTAAAGTATGCACCAACTCTTTCACAGTCAGAACCCTTTCATAGTCATCTTTGTGACTGTCTTCAGTAAAGTCAAATAATTTAAAGATATGTTCTGCCTGCTTCTGCACAGCATAAATTAAAGATACCTGTATATCTCCAGTTTATTTGTGGAGTTTGTTTGCACTGCGTAATCTTGCAAAATATTGTTTCCAGTCTGTCCATTCTGAAGGTTTGTCAAAGCTGAAGTATTTTGGTGCATTGCAGAGTGGCATGTTGATGACCTCCTGAAAACTTTTGATGCTTTGTTTCTTCTGTTTCTGTTCTTTAGTGTACTCCTTACACCATGTCACATGTACTGGTCACAGAGCTTGCTTATACACACCACGTGTTCATCACATCCTTTAATACTCTGCCAGGTATGGCTGAGGTTTAATTAGGTATTTTACACACTGTGCCACCTAGTGGCAGAACATCATAATACAGTTTAGCCTGCTATTACGCAGGACATTGAGGGTGGTATAAATACACCTTTATCCATTCTCAGCGTCACCCTCTTTAAGTAGATACTGAGTCATTCAAAATAGTGTCCACCACTGAAATCTTTAAATCAAGATTGTATGTTTTTTCTGAAATATGTTCTCTAGTTCAACAGCTATTGGACTTCAAGCAGAAATTACTTCAAGGAAGCGCTATGGCTGCTGTTGGACAGGAGGTCAGATTACATGATCACAGTGGTTCCCTCTGTCCTTAAAGTCTAGGAATATATGAACTGTATACTCAGTCTGAGTACTTGAGCCACTGTGGCTGGCTGTGTGTGAAAATCAGGTAAATACAGAAGTAGTCTAATTTGTGCCTGCTATTTATTTTGCAGATGCAAAAGTGCAGGTTTTCCCCCGTAACAAAAAAGGCCAGGGCTCAGCCTTTCTGAAAATGAATTACTTTGTGTAAAGATGTGAGATTTTTATACTTGGTTATGTTGTACCATTTGCACCCATTATCCAAGCTTTCGCTGTGCAGAGCTGATAGAAAAGTGAGTTTCGTTCACCAAGTTCTCTTAGCAAATTGAAATCTCTTCATAGTCCAAATTTTATTTCCCTTGAGATCAGTGTTTTATGACAGGAAAAGATATCTTGTAACCTCAAATATTATGCTTATACCCTGGTTTCTGGTGGCAACAAGCAGAGTCTTTTTTTTCCCCATATAACTTGGGGGAAAACAACTGGGAAGTCAATTTACAGGGAAAAGAGTAGGTTTGCCAGAAACAATAGTACCTAGAGTGATAAATATTACAGTTAGTCTCTTCCACTTTAAGGGTTATATCACTACTGCCCACAGGGGAATCCTGGGGAGAGGGGGAATAGCCAAGAAACTGCAAACATCTTTTTGTGGAGTTTATTACACATGCTCCCCTCAGAGAGGACTGAGGACAGAGGCTTACAAACAAGCTGAACCCTGCTCATGGATTCTGGAGCCTCCGCACTTGGGCTCACTACTTTATGACTGCATAATAACCCCTGTGACAAAACTAGCAGAAGTTGACATTGATCATTAACTGTGGCTTGAGTATCCACTCAAAGTCTCTGGGTCTTAATAAGTGCTCATACTGCAGAGAGCATGTGTTTCATAGGGCCAAAATCAGGCATGCATTGTGCATAAACTCCTTTCTGAACAGGACGTTCATTTATAGGTTTCATTGGAAAAGGTTCATTACTATGTTAAGACAGTGTTCAAAGGGAAGTCAAAGAGAAAGCAAAATCTGTTTTCAGAGCAAAGAAAGATAAATAGTATTTCAGTCTGCTGTAGTACCTTCCATTTTTTTGGATCTCAAGACAGTTTACAAACATTAATTAAATCTCAACAGTACTGGAGGGTTAAAAAAAAGCATTATCCCCTGTGACAGACCCAGGCCAGTGGGGTATAGAAGTCTGGTCCTATTGGTATCCAGGAGGATACCCAGCCTAAGGGGAGGCTCTACAGGTCCATGACACCAAATAAGTACGGGGGACAACTAATGAAAAAACAGGATCGGGAGTGAGGTCATAGGGCTAAATGAAGGGAACCTGATGGGGACACCGAGAAGAGAACCCCAGACAACGCCCACTGCTCCTCGAAAGCGTCAAGGGAGCTAGTGGACACCGTACAGAGGAACTCTGCCCGGATGCGTGAATGGACGAAGGAGCAGAAATAGGCCCCACAGTCACAGGAAATCCTGTCGGCCAACCTCCTCTCCCTGGTTTTGTTGATGGCTAGTTTGGTCACGGCCAAGAGGAGGTTGACAAGGAGATCCTGCATCTTTGTGGGGCCACGGATGGGGAGTGCGTAGATAAACAGGTGAGGGGAAAAGTGCAACCAAAAACACAATAAAAGGTTCAAGAGGAGCCGGAACAAGGGCTGCAATCTGGCGCACTCTAAATAAATGTGCGCCAGGGTCTCTTTCATGCCACGAAAAGGGCAGGTGTTGGGGACAGAGGTAAACCGCGCCAAGTACACGCCCGTGCTCACGGCCCTGTGAAGGAGCCAACTGACATCCCCAGTGGGCCTCAGGACCAGGGCAGAGTATAAGCTGGCCTACCGGGGCCTCTCACCCTCGAGAGGTGGCAGGATTTGGTATCAGGGCAGGATGCGAGGGTGAGGTAGTGGAGAGTGTGGAGCACGAGTGTGTACAGGTGTTTCTGTGCCGCGGCCTGGAACAGAACTGGCTGCAGATCGTGCAGCTGGCTCACAGTGAAAGGATGAGGGGGCCAATTGGGTCCACGGGGCAGGGACCCAATAAAAATATCCACGGGGCCTGGGATGGAGGGTGGGCAGGTGTCATAACCTTAGTCCCAGATTTGGACCTTAGCGTCCAAAATATGGGGGTTAGCATGAAAACCTCCAAGCTTAGTTACCAGCTTGGACCTGGTACCTGCTGCCACCACCCAAAAATTTAGAGTGTTTTGGGGCACTCTGGTCCCCCTGAAAAACCTTCCCTGGGGACCCCAAGACCCAAATCCCTTGAGTCTCACAACCAAGGGAAATAATCCTTTTTCCCTTCCCCCCTCCAGGTGCTCCTGGAGAGATACACAGACACAAGCTCTGTGAATCCAAACAGAGTGACTCCCCCTCTCCGTTCCCAGTCCTGGAAACCAAAAGCACTTTCCTATTCCCCCAGAGGGAATGCAAAATCAGGCTAGCAAATCCAACACACAGATCTCCCCGATTTCTTCCTCCCACCAATTCCCTGGTGAGTACAGACTCAATTTCCCTGAAATTTCCCAGTAAAGAAAACTTCAACAGGTCTTAAAAGAAAGCTTTATATAAAAAAGAAAGGAAAAATACATACAAATGGTCTCTTTGTATTAAGGTGATAAAATACAGGGTCGATTGCTTAAAAGAATATTGAATAAACAGCCTTATTCAAAAAGAATACAAATCAAAGCACTCCAGCACTTATATTCATGCAAATACCAAAGAAAAGAAACCATATAACTTACTATCTGATCTCTTTGTCCTTACACTTAGAAACAGAAGACTAGAAAGTAGAAACTACTTCTCCAAAGCTCAGAGAAAGCAGGCAGACAGAAAACAAAGACCTCAGACACAAACTTCCCTCCACCCAAAGTTGAAAAAATCCGGTTTCCTGATTGGTCCTCTGGTCAGGTGCTTCAGGTGAAAGAGACATTAACCCTTAGCTATCTGTTTATGACAGCAGGGCATGCCCTCTCACAGGACCTGGTTGAGGTAAGCCCAAGCAGCAGGCAGTAAAGCTGCCTTCACCTCCTGAAGTACGCGCCGGGGAGCACGAGGTCTGAAGAGCCCCATGCACTGAGTGAGCGTCAGGGGATCCAGCCAGTCTCCCCGGCCGTAGTCCAGGAGGTCTCCGACCCTGGTGACTTCCGCCAAGACCAGCCTCTGGCGCACTGCGGGGGACTCCGCCACCTGCACACAAAGCTGGGGATTGTGTAGCAGGGGCTCCGCGAGGAGATCGGCCCCCACGGTGGCCGCCATGAACCTGGTCATTGAAAAGAGCTTCCAGGTCCGGAGAAGGTCTTGGTAGAAGACTGGCAGCCCGGAGAGGTCTCGCGGAAGGCCTCTCGGATAGAGGTAAAAGAGCTGCCGGTCGTATCGGAGCCCTCGGAAGCGGCGGAGGAAGGCGCACGCCAATACACTCCACGCCGGACTACCTGCACCATATAGGACTCTCTGCAGGGCCTGGAGGCAGAAGACATGGACCTGAGTGTGTGGGCATTTCAGGCCCTGTCCTCCCTCCTCCAGGGGCAGGTTGAGGACCCCTGCAGAGACCCAGTGCATCCCTGGCCAAAAGAACTCCAGAATCGTCGTCTGGAGGTTGGCCAGGAAACCCAGGGCCAGGACCAGGGTGATGAGCCGGTACCAGAGCATGGACAGGACCAGTTGATTGAGCACCAGCACCCTCCCTCGAAGGGAGAGGCACCAGAGTAGTCCCGTCCATTCCCGGAGCCGCTCCGTCACCCTGCCCTCTAAACCGTGCCAGTTCTCCGGTGGAGACGGATGCATGGCAGAAAGGTAAACGCTGAGATAGAGCAACGGACCCGCGCTCCACCGGATGGCCTGAAGCGTGGGTGGGAGGGAGCTTGCCTGCCACCCGTCCCCGACCACCAGGCCAGATCTCTTGACCCAGTTGACTCGGGCGGAGGAGGCTGCCGAGTAGATCGCCTGGCAAGCCTCCACCAGCACCAAGTCGCCCGGGTCCTGGACTATGAGGAACACATCATCAGCGTACGCCGACAGGACCGGCCACAGCTTCGGCTCTCGAAGCACCAACCCTGTCAGCCTCTGATGGAGGAGACAGAGGAAGGGCTTGATCGCCAGAGCGTACAGCTGACCCGAGAGAGGACACCCCTGCCGCACTCCTCGCCCGAAGCTGACTGGCTCAGTCAGGGTCCAGTTGAGCCTGACCAAACACTCCGCAGAAGCATACAGCACCTGGAGAAAACCCACAAACCGGGGTCCGAAGCCAAACGCTCACAGAGTGCTCAGGAGATACCCGTGGTCCACCTTGTCGAACGCCTTCTTCTGATCCACGCACAAGAGGGCGAACAGCAGACCATCCCTACACCCTAATTCCAGAAGGTCCCGGACCAGATACAGGTTATCAAAGATCGTGCGGCCCAGGATGGTGTAGGTATGGCCTGGGTGGATCACTTCTGCCAGCACAGACCCTAGCCGCATTGAGATGGCCTTCGCAACAATTTTGTAGTCCGTGCCGAGGAGCGAGACGGGACGCCAATTCCGTAAGTCGCAGAGGTCCCCCCTCTTCGGCAATAAGGCAAGCATGGCTCTGCTGCACGAGAGAGGGAGGACTCCACCCTGCAAAGACTCGTCCCAGACGGTGACCAGGTCTGGGCCGAGGACGTCCCAGAACACGCAGCAGAACTCCACGGTCAGCCCATCCATGCCTGGAGATTTATTGGTGGGCATGCGACGAAGGGCTTCCAAGAACTCGGCCAGAGTGAGAGGCAGCTCTAGCCGGTCCCGGTCGCCCATGCTGACCATCGGAAGACTGTCCCAGAGCACTCTGCAAGCATTAGGATCAGTCGGATCCGGGGAGAAAAGAGTTGTGTAGAAAGCCCTGGCCCTCTCGCACATCTCCGCTGGATCCGTGAGGGGGGTGCCATCCTCCGCTAGGAGGCAAGTGATGTGCTTCTTGGCCCCCCTCCTTTTCTCCAGGGCATAGAAGAAGCGGGAGCCGCGATCCATCTCTCAAAGGAGGTGGATGCGGGATCGAACAAAGGAACCCCGGGCCCAATGGTCTTCGAGGGCCCGGCGCTCCTCCCGCTTCTCCCGGCACGCTCCGCAGAGGGATGGATCATCGGGGCTTGTGGCCAGATGCCTCTCCAGCTCCAAGACCTCCCGTTCCAACTGCCCTATCGCTGCATCCCTCCGTCGGCTGGCGCCCCAGGTGTAGTCACGGCAGAAAAGCCGGGCACGCACTTTCCCCAGATCCCACCACCACCGCGCCGAGGGAAAGGCGCACCTCTGCCCTCGCCAGGCCAGCCAGAACTCCCGGATGGACGCCACGAAGCCCGCATCCTCCAGCAAACTATTATTAAAGTGCCAGTAGGCTGGCCCCGGACTCTCCGGCAGAGAGAGGCCGTCACGGTGGCAAGGTGGTGATCTGAAAAGGGGGCCAGCCGAACGCTGGAGGAGTGGGCCCGTGAAAGGTGGAAACGCGACAGGTAAATGCGGTCCAGCCAGGAGTGGCGCGACCGATGCGCCTCCACCCGGACGAAGGTGAACGTCAAGACGTCGTCCGGGTGGTGGTCGCGCCAAACGTCCACCAGGGAGTGGCGATCGATGATCTCCCGGAGGACGACCACGGCAGCTGGGCACTGCTCGGTCCCTGAGCGGTCTCGTTCCTTGAGGGTGGTGTTAAAGTCCCCGCCCAGGACCAGGCACTCACGAGGATCCAGGGAGCCAAGGAACGTGGACGCCTGCTGATAAAAACGCAACCTTTCTGGGCCCAATGTCAGGGTGTAAACGTTGACAAGATTAACCACAAGCCCCTCCATACGGACCCGGAGGTGCAGCAGGCAGCCCGGCACAGCCTCGGCGACCCCCAGTACCTCGGGCCATAGGTTGAGGGAGAACAGGGTCGCCACTCCAGCTGTGCCGACCGAGAGGTGGGTAAAGTAGACCCCGTCCCCCCGCTCCAGCCGCCAGCTAGCTTCAGCGGCCGGATCTGTATTGGTCTCCCGCAGGAAAACCACAGAGTACCCCCCATCCCGAAGGAAGGAGAGCACCTGGCTCCTGCGGAGACCCATCCTACAGCCCCGGGTGTTTAATGTGGCAAAAATGATTGGTGCCATGAGAGCTGGGGGGGATCCTCGCCAGAAGACATGCCCACAGCCTCCATCGGGCCACGCAGCAATCCATGACCTACTCCGTAGGTGAGTAAAGAGTCGCGGAAGAGGCGGACCCGCTGGTAGGCGGCGGCGGCCTGCTTCCTGATCCTCTTACCTTCCCCCATGAGGGCCCTTGTGGCCCGGAGGACCTGATGGAAATCTCCCTACCGCTGGAGCGCAAGCTGGATTTTGTTACGGGAGCCACAGACGTCCTCAAGGAACTCCTGCAGCTCCTCCTTCAGTGCAGGGGGGGGGCGGGGTCACTGATCTACGACTGTCCCCCAGTGGGGCCCCTGTCACAGCCCCATGGCCCACTGAGGTGGGAAGGCAGGGGGCAGACCCCCGACGTGGCATCCGATGCGCTGATGCCACGCAACCTGCCCCACTCCCTGGTTCAACAGGGGGCGGCATAAGGAAAACAGCAGCCCCCAATGGGTCGGGATGGGGAAAAACAACTAAAACCGCTCCCTGGGGAGTATCCTCAGGGGCGGCACTGGCAGCACGTGAGGTGGAGGGGACAAGGACAGGGCTGGCATCAGGAATAGGGTAGGGGACAGGAGTAGGGCGAGGATCAGGAAGGGAACTGGGGAGGGGGCCAGAAGTAGGATCCTGAGCCTCAATAGTCGGGCAGCTGGAAGGTGACCCCTCCTGGTTAGGCTCAGAGATCTGGGGAGTGGGAAGGAGACCCCCAACGATGCCAGGTTCAGCCACTATGGTTTGGGCGGTAGTCAACGAGGTCTCTTCCCGGGAAGGAGGTCGGGTGCTCCACACCCAAGAGGGACACCCCCTGGGAACCAGGTCCCGGCAGCGGGGCACTGGCCGTCGCCTCAATGGGCTTGGCGGCCGTCAGCAGGGTGCCACCTGCAGCCGGGCTGATGGAAGATTCCAGGGGACCCTCAGAGGTGGGAGCAGAAGCAGCGGTTGGGGGAAGGGAACACAGGGACAAGAGGACCAGGGTGAGGTCACCCAGATCGAGACCCGCCAGCAGAGGGTCGTCCTCCCCCTGTGCAACTGGGGTCAGATTCAGGGCCTCGATCTCCTCGTAGATGGAAGGGAGATCACCGTCCACCACCCCAGGGCCTTCCCCACCAGCACCTGAGGTGACACCCACCTCAGTGCTCGCAGGGGCTTCGGATGGGAAGGGGCGAGAGAGGCTGCCTCGGGGGCTTCCACGGGAAGGGTCCCTGGAGGAGGGGTGGTGTCACCTTCCGGTGCTGCCATGGTATCCCCAGCCGGCACCACAGAACGGGAGTCATCAGGGGGCAAGGCAGAAAGTTCATCGTCGGTGCCTCCCTTCCTGCTCTTCCGGAGGGTCTCCGAATCTAAAGGATGTAACGAGGCCTGAGCCTTCCGCTTACCCCGCTTCCCCTGCACTAAGGACCAGCTCTCCATAGCATCATCCAGGGGCTGGCTAACAGGGGTCGGGTCAAGGGGCAAGGGCAATGGCTCAGGGACTCAGGGAGGCAAAGGTGGGGTAGCAGGAATGAGGGAGGATTCCCCCTGGAGTGAACCCCCTCTCATGCCTGGTGGTATCTCTGCTGCACCCTCCTCCACAGTGGTGGACCGAGAAGGAGGAGGGGCAGCTTCGGGTGCCGGGCAGCCAGGGGTATCGGTGGTGACAGGGCCGGCGCCTTGCCAGGGCTCAGGGGTCCCGGACCCTTCTCCGTGCCAGGCCAAAGGGCAGTCCCTCCGGACATGCCCCATCACCCGGCAGAGGTAGCACTGGGCCTCCCCCATCGAATAATGCACCTGGTAGTGGGCTCCCTGGTAGGGGACCAGAAAGGACCCCTTGCGCACCTCTCTGCCACGCGCCACCAGCAACAGTTGAAGCTGCACTTGCCAGCAGAACGAGAGGAAGTGACGGAGGGCGAGGTCCTTGCAGCCCAACGGGAGAGGGCTGATGATGGAGATGGGGCGCCCCAGGGCAGAAAGGGTGGGCAGCAGGGTGGCATTGGGCAGGAAGGGAGGGACGGAGGTCAGGATCAAGCGGACCCCCAGGTCTTCCAATGGCTCCAGGGGGACAAACACCCCCCCCCCCACCATGTCCGTCTGTACCACTTCCTGGGCGGCGGACTCCGATGCCAGGAAGAAGACCACCCTCCCGTACATTTTGGAGGCCGCCACGATGGCTGTGGGCCCCACCACCCTCGCCAATGCCCGCACATAGGTCTCCACGTGGGGCGAGGCAGGCACCAAGAGGCAATGGATGCTGTGCTTTCTGGTCAAGGTGGGGAAGGGGCCCCGGCCGCTATAGATGGTAGCAGAAGCGGCAGTCAGAGGAGCAGCAGCAGGCGGGGGCGCCACCACCACCTGGGCATACGCCTTGAGGTCCGGGGGAGGGACACCCGCGGAGCTGGTGGAGGGAGCAGCAGGGAGGAATGCCGCGGCTGATAATGGGGCTGCGGCAGTGGGGGCAGTTTCTGCCATGGAGGGCCTGACCTTTTTAGCAGGGCCCTCCTCTTCTTCCCACCCCGACCTTTCCCACCAGCTGTGGGGGCTCCCCCCGAATTGGACGGGGCGAGGGACGTGGCAGCAGCGGAGGTCTCCCCGGTACTCGCCGCCGCTGGTGCCCCAACAGGGGTGGTGGTAGTAGGATCGGCAGTGGCGGTCAAGGTGGACGCTTGGGAAATGGACACAGGGGCAGGTGGAGGGGTCTCCCCCACCATGTCCCCCGCCATAACAAGAGCGGGCATGGAGACAAACAGCGAGGAGAGGGGAAGGAGAGGAGGCGACCACCCCTCCCCGCTAGGCTACAGGCAGAGGAGTAGGGTGCCAGAAAGGGAAGGCTAAAGGGGCGTGGGGAGCAACTGAGGACTTAGGGGCGGGAGGGTGTCAGGTCACTGACTCAGAGGGGAATTCTGGCTCCTCTAGCCGCACTAGGGGATCAAGGGGATAACGGCATAAGGGGCTGCAGTGAACAAGGGCAAGCTCAAACGGGGGAAGGGCACAAGCGCATGGGAGGGGGTGTGGGCGCACGAGGGGAGGGACCAATCAGGGCTGGGGGATCACGGGGGGGGAAGGGCAAGCTAGGAACAGGGTGGAGGGACCCTGGGGCTAGCTGCAGGGCTGGGGCAGGACAATGAGGGCCGCAGAAGGAAACAGGTGGGGCAGACAAATATGGCAAAGGAAAGGGGGTCAGCCCAGGGGGCGGAGAGGGGTGCGCCCACAGGCACTTATGCAAAAAAGTCAATACTTGGCTGCTGTTGTTGCAGGCTCAAATGGTGGAAGTGGGCATGGTGTGCCAGGCGAGCAGCTCAGTCCAAAAGGCAGGAGGTCAAAGTAGAAGGAAAGCAGCCAGCAGGGGTGGTGGAGGGGGCAACAATGGTGGTGGAGGCGAAGGGGGACACGGATGGACTGGGGGCAGGCTCCACACCACACCCCCAGTGTGCCAACAGACACAGTCCAAACCCCACCACAAGAGCACAGTTCGAAAAAGACTCAGTCCAGTAAAGCGCCCTCCACAACGGTCCTCACGTGGTCTTCCAGCATTAGGTGGTCCTCTTCTCCTCCTCCTTGGAGCTCCAACATCTCCCCAGCAACAGCCACAGTAGTCCCAGCAGCTCCAGGTGGTGGTAGTCTGGTGACCAGGCAGGAGGGACCCCGCTCAGATGGTGGTGTCCTCAGCAACAAGAGCTGGGGTCCCTCACTCCTCTCCTTCTCTGGAAAGCAGGCCTTCAGCAGCCTTCTCCTCCCCCCTAGGGCTGTAGGTGGAGTAACAGCAGCAATTGAGGGTGGGGGGGTGAGGAGATCAGCAGCCAGCCAACTAGAGGGTAGCAGAGAAGGGGGGAGGCGGAGATGGAAGTGGTGGTGTCTGGCCCAGCCAAGGGAGCAGCAGGAAGAGCAGCAGCAGCAGCGAGGGCCCAGTGCTCAGTAGGAACAGCAGCAGCAGCCCTCTCCCTCCTCCCCTCTACAGCAGAGGAATCGAAGGGAGATCTACTGGCCACAGGAGAGGCGGGTTTCTGTTCCCTGAGTGACCAGAGCAGGGGCTGCACTAGAGTAATCAGGAACCTGCTAGGACCAATTAAGGCAGACAGGCTGATTAGAACACCTGCAGCCAATCAAGGCAGGCTAATCAAGGCACCTGGGTTTAAAAAGGAGCTCACTTCAGTTTGTGGTGTGCATGTGAGGAGCTGGGAGCAAGAGGTGTAAGGAGCTGAGAGTGAGAGGGTGTGCTGCTGGAGGACTAAGGAGTACAAGTGTTATCAGACACCAGTAGGAAGGTCCTGTGGTGAGGATAAAGAAGGTGTTTGGAGGAGGCTATGGGGAAGTAGCCCAGGGAGTTGTAGCTGTCATGCAGCTGTTACAGGAGGTACTACAGACAGCTGAAATCCACAGGGCCCTGGGCTGGAACCCAGAGTAGAGGGCGGGCCCAGGTTCCCCCCAAACCTCCCAACTCCTGATCAGATACAGGAGGAGTTGACCCAGATTGTGGGTTCCACCAGAGGGGAAGATCACTGAAGTGAGCAAATCTGCCAATAAGTGCAGGACCCACCAAAGTAGAGGAGGAACTTTGTCACACCCCATTTTACAGATGGGGAAATTGAAGTACAGAGTGTTTTGAGGCATTTGCTAATGTCACTAGGGTGGGACAGTTCCAAAATGTACATTTCAAGTCCTAGTCCCAGGCTGGATGATTCCAGGGCAGCATTTGTCTCAGATTCCCTGTGGTGCTGGTCCATGCGTGCCTGAGGCTCAGAGGCAGTGCCAGCCTCTTCCCAGTATGGAGGGGGAGCTGACATGAGCCTTAGCCCTCCACCTTGCCATGAGGACCCGCCCCCTCCTCCTCTCCCTTGCCCCTGGCCAAGCCAGAAACTGGAGCCAGGAAGTAGTAAGAACCACTCAGGGAGCCTGGGCTGCTGTGGGGAGACCAGAGTCCCAGACCCTCCACTAGCTGTTGACAGTGTATCCCAGGGGGCAGGGATGTGGGCTGGGGGCTGCTTTTGGGCCCCCTGCCCAGCGCAGGTGGAGGGTTCAGGGCTCCTCACAGAGGCACAGGCTCCCTGGACATTTCTTACCATCACTTGGCTCTAGCTTCTAGCCTGGCCAGGGGTGGAGTTTCAGGGGGAAGAGGCAGAGAAGAGGGCAGGGCCATGGATAGGGACTGGGCTCCTGCATCATCCCGTTTTTGCATTTTGGAAAGGTGGTGACCCTAAATGCCAGATTGAAATTTAGAGACAGAACAACAAATAAGCATTTAATTTTCCCTTTGGCTGATGCATATGTTTGGTAACCTATAGTTCAGCCTTAGACTGAATAATGCTTAGCAATTTGAAGATTTTTTTCTCTCCTTTTTTAAACTCCCATAATGTAATTTGTAAACTGCTCTAGATTAATCAATTCTGACTATAATTTCCAGTGTACGTGACCTGGCATAGGAGTGTAATCACCCAGGCACATATGCATCAGAGGGGTGTTTGCAAACCTGGCATCAGTTTTTATTGGATCATACATGGTCAAATAGTATTTATATGATGTAAATAACAGACTCAGAAAATAACCAAAATGAACAGATGCCTGATTTTTGATGCTGTAAATATGAAACCTTACTGGTCTTGTAACAACCCATTGGAGAACATGCTAACCTTTAAAAATCTGCTACAAGGTGAAAACACTAACACAGCACCAATCTCTTCAATTAGTAACTTCTGCAAACTCTCCCCTCAAAGCACCTGTTCACTATAACAGATTCCAAATGAAAAACAAATTGAATTAAACTATTTTAAGTACTGTGTTTTATTTTGTTTTCTACATACATGGTTGGAAAGCCTTTTCTGTCCTGTAGAGCATCACCTTGTATGGAGGGGTGGAGACAGTTCATTATACTATAATTCTGATAACAGTAAGATAACGAGTCCATATCAACATTGGGAGTACCATTCTGGGATATGCAAAGAATCATAAACTTCAGATATGGAGAAAAGGGAGTATTTTCATTAACACATCTGTGTCAGCACAAAGTTTTAATTCTAGACTTACCTACGATGTGGCTTATTTTGCCACACTGAGATTTCAGATGCATGGGAACAGAAAATGTTCATCCCCATTTATCTCCTTGATATGTTTGCAACCTTTGTGCAAAGTAGCAGATACAACGCAGCCACAGTCTGCTCTTGGGTGGAAGTCAAGGAGCAGGAAAGGGCAGGACACCTGGAGAACTCCTTTGCTGCCATTCCACACTGCATCTCCCGTTCAAACCTGCCCAACTTGTGCTCCACTCTGTCCACAAGAAAGGAAACACTTCTTTGGGATTCATTTGCCTCCCCTCACTTGTCTAATTATCCACCTCGGCCACTAGGATCAGAGGTTTGACTATTGAAGGCTTTGCTTTTCTCTGTACTCCTCCCCTTTTATCTGTTTTATATCATTTCAGTTAATTTAGAGCATCAGCTTTTCATCACAAACACCAGTTTTAAAAAGAACCTGCTCATGAGTCAATCTGGAGGTGTTCTGTTTTCTTCAAGAAAATCTCATATTATTTTAATATACAAGTTATTGTGGACTTAAGGGATCAGAACCTGCCCTGCTGAAGCTCCTTTACACTACTCAGGAGCCTACAGAGGTCAAATACAGGCTCCTTAGAACAAATCCAGTGCAGAAGTGATGCTTGAGTGGCAGAAATATCTCTGCTCTGCCCTCCAGACAGCCATAGGAGTGTGTGTCAGAGGAGAGGCCAAAGGTAGGACAGTGCAGCAAGGTGTGCTCTGGTGCAACTGTGGGGAAGCTGCTGTAAGTTGCAACTGCACTAATATATACTGTGGTGTCTCATGCGGAGCACAGAAAATTCACACACAACACAGCTGTAAGCAAGTAAAAAATCTTCTTTTTTATTTTTACTTCTACCTCCTTATATAGTTAAATCCAGTTACATAAGGACTAGCCATGCATACTGACGTTGTACATACTGATCATATAATTAGACCAAAGCATACTATCACGCGCGCAGCATGCACAAAGCAACAATCCTGTAGGCACCATAAAAGGCCCTGTTTACTGTACTATGCAAGGTTAGATAAAGTTCAGACAGTCACATGATTATAACAAGGGTCCCAGTATTTTTCCAGACTGACTTGACAAATTGCGGCCTAAAATACACGATCGTTGCCCACAATTCCCCCCTTTTTATTAAATGCAGAGTCTACAAGGCGCTGCAAGCTGCGCTGAATACACTGAATTATGCAAGGAATGAAAAGTATTAATAACAGAATGCCCAGCAAAACAATGATAAATGTATGAGCTAACGACACAAGCCAACTGGGCCAACCAAAACCTGCGAGCCAAGCCCACAGGGGATCATTATTTTGTTTTATGCTTAGCGCATAAGCCGTAAGCATAGCAATTTGCTGTTGAATACGATTACTATTATTAGTTAAATTAAAACAACACATTTTTTTTACAGCTTTACATTCCAAATGTTTTTGTAACAACAAAAAATTAATAGCTGCTCTATTATCCAGGACAGCATGCCGCAATTTCTGCTGTTCCTGGTTTAATAATCCAATAGCACTAGATGTGGTATTAATGGTTTTAGCCAATAAACAGGCGAGCTTGGCCAGATTATTTTTATATCCTACTGCCAAACCCGGAAGACCCACCAATGAAGCAGCTAAAGAAACATATTTAGCCTTACTAAGCAGGGTTACATTCCCATTACATTCAGGGGTTAAAGGGGACGCACGCCGTTTAACTCGTGAGTGGGTGGTTCGATCAAGCAAGGTTGCGGAAGGCATTATAGGGACCAAGCGACTAAGGCAACATTGAGTAGTAGACAAATTGGCAGGAACATAATTAAATGTACGGCTTCCACAGGTAAAAAACCACCCACTAGGCAAAGGGATATGACCATAATTACTGGTTACATTTTGAAAGGTTATACAATTCCATCGCGCTGGCCCAGTAGATAAACAGCCCTTCGTTGGGCGATGATTAGAGCAATTTACTATGCGCACACAAGTGTTATTGGCATGATTGACAACAAAAGGGGTATAAAGTTGCACAGCATCCAGGCGAAGAAAACGACTAGCGACACCCCAATTTGATATTGAGGTGTATTGTATCATTGATTCATTGGACTCTGTCCGATACCACTGCAAATTACACAAGCCAGAGGATCTTGGTATAGGTAAATCTTCAGGTGCTTTACAAACAGGCACAAGGCATGTTCCCAACAAACCATGCATATCGGGTGCAACCGTTAAGCAGAATTCAGATTGATTAAGCACATTAGCCAGTCGCACCCAAATATTATAGCGCAATCGCTGTTCTAAATTTGGCACGGCTACAGCGGGCATTAAAATCACACAAAACAATAGTTCAATTATTTAACACATCTTGATCTTAAATAAAAAGAAGACGAAGGTCTGGAATATCGTCGTCCTGGTTTGTGTCCTCCGGGTCACTCGGTGGTTGCTCCGGGTTACTGCGGGCAAGCCACGGTCGAACCCACTTCGCGGGCAGCCATTTAGGACCTGTAGTAGTAGAGACACAAGCATAACCCCTTCCCCATGTTAATAAATCCGCGGGACCTTGCCACTTTTGATCTGTATAATTAAACCATCGGACTTGTGGACGGGGCAATTGACAATCCTGGCCCGTAGCACCAGCAAGGTGCCGCATAACTGGTGGGACATTATGGGGTCCTACCTGTAGCCAATTAAGCACATATAAAGCCTTTGAAAGGCGAGCATGGGGTGTACGGGACAATGGATCAGCATCGGGGGCAATTCCCCCTTTTTGTTTTAACAAAAGAAGCTTTAGGGAAGCATGAGAACGTTTTACAATAGCTTGGCCGGTGGAGTTGCCAGGCACACTGGTAACATGGGAAATTTTTTACAAGGAAAGAAAGCGAGCGGTACGACGAGAGATATATTTAGCACTATTGTTAGTTTTGATGGATGCGGGAATGCTTATAACAGCAAAGCAAACTTGCTAATGTTTAATAACATTTTGGGAGCCGGTACTGGCTAACGCTGTTGCCCATATAAATTTTGAAAAGGTATTTACTGTAACATGAACATATTTGAGGGAGCCAAACTTAGGAAAAAGGGTAACATTAGTTTGCTAAATTTGTAAGGAGGACAAACCGCGAGGGTTAACACTGGAGGCAAGAGAAGGGGGCAAAACATGTTGCTGGCAACTAGGGCAAGAGGTTACAAGGGCACGGGTAGTGGACAACGGAAGTTTAAATTGTTTGGTTAACGCACGGGCAGATTGGTGAAAAAAGTTATGTGAGAGACGAGCCTGAGCAAAAGAATTAGGGACATGGACCGAACCAATTAATTGGTTAACAATGGCGTTGCCCTGAGCCAGACTATTTATAATACCAGAATGACTGCGAATATGAGTAATAAAATAAGGACAGGAGCGGGCATTAAGTAAATGCTAAAGCTGTAAAAGGGCCTGCTACAGGACAGGATTAGGCACTTGTTTTAAAAGAGAACGTTTTAAGCGATTTGCAATACCCACAGCATAAAGGGAATTACTGACAATATTAAGGGGGGTGGTGGGCTACTTAGCAAAGGCACGAATAATGGCTTGAAATTTTAAAACTTGCAGAGATTTTTTAGCGACTATTATTTTATGATGCTAGGCACCAGCAGTATACTACAAAATGGCGGTGCGGGCCATTTTGCCACTTGCATTAGTAAACACAGTAAGTTTTTGAACAGGGGAAGATTGTTGCATGACTGCCTTTTTTAAAGGAATTGTTATTGATAAAAGGCGGTGAGGGGGATAGTGGTTGGTAAGTTGACTAGTAAAACATAACAAGGCAATGGTAAAAGAAATATTAGTAGTAAAAATGTGAGATAATAACGGAGCATTAAAAGACACATAAATAACATTAGGATTAGCTCCCGTAATTGCAATAGTACGGGAGCGAGCGGTTATAAGAAGTGATGCAATAGCCTTTAGTTGAGTGGTAACTGTTTTGGAAAATTGGGAAGAGGGAAAAATTTATTTAAGGCAAACAAGAGGATTAGATAGATTAGGGAGCTATTGAAAAACTAGCGCCTTTAGGGAGGTATTTTTGGAAAGTATTGCCAGGGACACAGGTGAACCTGGAAGAATACGACCGGAATATCGAAGGGTGATTTTATTGGCAATAGTACGAAGAGCCGCTTTATGGTGCGGTTGCAAGGAGCGAGGTTTAGCTGGATTACGGCCTTTTTTAAGAAGTTGAAGAAGGGGAGCAAGATTTTTATTAGAAATGCCGCAAAGTCCACGGACTCACTGTAAGTTGCCGACCAGATGTTGGACATTATGCAAGTTGTGAATGGTAAGATTAAAAGTTAGTTTTTGAGGTTGCACGATGGAATTCGTAATGCGCATGCCTAAATAAAAATAAGGCGCTTGTTGTTGAATTTTATTTGGGGCTATGGTGAGGCTAG
This sequence comes from Gopherus flavomarginatus, assembly GCF_025201925.1. NCBI lineage: Eukaryota > Metazoa > Chordata > Testudines > Testudinidae > Gopherus > Gopherus flavomarginatus. The sequence continues at coordinate 43,866,069 of NC_066617.1, read as the reverse complement.
CAGACTGCAGCACAGAGGTAATTTTTGAGATAGCTATTTTAGGATTAAGAGTTGCTGCAGCAAAAAGGATATTATTTATATAATGATAAATAAGCTAGTTGGGATGTGCACAACGGAGGGGCCGCAACGCCCAGGCTACATAAAACTGGCAGATGGTGGGTGAGTTTTTTATGCTTTGCGGAAGCACTGTTCATTAATATTGTTGAGCGGGCTTAGCTTTGTTTACAGAAGGGATTGAAAAGGCAAATTTATTTTTGTTGTTAGGATGAAGAGGAATTGTAAAAAAACAGTTTTTTAAATTAATTATAAGTAGAGGCCAGTTGCGCGGAAGCATTGTAGGGGTGGGTAAGTTTGGCTGGAGGGCCCCCATATTTTTTATAACTGCATTTATTGCTTGCAAATTATGCAGCAGACGCCATTTTTTTGACTTTTTGGGGATAGTGAAAATTGGAGTATTTTAGGGGCTAAGAGAGGGTTTAAGGTGACTTTTTTTAAGTTGTTTTTGGACCAGTTTGTGTACATGGGCGAGCTTATGAGCTAGTAACGGCCATTGAGCGACCCACACTGGAGCAGAGGTTAACCATTTTAACCGTAGGATTGGCCGCCCCTTAATGGCCGCTAAACAAAAGGTGAGTTTTGTAAAACGACTCCCCACTGACTTAAACAGTCATGGCCTAAGAGCCAGATGGGAGCAGAAAAACATAAGGACGCACTTTTGCGGTTGTAGCAGGGTCCTTATTGTTGCAAATTGTGATATAATATGTACTGATGTGAGTGGGTTGGGTTTTACCAATGCCCCTAACCGAGGTTGCAGCATTTTGTAAGGGCCAGGAGTCAGGCTAAAACTGAATTGGGACAACAGTCACATTAGCTTTAGTATTTAAAAGGGCGTTATGTTGAATTTGGCGGCCATTAGGGCCATGTAGACACACCATCCGGGAGGGTTTACGTTGGGTTACTGTTATGGCAAAGGCTACTTGTGGAGAATTTGTAGAGCCAAAACCATGAGGGCCACGTTCCGTTAATTTAGTTTTTGGCACGGAACTGCGAAATGGGATTAGCTGGGCGATACGAGTGCCAGCTGCAATATTAACTGGAGGGAAGAGGGCCCGGACCATTATTTTGATATTTTTAGTATAGTTTGCATTAATAAGGCCAGGTAGCACAAAGATTTTTTGTTTAGACATAGAGGAACGGCCGATTAGAAGAGCACTAAGTCCGTATTTTAAGGGGCCGTTTACTACTGAGGGAACGACTTGCACTTTATTGTTTTTTAATGTTACATCTGTGGCTGTGGCCAAGTCCACTCCGGCACTTCTTCGGGTGGCTCCTGTGAGGTATTTCAAACAACCGGCTTGGGGTTGGGAGATACTTGTATTTTTGCGCCCCCCCGGCGGGCGCTCCGCGTCCCGTTTTCCTGAAGCGGTGTACCGTTTTTTTTGAAACGAGACCGGCACTCGGACGCACGGTGCCCAAATTTGTCACAGCGATTACAGGTTCCCGCAAAAGCCTTTGTTGTGTTTTCGGTCCCCGCCCGTGCATTTTTATTTGGGCAATCCTTCTTTATATGCCCCGGCTTTCCGCATGCAAAACAAACCCCAGACGGGCGGGAAGGTTTACCGGGTTTTACCAAAGGCTTAAGGGCCACCGCCAATGCGGATGCGTGAGCCTTTGCATGTATCTTTGCTTTATTTGTTTTTTTATATATTGACGCTCTACTGCAGGCCTCCACCATCTTAGTTAAAGAAGCAGTTTTTGGCAGGGTGGCTAGGATACGACGACAAACGGCGTTGGCATTCTGCGTAGCGAGATTGAGCCCAACAGCTGTTTTCGCCTTGGCTGTTAAGTTGGGGGAGCGATTTATTGCTTCTTGGAGTCAGTCAAGGAATGTTTAATAAGACTTTGAAGGGCCTTGAACAATTTTTGCATACGGTGGAATTGGCTTACCCATTTGAGGCACATCTTTAAAGGCGGCCAAAGCCAATCTCTGCGACTGCTGTAATATTTGAGGGTCAAGGCGGGCTTGTCGCTGTGGGTCTGCATAAGCACCAGTTCTCATAAGCATATTCTGAGTAGCAAAACGTAACGGATTATTTATATTCAAGTCAACATTCCGTAGTATAGCCAGCTCCACACGCTTTAACCAATTATTTTTTTACAATAACCGTTGAGTGGGTGTTAAAAGCATATTGGCAAACTTTGATGAATTGTAAGGGCACATAGCTTGTCCAACAAACACTTGCTCCACGAGGGACTGCACATATGGATTATTTATGCCATAAGACATTATAGCCTTCTGTGCCTCACGAATGAGTTTTCAATCCAATGGTGCCCATTGTCGCCGGGTAGGGTTATTTGGGTCCGGCGTAATAACCGGAAAGGCACTGGGTAGAAATTCCCTTTTTATGCGTGCTTTTTTTATAAGTCCATGCCATCGCCGGACCGGATCAGGCGAGCCCGCTCCAGCGGCTGCAGAGGAATACGCCGGCCGGGCGGTTGGCGGGACTGCAGGCGCAGCCGCTGGACGCGGCGGAACCGCGGGTGGCTGAGTAAGAAAAGGATTGGTGTGGTTCGGAGGTTCCAAAGGTCGACCTGGTAATTGCCCACACTCTCTACGGCACCCCAAACGATAGCAACGAGGACAAGGAGCATTTGGCGATTGAGTTCCATGGATGCCACACGCCCAACGTCCACAGGTGGGACAGGGAGCGGCGATACCGCCCGTATGCGAGGCGGGATCCGGTGGCTTAGTTTTATGGACCTTATAGTTTTCATAGTCCTGCAAAGTTTTTAAAAGATGGGATTGAGGAGGGACAGGCTCTCCCGCCATACGGGACAAGTGATTCAACATCTCCTGCAACTGGTATTCTTGCCGCCTTATCTCCTCTTGAAATTCCGCGGATTCAGAAAAGGGAGGGTGATCGATATTCATTTTGCCAAAAGAGTTCTCCGAATCTGGAGGAAGAGGAACTATGTGAGGATCAATGTCAGTCCCATCAGGGTCAAACCCAGGTGCGGTAGGGATAATTGTGTCTTCTCCTGGCGCGAAAAATTCTTTAGCTCCGACCGGGAACACGACGGGTGGCTCGGGCAGCACCACAGGCGATTTATCCTTAGCCCCGGCCGGGGATACAACAGGCGGCTCAGGCGGCACCATAGGCGACTCGTTCGTCTTCTTCGATCGGAAAATCTCTTCCACGGCGGCCTGAACTCCTGCTTCGGCAGCGAGTGTCTCCACTATTTTCTTTGCCTTGCACCATATTTGACTAAGGGAGACAGCCTCTTTATTGCCGTGGGCGACCGACTCCCACAGATCTGATCCAAGTCACTCCCAAACAGTCTTGTCGAAGACAGTGTTCGGGGTGATAAAAAATCCTCGTCGCTGCCCCCATTTAAGCAGACGGGACAGTGGTTCAGGGGAAATCTTTTCTCCCTGCCTTTCTGCTGTACGCAACAGAAATTCGTGCACTGTCTTCTCCTCTACGGACAATGCAGAACCCATATTTTCTTTATAATATGCGGCCGCTCACCTGTGAGCTCACGAACGTCACTCTCGGACGACCAGGAGCCGATATTCCCTCGGTACCTCCTGCCGCGGCCACCACCTCCGCTTTTCTTCTCTCGAGCACTACGACCAGGTCCTGCCGGATCGGATCACGTCGGGGTCACCAATTGTGGTGTCTCATGCGGAGCACAGAAAATTCACACACAACACAGCTGTAAGCAAGTAAAAAATCTTCTTCTTTATTTTTACTTCTACCTCCTTATATAGTTAAATCCAGTTACATAAGGACTAGCCATGCATACTGACGTTGTACATACTGATCATATAATTGGACCAAAGCATACTATCACGCGCGCAGCATGCACAAAGCAACAATCCTGTAGGCACCATAAAAGGCCCTGTTTACTGTACTATGCAAAGTTAGATAAAGTTCAGACAGTCACATGATTATAACAAGGGTCCCAGTATTTTTCCAGACTGACTTGACAAATTGCGGCCTAAAATACACAATAGTTGCCCACAATATACCAGGGCCACACTAGGTCTATTAAAATCTGTCCTCTCTGGGCTGCACCCTACTCTGCTGCACAGCACAGAATCTGGCTCTTCATCTCTCTAAGTGCTTTATCAATTTTAATGATTTTCCTCCCACCTCAAAACTAAAAAAACCCTCCAAACATATTTAACTTCAAAGAATTGCTGAAAGCTGATTAAAGGCAGATTGAAGAGTATAAGAATGAAGTATGAAGAACATAGGACTGAAACTGAAGTCAAAGCATGCTTCCAATATTCAGTCTATGCCGGGTCTAGGCATTGAAGTATCTCTAGACCAATATTGTACAATAAAGAGAGTGACTGGTCTGATGTCGCTGAATGCTAGTACATACACTAGGGTAAGTTAAGATAAGGACAAAATATCATCCTGAATTTCAGATGCTACTAACTCACTGCTTTGCTTGATTTATGTTGGTCCCTCAATGTTATGCTAACACAGCTTTATTTCAACATACTTTCTTTTGTGATCTTTGTTGCGCCTTTTAGAGTCAACATTTAATGCATTTTCTGTTTTTACAGAAGGTTTAAGCTTGCAGAAGCAGTTGTGTTTTTAGTGTATGGGTCTGTTGATAATCTGCTTGTTGTCACAGACCACAGATGGTGAGCGCTACTTATTTTACACTACTTTGAAATCCAGATTTTTCCATATTTTTTGGCTATCATTTGCAAGTTTTATTGTATAATTATATAATTTAAGGATCTGAGAACTGACTTAAGTCTTCAAACACACACATATCTAAATGAAAAATGATTTTTATTTGTATGATCTATGATGCATATGACTGGAATGATGGTGTTGCCAAACCTTCAGGGGCTTGGATCACTCACCCTTTTGAAAGGGTGAGTGTGATTAGAAGAGAGTAAAATGCTGCTTCAATAACACCTTCCTCTTTAGGACATGGAATAGTTCTTTATGGATAGTTCTTTCTAGTTAGCCATAAGATTTGTTTAATTTTCTTACTACAAAATAGAATCAGAACACACTGTTTCCTTCTCAGCAGGGATTAACTAAACAGTTCCAGTCCTTTTTTCCTGCAGGAGAAGTTAAATAAAAGTTGACCCCAGTTACAAGTTCTAGCACACAACCTTCACATGTGATGAAGCTAAGCTCATCTCTTACAGAGGGCCCCTGTTCTATGTACATTCTTATCCTCTTTTGACTACCTCATAGTGGAGTGTAATTCAGTTCATATCTCCTTTCTCCCAGAGAGTGGGGTCCCTTACCAGACTACATCTCTCATTTCCTGGTTGAACTGCCACAGTGCATCATGGCAGTTACATGACCATAGTGCATTGTGGGAGATGTAGTGTAGCTGGAAATAGAAGAGAATGGGAGCACCCAAATGGCAACTTACATAAGGCACCACGGTAGCTCTGGCAGACACAGTCCATCTTGAGGCAAGCTAAAGTGAAATATTTTGATTGTCTTTGGAGATCTGAAATGAAATGGTTTGACATTTCTGAATCAAGTTTTTGGTTTGCTTGGGCAGCTTCAGAAAAAGAACAGAAACAAAATACACCTCTATCCTGATATAACGAGACCTGATATATCACAAATTCGGATATAACGCGGTAAAGCAGTGCTCTGGGTGGGGGCCGGGGCTGCGCACTCCGGCGGATCAAACCAAGCTCGAGATAACGCGGTTTCACCTATAACACAGTAAGATTTGTTGGCTCCCAAGGACAGCGTTATATCGAGGTAGAGGTGTATTCATTTCCCACAAAACAGGAATTCTGATTTTTGACCAGTTCTAGAAGCTGTAGAATTTATTCATATTCTGCTGAAAGACCACTTGCAGAGATCTTGGATGCAAGTCAGTCACAGATTTCATTAAAATAAGTGACAAAGGGAACTAATACATATAGAAACTAATAACCTGGTAGTTGTACCCACTATTGGTCAGATACGTGTGGACCCCACTTTAGATATTCAATGGAAAAGAGCACAAAGAGTTCTTATGACCCCATAAGGCCTGGCCTACTACCTGTTCCCTGCTAGTGAACCATAGGTGCTAGCTGTCTGAAAGGAGGCAGCCTGAAAGTAGAGCAATGCTTCTCCTCTCCCAAACCTGCAAAAGCCAGTGGACATAACAAAAGTGGTGCAATCATGGGGGTGGCTCCCTTATTTAGATGTTGCAGTACAGAATTAGGGCTGAAATAAGCAGTCTGTTTTCAAGGGTGCTCAGAACATCAGGCACCACAAAAAAAACTCAGCCTGTTTTGTTTTTGTTTTTTTTTAAGTACCTGTATTCTGCCTGTTGTTCAGAAATGTTAATTTCAGTGTAATGTGCAAGTGAGTTGGGGCAAATTTTCACTTTCTAAACTATACAGCTACCATATTTTTGACTAAAGTATAGCTAGTGGACAACACTTGCAGTTCATTATTAAAAATGTTTAAGAGACCAAATAAACAAGGTTAGTCAAATTTCATTAACTAGACAAAGCAGTGCAGTTCAGAAAGGACAGAGTTAATACTTTACTAATCCTTCTGGGAAGCAATTCTCGCAGAATTGAGTTCACCTTACACAGAAAGTGTGCTTCAAAAATATGCATCTAAAACTAGCTATATTTATAATAGATTGTTTACAAATTAGAGAACACTCTATTAATCACCCAAGACTTGACCAACCTATCAGCTTTTTGTCTTGTTTTTCTGCATCAACAGTTCCTTCCTTATCTCTGTTTTGAATACTCCTTTCCAGGCACCAAAAGGCCACGGAAGTACTCTTTACCTGTACCAGGACAGAGAATGAAAGTATCTTGTCTGTGACAGGTTTTGTATTTTCCTGTGTATATTGCTGTATTCAGCTTTGCAAAGTGTTGTGAGATACTTAGCATGGGTGACTAGGAATAAACAGAATTGTGGGAAAAGCATAATCTGATTCACAATGGTACAGCTTATCATATATGAATATTGAGAAGTTATCTGTACAATACTAATTGTGTATGTATTCCATTATTATGTTGTGCCCATATATATTGTCTAATATGGTGTATCTCAACTACCGGTCCTGGAGATCTCCCTGACAGTTTAGGAAGGCAGCAAATCGGTCCCTGCTATCTGAAAGGTTGAGAAACACTGGTAATATATAATATGTACTGAAAATGAATCAGTATACTTTTGATGCATAAAACATCCCATCATGCTGTGACATTCCCCTGTGTTATCTGGACTGGCGATCTGTTAGGTCACTCCAATCCTCGACTCTGGGAGCCAGCCTTAACCTGCTCTGCTGTGAGAACCCTCACTCCTGGGCTGTTCATACACAACCTCCAGCATGTAATCTGCTCCCAGCTACATGAGTGAGCACTTTCGGCCAGCCGCTGCTTGGAATGTGCAACTAAATTGCACTAGCCAATATCTCCTGTCCCAGACACAATGCTAGGAATCTCCATGTTGCAGTGTCCAGTAATGTCCACTGGATTATGCAAGCTTATTAGCTAACAAATTGATATGTACCAGGCTTGTTATCCCAAAGGGAGTCTCTGACACACTTCAAACCAAACACACTGCTTCAGATAGAATAAACAAACAAATTTATTAACCACAAAAGATAGTTCAAGCGATTATAAGTTAAAGCACAACAAGTCAGATTTAGTCAAATGAAATAAAAGCAAAATGCATTCTAAGCTGATCTTAACTCTTTCAGTGCCCTTACAAACTTAGATATTTCTCACCACAGGCTGGCTGGTTGCCCTTCAGCCAGGCTCTCCCCTTTGATCAGCGCTTCAATCACTTGGTTGTTGTGTCTGTAGATCGAGGTGGAAGAGAGAGCATGGCAAGTGTCTTTCCCTTTTATCATGTTCTTTCATCCCTCTTGGCTTTGCTCCCCCACTTCAGAGTCAGTTGAGCGTTACCTCATCATAGTCCCAAACTGACCAAGGGAAGGGGAACTTACTCGAGAGTCCAACAGATCCTTTGTTGCTGTGAGGCTGGGCTGGGTTTGTCTCATACATGCCCTGATGAGGTATGAACTGCCCCTCTGCTCCTGGAGAATTTTGCCTGGGCTTGTTTTAAGCCATGAGGACACATTCTCAGCCTCATAACTATATACATGAAATTACAACCTATAACATTGTTGTAACAACAATGCTCACTGCATCATGAGCTTTCCAAAGACACTCGTCATGCCAACTTTGCATTGGACAACACACCATCATTTTATAAGGATGAACATGGGGGTGCAGATTGTTGCCTGAGGCACTGAGTGTCACGCATTCTTTTAGGGCTTGTCTACAGTGGCACTTTACAGTGCTGCAACTTTCTCTCTCAGGGGTGTGAAAAAAAACACTCTCCTGAGTGCTGCAAGTTTCAGTGCTGTAACATGCCAGTATAGACAATGCACTAGCACTGGGAGCCATGCTCTCAATGCTGGTAGCTATGCCCCTCGTGGAGGTGGGGTTTTTTTTTTAGAGTGCTGGGAGAGCTCTCTCTCAGCGCTGTGCCCTGATTACACAAGACATGTTAAAGCACTGCCATGGCAGTGCTTTAATGTTTTCAGTGAAGATGTGTCCTTAGACTGGATTTTTCTAATGTTAAGAGCACCAATGTACAGAATTCTAATTGACATCTGAATGATTTGTCACTTCACTGATTAAAAAAACCTTTGCTGCAGCTCTTTAATATGCTTCAGCAAATTAATTATAAATACTTGATATACAGATAAATAAAACGTCAGTGCATAAATAACCTGACTTTCTCGGCAGTAGCTTGTATCTTCCAAAGGCAGAACCTTGACCATTGGTGCATGCAGATTTCATGCTTTCAAGCTAAGCTAATTTCACCATGTTCAGTCTGCAAAGTGATCATCAGGGTGCAATTTCCAAGATGAACTAGAGGGGTTGTCCTCTTACATGTTTGAAAGGAAAGGTAATGACTCTCAGAAGCCCTGCTATACGAGGGATTCTCTCTCTTCATAAACCACAAAACACAGATGTTGGTCTTCCTTAAAAATTCACAGATTGTTTGTTTGGTAGCAAGCTTCTAAACTTGGCAACAGCCCTGATTCAGTTTTCAAGGTCGTCCATGGAGGGCTGCTATTTATTTGTCTAGTAGCGAGGCATTTCACTCTCCCAACTTTTACATGCAGTCTCTGAAGGGCTCTTTACCATACAGGCTTCCCATGAGGCAGCACGACTCATTTCCATTACAACTCCGGTATGTCTAAAAGTATTCTTTATAAAAAGCTGTTCCCAAAACAAAGCCATCTCATGCTGTGTAATAATCACTGTCTTTTCTAGGACTTCTGCTGTCGCTGTCGCACAAATATAGTGATAGAAATCCCATTACAGGGTAATCAGGTCTTGAAACCGTTATAAATTTCTGCTTTGTAATTTTTCTGTTACTCTCTCTGAAAGTAAAATAGGAATTGTTGGTGACTAGAATTGATTCTGCAGTAGCAGAGAGCACGGTACTAAATGATTCTCTTTTCTTTAAGAAAAGCTCAGGCTTTATCTTAGGTGAAAAAAACCCCTTAAAGTTGTGTGTCCAATATTGAGATGATTTATAGCCCATCAGTTAGGCAAAGGAGATACAAAAATGCCTCCCAATTTCTAAATAACTTTGCAACAGCATTTGTAGTCTACAGAATATAAGAATATCTAATTTTTGTTCATAAAATAAGAACAGCCATATTGGATCAGGCCAATGGTCCACATAGCCCAGTATCCTGTCTTCTGTCAGTGGCCAGTGTCAGATGCTTAAGAGGGAATGACCAGAACAGGGTAATTATTGATAGATCCATCTCCTGTCATCCAGTCCCAGTTTCTGGCAGTCAAAAGTCTGGGGATACTCAGAGCATGGGGTTGCGTCCCTGGCCATCTTGGGTAATAGCCATTGATGGACCTATTGTCCATGAACTTACCTAATTAGTTTTTGAACCCAGTTATACTTTTAATCTTCACAACATTCAATGGCATTGAGTTCCACAGATTGACTGTGCGTTATGTGAAGTAATATGTCCTTATGTTTGTTTTAAACCTTCTCACTATTAATTTGATTGCATAACTCCTGGTTCTTGTGTTATGTGAAGGGGTAAATAGCACTTCCCTATTCACTTTCTGCACAGCATTCATGATTTTATAGACCTCTATCAAATCCTCCATTAGTTATCACTTTTCTAAGCTGATCAGTCCCACTCTTTTTATCTCTCCTCATATGGAAGCTGTTCCATACCCTTAAATCAGTTTTCTTGCCCTTTTCTGCACCTTTTCCAATTCTAATATATCTTTTTTGACATGGGGCAACCAGAGCTGCCTGCAGTATTCATGGTGTGGACATATCACGGATGTACATAGCGACACTATGTTATTTTCTGTCTTATTTTCTATCCCTTTTCTAATGGTTCCTAATATTCTGTTAGCTTTTTTGACTGTCACTGTACATAGACTCATAGACTCATAGGTCAGAAGGGACCAATATGATCATCTAGTCTGACCTCCTGCACAAGGCAGGCCACAGAACCCCACCCATCCAATTTTATAACAACCCCTAACCCAGGACCGAGTTATTGAAATCCTCAAAATTGGTTTGAAGACCTCAAGCTGCAGAGAATCCACCAGCAAGCGACCCGTGCCCCACGCTGCAGGGGAAGGCGAAAAACCTCCAGGGCCCCTGCCAATCCGCCCTGGAGGAAAATTCCCTCCCGACCCCAAATATGGCGATCAGCTAAACCCTGAGCATGTGGGCAAGACTCACCAGCCAGCACCCAAGAAGGAATTCTCTGCAGTAACTCAGTTCCCATCCCATCCAACATCTCCCCGCAGACCATTGAGCAGACCTATCTGGTGGTAATCCAAGATCAATTGCCCAAATTAACAATCCTATCATAACATCCCCTCCATACACTTATCAAGCTTTGTCTTAAAGGCAGAAAAGTCTTTTGCCCCTACTACTTCCCTCAGAAGGCTGTTCCAGAACTTCACTCCCCTAATGGTTAGAAACTTTCGTCTAATTTCAAGTCTAAACTTCCTAATATCCAGTTTATACCCATTCGTCCTCGTGCCTACATTAGTACTAAACTTAAATAATTCCTCTCCCTCCCTAACGTTAACCCCCCTGATATATTTATATAGAGCAAGCATATCCCCCCGCAGCCTTCTTTTGGCCAGGCTAAACAAGCCAAGCTCTTTGAGTCTCCTTTCATAAGGCAGTTTTTCCATTCCTCGGATCATCCTTGTAGCCCGTCTCTGAACCTGTTCCAGTTTGAATTCATCCTTCTTGAACATGGGACACCAGAACTACACACAGTATTCCAGATGGGGTCTCACCAACGCCTTATATAACGGTACTAACACCTCCTTATCCTTGCAGGAAATACCCCGCTTGATGCATCCCAAAATCGCATTTGCTTTTTTAACAGCCATATCACATTGGCGACTCATAGTCATCCTGCTATCAACCAGTACCCCAAGGTCCTTCTCCTCCTCCGTCACTTCCAACTGATGCGCCCCCAACGTATATCCAGATGTTTTCAGAAAACTAGCTTTCAATAGCTTTTGCATTCATATTGCCTATTTTTAATCTTTTGTTTTGCAAATTATTTTTGTTTTGAAGAACTTTATGGGCCATATCGTCCAATAGTGTAAACTGACACAGGTCCGATGGAGTTATGCCAATTTATAGCAAGCAAAGAGCTGGATCCATATTTTAAAGCCAGGTGGCAGTTGGTGATTCACTTGCCACCATCATTTTTTCAAAATTTAATAAGAAGAGCTGGTCTCTAACCCATTCAGTTTTGTGTCTATTTCAGTAAGATAGCTAATGTGAAGCCATTTTTTAAAAAAAAGGCTCCAAAGGCAATCCCGGCAATTACAGACCAGTCAGTAAGCCTAACTTCAGTACTGGGCAAACTGGTTGAAACAAAGAACAAAATTGTCAGATGCATAAATTAACACAATTTGTTGGGGAAGAGTCAACATGGTTTTTGTAAAGGGAAATCGTACCTCATCAATCTACTAGAATTCTTTGAGGGGGTCAACAAGTATGTGGAAAAAGGGGATCCAGTGGATATAGTATACTGAGATTTACAAAAAGCCTTTGACAAGGTCCCTCACCAATGGCTCTTAAGCAAAGTAAGCTGTCATGGGATCGGAGGGAAGGTTCTCTCATGGATTGGTAACTGGTTAAAAGATAGGAAACAAAAAATGGTCATTTTTCCGTTTTCAGGAGAGAGGTGAATAGTGGTGTCTCTGAGGGGTGTGTACTGGGACCAGTCCTATTCAACATATTCATCAATGAGCTGGAAAAAGAGGTAAACAGTGAGGTGGCAACATTTGCAGATGATACAAAACTGCTCAAGATAGTGACGTCCCAGGCAGACTGTGAAGAACTATAAAAGGATCTCTCAAAACTGGGTGACTGGGCAACAAAATGGCAGATGAAATTCAATGTTGATATATGCAAAATAATGCACATTGGAAAATATAATCCCAACTATAAATATAAAATGATGGCGTCTAAATTAGCTGTTACCACTCAAGAAAGAGATTTTGGAGTCCTTGTTGATAGTTCTCTGAAAACATCTCAGTGTACACTGGCAGTCAAAAAAACCAAACAGAATGTTGGGAATCATTAAGAAACAGACAGATAACAAGACAGAAAATATCATATTGCCTCTATATAAATCCATGGTATGCTCACATCTTGAATACTGTGTGCAGATGTGGTCGCCCCATCTCAAAAAAGATATATTGTGTAAGCAGAATCTGGATGAGCTCTTCCCTGACATCTAGTGGTGAGCTGTGGAAAAAGACTTCAGAAGCTGATCTTGTTTGCATGGACACACCCACTCTGCCTTGCTTGCCGAAATGATCTCTTGTGGCTGGTGTTGGATCCCCAGTCTCCTTGTTATTGAGGTAGGAATAATAAAAGTGTTGATATCCTTGTTGTGTGAACTGAGGGCAGCAGAACTGTACCTGGCATACCCCAATGGAGGGACTCACTCTCAACTGAACCACACTCACTAGGCAGGGGACATGGGTTCCAAAGCCCAATGAATTGAGAAAGGGTGGGAACAGGTACTTGTATGTAGTGGCATGGGCTCTGTTTAAAAGTCCCAGACACCATTTGACCCTCCCTCTCTCCATGGCATAGTAAAAAAGCTAATTTAGACTCAATTGAGAGTTTTGTTGCATACTCCAAAGCTGAAATCACTCATACTTAGGTTTAAGTACTAGACCTACTTTGGGAGAGTGTACACTAGCAGTGAGGCTCCTCCACTAACAGCTGAAATCACTGAGAGCTGTGTCAAGTGTGGGAGAGGTGTGTCAAGTGGGCAGCTGGTGGAGAGGTGCAGCCAGCAAGGCCGTTAGCGAAGAGGCATGGAAAGTGGCCAGCAGGGAGGCTGGCAGAGAGGCATGGCAAGTGGCCAGCAGGGAAGCTGGTGGAGAGGTGCAGGCAGCAGGGAGACTGGCAGAGAGGCATGGCAGTGGCCAGTAGGGAGGCTGACGGAGAGGTGCAGGAGGCAGGGAGACTGACAGAGAGGCGCAGCCAGCAGGGCGGCTGGCAGAGCGGCATGGCCAGAAGGGCGGCTGGCAAAGAGGCATGGCAAGTGGCCAGCAGGGCGGCTGACAGACAGGTGCAGGCGGCAGGGACGCTGATGGAGAGGTGCAGCCAGCAAGGAGGCTGGCAGAGAAGCATGGCCAGCAGCCAGTGGAGAACCTGGTGGAGAGGGCCATAGCAGAGCCCTAGAGAGATGTGGCAATTAGCCGTTGGGATGACGAGTGAGTTCCGGAGCACTGCAGCGTGTAAGGTGCGTCCTTACCCACTTTGACTTCCACACAGGGTGGGAGGTGAATTCTGTGGATGAACCTCTAAACTCTGAGGCTGCACAAGCCAAAGACAGCAACTGTGAGTAGGGTACAGAGAAGGGACGGTTACGTTAAAGGGACTTGGGGTTGCTAGGCTTAAGATCCTGAGGGGAAAAGGACACCACCCAACTTACTTGGGGGTGGGTCTTTTGCTCATGGTTTGTGTTTATGAACCCTTGTTGTGGTGTTTTCCCAAATTAATGCTGAGTTATTTCCCTCCTTTTATTAAAAGTTTTTGCTACAGACTCTGTGCTTGTGAGAGAAGTATTGCCTCTTAGTGGTGCCTGGGGTGGTGGTGTGTAATTGTCCCAGGTCACTGGGTGGGGGCTCGAGCCGGTTTTGTGTTGTATTGTTGAAAATAAACCCCAAGATACTGAATCTGGCACTTCTTGTTGCTGGCTCCATCTGGCAGAAGGGTTACAATTGGAACTGGAAAAGGTTCAGAAAAGGGCAACAAAAATAATTAAGGGTGTGGTACAGCTTCTGTATGAGGAGAGATTAATAAGACTGGGACTTTTCAGCTTGGAAAAGAGACGAATAAGGGGGGATATGATTGAGGTTTATAAAATCATGACTGGTATGGAAAAATTAAATAAAGAAGTGTTATTTACTCCTCATAAAACAAGAACTAGGGGTCACCAAATGAAATTAATAGGCAGCCAGTTTAAAACAAACAAAAGAAAGTATTTCTTCATACAATGCACAGTCAACATGTGGAACTCTTTGCTAGAAGATGTTGTGAAGGCCAAGACTATAACAGGCTTCAAAAAAGAACTAGATACATTAATCGAGGATAGATCCATCAATGGCTATTAGCCAGGATTGGTAAGGTGGTGTCCCTAGAATCTGTTTGCCAGAACCTGGGAATGGGTGACAGGGCATGGATCACTTGATGATTACCTGTTCTGTTCATTTCCTCTGGGGCAGATGGCATTGGCCACTGTCGGAAGACAGGATACTGGGCTAGATGGATGTTTTTTCTGACCCAGTATGGCCATTCTTATGTTCTTATGTAGTATTTATGTAGCAGAATTTAGAAAACACTAAAGATTTCTGCTGAGAAAATTAATGTCATCATCTTAGAAACGTAGGAGTTCTAGCAAGCTGATGTTCTAGGACTTCCTAAATGCTTTCAGAACTCATAACTTCAGAAGACAATTTCAGAAGCCACACAGGTATTCCAGCTGATTAGTGAAGCAGACACTAGGAATTACCAGCCCACAGTAGTTTACTTTGCATTTCTCAGTCAATGTAGCATTTCTTAGTATCAAAAGGCCAGTTTGGTTGTTCATGTGTAGCCAGGTGAGGATTCGGAAAGCCCTTTCTTTCTCATCTCATGCATCTACAGAGGACGCAGTTTCAGGAAGCGATCCCTGAGCACAAGAGGGCTCACCAGCACACCCCAAATGAGGCATGGCTTGGTGGGAGGAACATAGTCAGTTTTTATGGAGAATGTCCAGGGTCTCACCTCTACGTACCTGCTGGCACATGCTGGTGGGTGCTAAGAGTGTGTACAATACACCTTTTATTCTGAGCTGCTGCTGAATTTCCTTCTCACTAATACAGGTATAGCCCACTAGTGTGGGTGTGTTACATGTTCCCACATGTGCCCAAGAGGATATGAGTCTGTTACAGCCCCCAGCTACAGAACCCTGCTCTTTAGCTTGAGCAACCAATTCTTATGCTTCAGCTCTAGATGTCTCCAATT
The DNA here is from genome assembly GCF_025201925.1 of Gopherus flavomarginatus. NCBI lineage: Eukaryota > Metazoa > Chordata > Testudines > Testudinidae > Gopherus > Gopherus flavomarginatus. The sequence continues at coordinate 43,850,491 of NC_066617.1, read as the reverse complement.
CAGGCTCTGGTGTCTGTGAAGATGGCAGCTATCACATGGGCACAAAGTTTCTTGACATCATTGCTCAGGCATTGGTCTACACTGTTTCACTTACTGTTTATGAAAATTTGACCCTAAAGTTGCATAGCCCTTTAAACCTTTGAAAGCATGAAGTACAGTATTTATTACTGAGCGGATGGTAGATGGGTGATAAATTAAGATGGAAAATTAATTTAAGCAGAGAGATTAAGGGCTTTACTGAATGCAAATCTTAATGAATCACTAATTTAGTAAAATTTATCTCCAAATTTAGGTACATTAAATTGTATTAAATATACATCTTAATTTAAAAAGAATCAACATAGTCTGCCAAATATGCACAGGTGAGAGTGAGTAACATTACACTGATATTCTGCAGGAATGCACAAAAACGAAAGTAGTGGTATTTATGTAGCTTATTGCAGGGAATTTGGAATGAAGGAATTTGAAATTGATCCTGACCAATGGGAAATCTTGGCAAGTGATCGTAACAAGTGGCTCCATTGTCTCCATCAGGGTATCAAAGTCCATGACAGAAGCTGGCTCCTATACCTTAAAGAGAAAAGAGCTCGTCAAAAGCAAGCAGCTCCCAAGCAATATACACATATTTGCAATAACTGCCAAAGACAATGCAAATCTCAGATTGGACTATTCAGTCACAGGAGACATTGCAAACCATCTATATCATAGGCTGCAATTCCCACCGTCTCTTGCAGACAAAAGGATGCCAACACTATTGCAGGGAGAAAGAAGAACGATATGGAAATGAAACGTTTATCTCACTGTAAAAAACTCTGTAAGCCTCATTATGCAGCTATTAAGAAGCAATTTTTGTTCATATTGTTTTGACCTCATTTTGGACCTTCTAGAGGGTTATACTAGCAAGTGACAAATTAAGCATTTAGTGGCAGGTTGCAAAGGCATTATTCCAAGTGTAATCACTCACAGCAGCTTTTTGTCACCAGTTCATCTATTACACTTTAGTCTGGTTTCTGAAAGCCATGGGTTCTTAATGAACTTCTTATATCATCCCATTCACACTGCTGGCAGATATCTATTTTAGCATCACTTTAAAATGTTTGTTTTTCTGTCTGTTATGGGTGCTTTAAAAAAAAAAAAAGCTCCATATCTGTTTAAAACTACCTATCAGGCTTTGGATCCTTTAGAAGAAAAGGTACTATATGAATTTCAGCTACCATTAGTAGTTCTTTCTCTACTACTTGTATCCGTTTGGCTAGTTATGCTTGTTTCACCCCACTGATGGACCTAGTGTCTGAAGATATAGAATCCAGTCCTGCAGGTCAGTTACAGGCAAAACTCCTGGGGCACAACTGACCATCTTTTAACCAGGGCAAAGTGGTATCAAGTAGCAAATGGGAGCATTTTACACTCACTTTGCACTGGAATAAATGATGACACAAAATGCATGGCACTGGTGAACTAGGCTCCCCATGGCATAAGCGGGAGCACTGGATGCATTGAGTACAAATAGGTCTTTCAGGTCTTTGAAGAGAGGAGTCTGTTATTTGTTTACTTTTAAAAAATACTATCAGTCATTGGAGATAGAAGTGGGATTGCAGGCCTTTCTATGATCCAGTATCATATGCAATGTCATCAAATATATTTGGATCAGTTCCAAGTAACTCCAGCCTCATATATACTGTGCTACTGTAACCCATACACCTCCTGGGCACCTAGTGGCACTGAGACTACTTAGAGAGAGAGGTTAATGAGTCTGCTCTACAGCCTTAGCTAACAGCCAATTGGCTTTTAGCTCATATGGTAGAGACTCATGCACTAAGTTCCCGAGTCCCCAGATTCGATCCCACCCAACGACGACTTGGGGCTGTTGGTGTTACACTAGCAAGGTGAATCTTACATGTTTGGACATCTGATTTCAGTTATCCTAGTTATTAATGTCTAAAGATGAACTAGTAAGCTTCATATTTACTTTAAAAATACTTGAGAGCTTTCCCAAACTTATTTACAAACTCAGGAAATAAAATATAGCAGTGTATACTAATTTATTTCCTATGGCATTAACAGTATAATGTAACAAACCCTGTCTTTCTGCATAAATATTGTAATGCATACAAACAACCTTTTAATTACTTTCTCTAAAGTTCTTGGAACGTAGGGCTAGCTGTAATGTAAGAGGAAATCATGCATGGACAACATAATGAAGTCAATCATTAGAAGTCTGTATCCCCCATAAGAAAGTTCTCTGCTACTGTGCTCTGCATTGCAGTATATAATGAGAGGAGGATTACTGTTTACACTATGCTACTATAAATTATATTTTTGAAGCCTCTTTTGGAAAACATACATTCTCTTTGTTTTCTGAAAATTACAAATAAAGTAACTATTATTTTAAGTAATGTTAAATGCTAAAAGGACTGATTTCAAGCCAGCATCATTAAGAAGTGTGTATCTTTGTAGATAGTGTTCTCTTTTTAATACAGAGTTCTACTAAATGCCTTAATATGGGCTTCTTTTATTTGAATGTTGTTTCTCTTAGCCTCTGTATCATTAAAGTCAATGGGAGTTTTGCCTTTGACTTAGTGAGCATAGGATTCAAGCTCTTACATCTGAAATGAATGAAAGAAGTGAGGAGCTCCTTCAGAATCACTCAATTAACCATCCACCTTATTTACAAGCCTGAACTTTTACTCTATGAGCTCAGTTTTTTTCCTTCATATCCACAATATATAGTAGTCTAACAAAAAAAAAATCTATTAGGACTCCAGTGGAGTTCCACAGGGATCAGTACTAGATCTGATGCTCTTCATCAATGATCTGGAAGGAAGGATAAACTCACTGACGATAACATTTGCAGACAACACAAAGATGGGCAGAACTGTAAATAATCAGGACAGGGCAGTCATACAGAGTCATCTAGATCACTTGGTTAGCTAAACCCATTAAAACAAAACTAATTTGAATACAGACAAATCCAAAGTTATATAATTAGGCTCATGGAATGCAAGCCAAACCTACAGAATGAGGGAGTATAGCTGAGAAAGCAGTGCCTCTGAAAAGAATTTAAGGTTTATAGTGGACAAAAAACTAAACAAGAGCTCCCAGTGGGATGCTGTGTCAAAAAGGGCCACTGTGATCCTGAGATGAATAAACAAAGGAACAGTGAGTAAGAGAAGGGAGATGATTTTAGCTCTGTATTTGGCATTGGTGAGACTAATAAGGGAATACTGCATACACTTCTGGCTTGCACACTTTAAAAGTATGATAAAAATTGGAGAGAGTGTAGAAAAGAGCCACAACAATGATTCAAGGGATGTAGAAAATGCCTGACAATGAAAGACTTAAAGAGCTCAATTTATTAAGCTTATCTGAAAGAAGATTGAGATGTGACTTACTTACATCGTATAAGTACCTTCATGGGGAAAAATACCAGGTATCAAAGGACTCTTTAATCTAATGGAAAAAGCCATACAAGAACCAAAGGCTGAAAGCTGAAGCTAAACAAATTCAAATTAGAAATTCAGCAGACATTTTTAATAATGAGGGTAGTTAATTGCTCGTACAAACTAAGAAGGGAAAGTGGTAGATACTCCATCTCTCCAAATCAAGACTGGGTGCCTTTTTGAAAGATGTGCTTTAGTTTGTTGGGTTCAATACAGCAATAACTGTGTACCATTTAATGACCATTTAATGCATCAGGCTAAATGATGCAAGGTTCCTTCTTGCCTTATACTTCATATAATTGTTAGATACTGTAATAGCTTAGCTATTGTAATTCACAAATCCTTAGCTATTGTAATTCACCACAGCTCCATTAATTTTATCTGATAATCTGGTCCATTAATAAATATCCCTTTTACTTTTGTTAAATACACTAAAAGAGTACATTATTATATGTTCTTGTTCATCCTCCCTGTGGAAGGAAAAGGCCTGGGTAGACTTCCATCGAATCATGGAAGTCAACGAATGGCTACGCAGGTGGTGTCGAAGAGAAGGCTTTAGATTCTTTCACCATGGGATGGTGTTCCAAAAAGGAGGAGTGCTAAGCAGAGACGGACTCCACCTAATAAAGAGAGCGAAGGCATCTTCGCAAGCAGACTGGCTAACTTGGTGAGGAGGGCTTTAAACTAGGTTCACTGGGGGAAGGAGACCAAAGCCCTGAGGTAAGTGGGGAAATGGGATACTGGGAGGAAGCATGAGCAGGAGAGCGCAGGAGGAGAGGACTCCTGTCTCATACTGAGAAAGTGGGATGATCAGCAAGTTATCTTACTTGCCTATACACAAATGCAAGAAGCCTGGGAAACAATAAGGGAGAACTGGAAGTCCTGGCACAGTCAAGGAATTATGATGTTATTGGAATAACAGAGGCTTGGTGGGATAAATCACATGACTGGAGTACTGTCATGGATGGATATAAACTGTTCAGGAAGGACAGGCAGGGCAGAAAAGGTGGGGGAGTTGCATTGTATGTAAGAGAACAGTATGACTGCTCAGAGCTCCAGTATGAAACTGCAGAAAAACCTGAGAGTCTCTGGATTAAGTTTAGAAGTGTGAGAAACACGGGCGATGTCATGGTGGGAGTCTGCTATAGACCACCAGACCAGGGGGATGAGGTGGAGGAGGCTTTCTTCTGGCAACTAACAGAAGTTACTAGATCACAGGACCTAGTTCTCATGGGAGACTTCAATCACCCTGATATCTGCTGGGAGAGCAATACAGCGGTGCACAGACAATCCAGGAAGTTTTGGAAAGCATAGGGACTAATTGCCTGGTGCAAGTGCTGGAGGAACCAACTAGGGGCAGAGCTCTTCTTGACCTACTACTCACAAACCTGGAAGAATTAGTAGGGGAAGCAAAAGTGGATGGGAACCTGGGAGGCAGTGACCATGAGGTGGTTGAGTTCAGGATCCTGGCACAAGGAAGAAAGGACAGGAGCAGAACATGTACCCTGGACTTCAGAAAAGCAGACTTTGACTCCCTCAGGGAACTGATTGGCAGGATCCCCTGGGAGAATATCATGAGGGGGAAAGGAATCCAGGACAGCGGGCTGTATTTTAAAGAATCTTTACTGAGGTTGCAGGAACAAACCATCCCAATGTGTAGAAAGAATAGTAAATATGGCAGGTGACCAGCTTGGCTTAACAGTGAAATCCTTGCTGATCTTAAACACAAAAAAGAAGTTTGCAAGAAGTGGAAGATTGCACAAATGACCAGGGAGGAGTATAAAAATATTGCTCAGGCGTGCAGGAGTGAAATCAGGAAGGCCAAATCACACTTGGAGTTGCAGCTAGCAAGAAATGTTAAGAGTAACAAGAAGGGTTTCTTCAGATCTGTTAGCAACAAGAAGAAAGTCAAAGAAAGTGTGGTCCCCTTACTGAATGAGGGAGGCAACCTAGTGACAGAGGATGTGGAAAAAGCTCATGTACACAATGCTTTTTTTGCCTCTGTCTTCATGAACAAGGTCAGCTCCCAGACTGCTGCAGCAGCACAGCATGGGGAGAAGGTGACCAGCTCTCTGTGGAGAAAGAAGTGGGTCAGGATTATTTAGAAAATCTGGATGAGCACAAGTCATAGAATATCAGGGACCCTCAGGAGGTCATCTAGTCCAACCTCCTGCTTAAAGCAGGGCTAATCCCCAGACAGATTTTTGCCCCAGATCCCAAAGTGGCCCCCTCTAGGGCCAAACTCACAACTCTGGGTTTAGCAGATTAATACTCAAGCCACTGAACTATCCCTCCTTCACACACTGGGCTGCATGCATTGCATCTGAGGGTGCTAAAGGAGTTGGTGGATGTGATTGCAGAGCCATTGGCCATTATCTTTGAAAACTCATGGTGATCAGGGGAGGTCCCAGATGATTGGAAAAAGGCTAATTAGTGTCCATCTTTGAAAAAGGGAAGGAGGAGGATCTGGGAAACTACAGGCCAGTCAGCCTCACCTCAGTCTCTGGAAAAATCATGGAGCAGGTCCTCAAGGAATCAATTCTGAAGCACTTAGAGGGGAGGAAGGTGATCAGGAACAGTCAGCATGGATTCACCAAGTGCAAGTCATGCCTGACTACCCTAATTGCCTTCTACAATGAGATAACTACCTCTGTGGATGAGGGGAAAGCAGTGGATGTGTTGTTCCTTGACTTTAGCAAAGCTTTTGATACAGTCTCCCACAGTATTCTTGCTGGCAAGTTAAAGAATGGACTATAAGGTGGATACAGAATTGGCTAGATTGTTGGCCTTAATGAGTAGTAATCAATGGCTCCATGTCTAGTTGGCAGCTGGTATCAGAGTGCCCCAAGGGTCGGTCCTGGAGCCAATTTTGTTCAATATCTTGATTAATGATCTGGAGGATAATGTTGACTGCACTTTCAGCAAATTTGCAGATGACACTAAACTGGGAGGAGTGGTAGATAGGATACAGAGGGACCTAGACAAATTAGAGGATTGGGCCAAAAGAAATCTGATGAGGTTAGAAATCTGATGAGAATCCCATGCACTGCTACAGACTATGGACCAAATGGCTAGGCAGCAGTTCTACAGAAAAGGACCTAGGGGTTACAGTGGACGAGAAGCTGGATATGAGTCAACAGTGTGCGCTTGTTGCCAAGAAGACTAATGGCATTTGGGGCTGTATAAGTAGGGGTGTTGCCGGCAGATTGAGGGACTTGATCATTCCCCTCTAGTCAACATTGGTGAGGCCTCATCTGGAGTACTGTGTCCAGTTTTGGGCCCCATGCTACAAGAAGGATGTGGAAAAATTGGAAAGAGTCCAGTGGAGGGCAACAAAAATGATTAGGGGACTGGAGCACATGACTTATGAGGAGAGGCTGAGGGAACTGGGATTGTTTAGTCTGCAGAAGAGAAGAATGAGGGGGGATTTGATAGTTGCTTTCAACTACCAGAAAGGGGGTTCCAAAGACAATGGATCTAGACTGTTTTCAGTGGTAGCAGATGACAGAACAAGGAGTAATGGTCTCAAGTTGCAGTGGGGGAGGTTTAGGTTGGATATTAGGAAAAACGTTTTCACTAGAAGGGTGGTGAAGCACTGGAATGGGTTACCTAGGGTGGTGGTAGAATCTCCTTCCTTAGAGGTTTTTAAGGTCAGGCTTGACAAAGCCCTGGCTGGGATGATTTAGTTGGAGATTGGTTCTGCTTTGAGCAGGGTGTTGGGCTAGATGACCTCCTGAGGTCCCTTCCAACCCTGATTTTCTATGATTCTATGCTAGCAGGTTGTTGTTGCTGAGTTGGTCCCAGACAACAAAGAAAGATACTGAATTTTGCCATCTGACCTGAACAAGAGCACTATGTAGCCCAAAAGCCTGTTTTTCTCATCATCAAAAGTTGGTCCAATAAAAGATGTTACCTCGCTGATGTTGCACTCTATGTGATTTTATGAAAATATGCTAATGAGTTTAAATATAATGTAACTGGAATATGCTCCATGCAAAAGGTCTCTTGTAAGGCTGACTCATATCTACTGAGCGTGATCATCCTATTTGTGTAAATGTACCAGTCTTGTATCTGAAACTAGAAATATGAAATATAACTCTGAGGGCTTATTGTAATTATGCATAGTGTTGCTATTAATGGTGGTTTGAAATCTTGATGACTCCCATTAACCAGGACAATTGTCTGCAGATGGCTCTGTTTTACTTGTAAGTCTTCCTGTATACGTGTGTGCTGGGAAATGGGTAATGAAGTCTTACAGTGACATGTGATCATGTCACCTGAACTGGAATCCATCTTTAACCTGGTGCTTTTCCATTGAGAAGAAGGGGTGGGAACCCAGAGGGACAAAGGATTCCTGCCTTATGCAAAAGATATATAAATGGGTGGAACCAAACAAAAGAGGAGCGATCATGACGAATTCCCTAGCTACTGCTTGAGCTGGAACAAAGGCTATACCAAGGGAAAGGACTGTGCCCAGACTAGGAAGGCATCCAGTCTGTGAAAGAGACTTATTGAAACATCTCTCAGGGGGTGAGATTTTATCTGTACTCAGTTGTATTACTGTAGTAGGCTTAGATTTGTGTGTTTTATTTTATTTCACTTGCTAATTCACTTCGCTCTGTCTGCTATTACTTGGAACCACTTAAACCCTACTTTCTGTATTTAATAAAATCACTTTTTACTTATTAATTAACCCAGAGTATGTTTTAATACCGGGGGAAGAGGGGCAGATAGCTGTGCATATCTCTCTATTAGTGTTATAGAGGGCGAACAATTTATGAGTTTACTCTGTATAAGTGGTAAAATGGATTTATTTGGGGTTTGGACCCCATTGGGAGTTGGACATCTGAGTGTTAAAGACAGGAACACTTCTGTAAGTTGCTTTCAGTTAAGCCTACAGCTGTTAGGGGATGTGGTTCAGACCCTGGGTCTTTGCTGGAGCAGACTGGCATGTCTGGCTCAACAGGACAGGGTGCTGGAGTCCCAAACTGGCTGGGAAATCAGGGGCAGAAGTAGTTTTGGCACATCATTTGGCAGTTCCCAAGGGGGGTTCTGTGATCAACCCATCACACTCACCCACCTTGTCTTTCTACATTACTATATGTCTAGAGTTTGTAATCCGTTCACTGCAATACTCTTTAGTTTTTAGAGCATTTATTTATGTTTTGCTCTCAGTGTGACTGAAAGTAACCCTCTATTCACATCCCATATACCACTGTAATAATCTTTGTACAAAATATGCCCTATGAAGTATAATCTTTGTACAAAATATGCCCTATGAAGTATCATTTGAAAACTAATAACTTACTGGTCAATAATATCAGTGAAATGTATATAGTAAAATTACATGTAATGGTATGAATTAAGTTATGTGATGTTATTAGCACATGTTAAAAACCAGACAGTGCTGCTTAGACAAAAGATGTTAAACAGGTCTATTCTAAACAAAGGAATGTATGTTTACCTCAGTTTTCATATAAGTTGTAAACAGGGTTCTCAAAACTGCAGGCAGAGGAGATGGCAGGAAACAGAACAATTTGCATTTTAGCAAACAAGTGGGGTAAGAAAGATCATGGAGCCTCCTTCCTCACCAGACTCCATGTCACCTTCCTCACTGTTTAGATATATTTTACTTTGAGGAGTAACCATCAGAAGATTCCTCTTCAAAGGTTCACTGGACTATAAAAGAAAGGGGCAGAAAACCCTAAGTTATCACTTTCACCAGCACCTTTGGGCAGCTGGAAGAGATCCTCACCAAGAAAATCCTCACCAAGAGATCCTCACCTTGCTGGGTGACTGTAGGTCAGAAAGGCCATTTTAAACAAAGCCTTTAACCAAAATTTGCTAGATTAAGTTTTAGACTCCTTGATGCATGTTTTCACTTATGTTTGTTGTAACAATTTTAAACTTTCTCTCTTATGCTTGAATTCACTTATAATCCTATATTTTGTTTGTTTTAATTTTAATCTAAAGTAAACTGAACTGTTTGGTAACTCTGGTTACAGCAACAAACTGTTGAATACTGACTCCTTACAGGAGCAATGAACCATAATATCTGAACTGTCCAAGAGAGAGTAGAACATTGCAGAACAAGTGTTTTGGGGGAAATCCAGGACTGGGAATGTGTTGGGACCACCCTGCATGTAGTAACCAAGGCTTGTGGAAGCCAGAGTGGGGTTGTAGACAAGCTTCTGAGGTCATAGCTGCTGAACCAGGACTGGCTAGCCCTCAGATGCTCAGGGTGTGACCTCCATGCTGGAAGGCTGATTCTGAGCAGCCCTGGTTGGGAGCTACAACAGCAAAGCATTGTGAGGCACCCAAGGTTACAGGACAGGTGGTGACATAACCCCTCACTGGTCTGGATTGCACCCTAGAACGTGACACTCAGATAAAGCTAGCATACTGATGCAGCATCCAATTTTGCTTTCAAATTAATACAAGCAACACTAGACTTTTGAGACAATCTTATGATTAAGTAGTATTGACAGGATTTGTTATAGATTGCCAGGTATATCTACTTTATACTATCCTTTCTAAAATACATTCCTGAATGTAACTTGTATAATTAAATACATTTAACATTAGTCACTAAAATTAGAAACAATAAAACTGCATAATAAGACAGTGTCATTAATCCAAATGCTATTTGGTTTTCGTTTTTGAAAAGTTGCTTATAGTCTGTCCTCCTAACCCCAATATTATTTTTTTTTAAATTCAAGCACTTAATCACTCCAGTACCTGAAAAGAAACACTTGCATGTTATGAATCTTATAAAAAAGAAGCCACTATTGATTTCAAGGTAGAAACTTGAAACCAGAGGCCTCTTCTCAGTTTCAGTTAGAGAGTAAAATGAATGAAGTATAAAAAAGAATATTGACTTGGTGACTGGTGGGGACCACATGAGACCAATGGTTATTAACTCATTTCTCCATGTCACTGTCTGCACTGGCATTGAATCACATTGCTGTGCAGATTCAGTTCACCTGGTATAGACCAGCAGTTAGGGGAATTCTGTTTCATTTAGCCTTCTTAGTATTATCTACCTTAATGGAAGAGCCTTTCTGGACTCAAAGCTGTGAACCTAAGATTGTAGAGATTAACTCATCCTTTCACCATGTAGAGAAGTGTGGGTGAAGTCTGATGGATTCTGATTTTTTGAATGAGCACTTAAGCTTAACTTCCCTGATCTGCACTAGGAACTGAGCCTGCATTATCCCCTCCAACAGAAATACGTATGGGAGGAGCTCTGCAGGACAATAAAACCACTGGGGGTCCCTGCCAAATACTCATCCCCATCAGAGGACTCCCTTTGGCCGTTAAGTGGAAAGTACACTCACACAAGTTCAGTTCTTCTAGCAGAGCAGACAATGTCTGTCTTGCAGTGGCAGGCTCTCAGCAAAGTCCTTCTGGTTGGTCTCCCCTTTTCAGAGTCTCAATGAGATGAACAGGGGAAGTCTCAAGTAGGAATCAAGAGGGTACTTTGCCTCTGCATTTGGCATTGTTGTGAATGTGTTGTGCTGCTGGAATACTGTGTCCATTTCTGGTGCCCACAATTCAAGAAGGATGTTAATAAACTGAAGAGGATTCAGAGAACAACCAGGAACATGATTAAGGAATTAAAAAAACCTGCCTTATACTGATAGTGTGTAGGGGTATAATCATCACCAGTGCTGCCCAGTGGTCAGGGACAGGGGTGGCAGGTTATCTTCCTCCTGGTTGTTCCCCTTTTTCACTATAGCTCCACTCTATAGTGTGTCCCTTTTTTGTGACTCAGACTTCTGACCAGATAATACCTTCCGGTTTACTTCTTTTGGGGTACACACAAAAAAGTCAAATATTAGGGAAAGCTTCAGGTGCCTGCAAGGACTTTAGGACTTTCCCTTTGGGTTGGAAAGTTGGGGTCTAGACCTTTGTGCTTTCAGGGCCTTCCCCAACTAGGTTCCCTTCTGAGGGGCTGCGAGGGGAGCTGTGGCCATCACTCAGTTTCTGATCCAGGCCCCAAGTCTTACACTTTGGGGTGCTATGTGCCAGAGACCCCTTTTTCCACATGGGGTAAGTTAAGGAACTGAACACAAAATAAAGTTTCTGACCTTCAAAAGCAATTACTATTCCCTCCTTTGCAGGCCTGGTCAGGTCAGTATTGTCAGGTCTCAGGCCACACAAGCTCCAGTGGTGCTTCTTCTCAAGAGCACAGGTCTGCTCTCTTCCACTGTGTGTATCCCTCTGAGCTGCTCTGCTTCCCTACCTAAGCTCTGCCTCCAGCTTGTGAAGGCTTTACAGGTGAAGCAAGGGAAGACCATTTGGGGCCAGAGATGATCCTTAACCCTTCTTCTCCAGTGTGGGGTTTGTACACCACATCACAGACTGAGCTTGTTCAGTCTATTTATTTAGCTTAAAAACAAGGTTAAGGGGTGACTTGGATTACAGTCAATAAGAATCTACATAGGAGGAGCAAATATTTAATAATAGGCTCTTCAGTCTAGCAGAGAAGGGTATAACAAGATCCAGTGGCTGGAAGTTGAAGCTAGACAAATTTAGACTGGAAATAAGGCATAAATTTTTGACAGTGAGAGTAATTAACCATTGGAACAACTCATCAAGGATCATGGTGGATTCTCCATCACTGACAATTTTTAAATCAAGGTGGAATGTTTTTTCTAAAAGCTACATTCTGGGAATTATTTTGGGGGAAGTTCAATCGCCTTTGAAGGAGATCAGATTAGATGTTCACAATAGTTCCTTCTGGCCTTGAATCTATGAAAAAGTGAAACAAACACACAATTCAAAATCAACAAAAGATATTAAACAAAGGAGGAAAATAAAAAAAAGAAAATATGTAGGCAGTTTTAGATAGAATTTTGATCTCTCTCTTTTCAGAGGGGCACTGTATAAGCCACAGTCCATCCCAGAGTGCACCGGGTCTCCAGCACGAGATATAGAGTACAATCTCTTCCTTCTTTTACTTAGCACAGGGGATATCTGTTCCCTTTTTGTGAGGGCAGAGGCTCTGTTCATTATCAGGTCTCTTGCTGGAAAGCTTAGCAACCTGCTCCCTTTCTGGGCTGCCCACTGCTGTGTGGCATGTCCTCCTTCTAAAGCCTCCCCTATTCCTGGTATGACTTGCAGGTGTAGTGGGAGCACTTCAGCCAAAAGCAGCTCCTTAACCCTTTCCATGCTGGTGCAGGATTTATATACCCCATCACAGCCACAGTCCCCTCAGGGAGTTTTCCACAAACTTTAATTTTAATGTCTTAGTTCTACTTACTTTAGATTCTAAGCTATTTGAGGCATGGACTGTCTCTTTGTTCTCTGCTGGTATGGTGCATAGCACAGTGGGGTTCTGGCCATGAAGAGGATTACTAGTCACTACTGCAATTCAAATAAAATAGTAATAATAGTAATAATAATTAATTATCATTATTAATTAATAAATCACTCCCTCAGGGACAGGCTTTACCCTCCCCTCTCACTGAATCAGCAGCAGTTCTAAAAGATTTCAGGGTGCCACAGGAAGGCTGGGTGAATGGAGGCCCTACACCTCTGCATTAGCTTCAGGTTCCCTGCAGATCACTTGACCTCTTTACCAAGGGGGTTGTAGAGGGTCTAGTATGGAAAAGGACCATGCCATGAAGATGGCTGACCCCTGTCTTTGTGTGGAAAGGAAGCAATACATGCAAGGGGAGACTCTCTACTTCGGTAATATAGTGGCCAGATAATCTGGCCTGGGTCAAGCTCCACAATTTATGTCACTCTTTAAGATAACCATCATTAGGTGGTGGTGTTTATCTAAAGTGGTATGTTATGGAGTGAAGGATGGGCAAAGGGTCTGGTAATGGGATACAGACTGTACTGGCCTGGATCCAATCGAGTTCAATAAAAACTAGAGCTATGTGAAAGTTTAATTATTTTGATACAAACCTAAAATCTGACCTAAGTTCATTAACATGTTTGCAAAGATTTCCAGACTTTTTGGCAAACTTGCATTGGATCATGTGTGGAGTAATATGTAATTGTTTTACAAGGTATTTAAGAGAGAGCTAATTAGGATTTTGTGGTTTCATCCCAGTTTTGCTTTGAGGTTTCAGATTTGCTTGAACCCAAAGACAAAGTGAAATTTGTGAGTCATGAACCAAGCAAACCAAAGTAGAGTGGAAGGTTTGGAACAAAATTCTGTGAACTCAAACTACTGAGTCATGCAGAAGTCTGGTCAGGATCAGAAATTGTCACCATCTGGGGTGATCAATGCCTACATAAAAGAAACAGATGATCTCATTCCAGTTCTTATTGGACCTCTGCCCAGAGCATCAAACACACTGCCAGAGTTGACACCTTTATTGGCAGTCTCAACAAAAAGGTGAAGGCCTGAATAGGCATAGAGATTGACTTCCACAAGGAGAAAATGGAAGGAAGAATGGGAGGTGTGTTGACAGACATGAATAATAGCAAGAGAATTTTATAAGGCAACCTGGCTGAAGCAAGATATTTCTTACTTAGGAAACAAAACCCTTTCTGCTTCAGATGTCAGTCCAGAGGAGCAAATAATACATTTTCTCTGAAGAAAAGGTGGAACTGGATGTATTTTACTCAGTAAAAATTCAGGTTATTTTCAAGCAAAAGAAATTGGGTGCCTCTCCCATTAACTTCAGTAGGATCAGGATGTTGGGTCCTGATTCTGGAACGTAAGTTCAGCTTTAGAACTGCACGGGAAAAAGTCCAAGCAAAAAGAGCATGACAAATTCAGACAACGGATCCTAAACAATTAAGCAGTGTAAATGGAAATAAGATTTTATTTCATCTGTAAAATTATGGGCTAGAGAGTGTCCAGCTCTCATGCAACCACACAGTGTAAAAATGGGAATAAAAACTCTCCTTTCTTCTCCATTTGCACAGCCTACATAAGAGTTGAGTGAAGGAGCTGATTCCAAAGTGCGTTGCTCCATCCCTGCCAACAAGTAGCCTGAAATGGGGCAGCAAGTGGTGAGGCATAGGCACAGCTGAGACTCTGTCTCCCTACTAGCTGGTGGTTAGCAGATCTGGCTGGTCGCATGGATGGGGAGGGAAGCATTATGCATCCTTTAAAAGGCTATTGCAGATGGCCCTATCCACAGCTCATCCAGTGAGCCTGGGGCAACCCAGCCCTGACTATCCCCAGTACAAAGCTATTGCTAAAAGCCACAAGCAGCCCTATGTAAATCAAGGTGTTTGTATTATAAAAGAGATAACGGATACTGATCTGTACTGCCCATGAGAGGCTCTTGAGGTATTATGCCTCATACCAATATTTTGCCTTCAGGAGACTGGGACATTACTCAACCCTTTGATGCAGTGTGTGCTTCTTGCCTGATGGGGCCAACATTGCTCAATGGTAGAGATACGGGGGCATGAGGCCATAGTGTGGTAACCCATTCCTTGAACTCCTATTCTGAGCAAGATGCTGGCACTGGTGGTGCTACTCTGCAGCAATCTGCACCCCTAAAGTTTTCAAGGATCAAAACTGTGGAGGGTGTGGGATGAGTAGGGAGCAACTCTCTCCTTCTGTGACCACCTCCAACCCCCTGTCTAGATCAGGCATAATCTGGTCCTTAATCTCAATAATGTAACAGCTAAACATGTACCTAGAAAGTTACCTGAAAGTTATAGCAAGGTGCTAACATGTCATGTGATATTATCCAATTGAGTATCAGTTTAATAACATGTTCCCCCTTCTTAGTTCCCCTTCCTCAAGCAAACAGTAGATAGGTAGTTTGAACTGAATACAGTGTTCAGACAATTGGTACAGAGTAGCTAACTTTTGATGGCATTATGTGCTAGTAATAGCCATCTGTACTACTGGATCATGTCCTAGCAAAAAGTTTTGTGTTTTGTGTTTTGTGTTTTGCAGTAAATGGGATGGTTTGAAATATAATCCTCTTTCCTTCACAGTTTGATGGAGATTTACATAGCGTATTAACATCTGACTATGATTTGCATATGCTTTGTCTGACAATTATACAGAGTCATTCCTCCAGCATTGCCAATTTCAAGAGATCAAAAATCATGAGTTGGACACCTCAAAATAATGAGATTGGTCCCAAAATCATGAGTTTCAAAAAGATTTTATTGTGCTTTTTAGATCAGTCACTTGATGTTTGAACTCCCCCTGCCCATCTCCAGGGTAGGTGCATGTGACAATTAGTGTTGCCCACTCTCCCACATAAGGTGATTTTGGTGCCTGCTGCAGGAGCTATCACCTCCACACCTGCCCCTCTCCTGCCCAGCAATTAATCCTGTCCCCCAGCCTCCCATCAGTTCTGTCTCCACCCAACCCCCTCAATTCAGCTCCTCCTCAGTTCAGTCCTCCAGACCCCCTCATTATCACCCCATCATTTCAGCCCCCCATCCCATCAACCCTTACAGCACTCACCCCACCCTCTCAGCACTCACCCCATCTGCTCAGAACCCATCATCAATACAGCCCCCCCATCAATCCCCACCCTCCTCACTTCAGCCCCCCTGCAGCTCCCAGGCCATAGTTCAGCCTCGCCCAGCCTCATCTCTGCTCCTTAGGGTTCTTCACCCTCCCCAGGCCTGGGGGGTGGGGCTGCAGTAGGGTCCCTCTCCCCCTTCCTAGTCTGACAGCGGAACCCCAGCCCCCTAAGAATGACAGCAGGAGCTCGGGGGCTGACAGTGGGAACCTGGCTGTCCTCCTGTGGCTGGGGTTGACGGGGGGGGGGCGCAGGGTTGGGGCTGAGAGTGGAAATCCTGGCTGCCAGGGACTGACAGCAATTTCTAAGTAAAATTAAGCCTCACTCATGATCTCATGAACTCTGATATGCTATGTCAGGAAAAAAATCCTGACATTTGGATGGCTCTATCGTGAGATCATGAGTGAGGCTTAATTCTACTTAGAAATTGCATCTCCTGTGATAAATTTGCGAGAGTTGGCATGTCTGTTCCTATAAGATGTGGTCAAACATTCTCAGTGTCTTTTGCCATACCAGTGAGAGGAAATGGTGATGTCTTTCCTGATGAATGCTTTTAAAGGACCTGGGCTGTCTGGAGAAGAATCTCACAGTGGTTAGGTGCCGAGAGGGGGAGGGATCAGAGACACCAAGGATGACAGACAGTGGAGATCAAAAAACATTATCAAGTCCACTCAGGATTTTTTCCGTAGTGGGCATTTTCTAATGCTTTTGTCCAGTCTAGATTTAAGTGTGCCAGGTGATGGGACTCAAGTGACTCTAGCTGGAATACTATTCTGCAGACAAATATACTTTCATTATTATTTAGCATTTGTAAAGCACCATAGGGAGAGCACAGTTCCTTCGCTTACAAAACCATAGTAAGTTACATTCTCATGTATACAAGTATTCCAAAATTTCCTACCTTTCAAAAGGCATATGGTGGCAACAGGACTTTCAGGGGATTTAATAATATTCTATTTCTCTCTCTATCTAGATAGATAGATAGAGAGATAAATGATGGCTTATTGAGGAACCTAGAAGAATATCATTTTCCTATTTCAGTTTGTGAAAAATTTTTGCAGTTAGAGATAAGGCAGAAATTTTCAAATAACCTGTTAACCAAAGCAGATTCTTTTTAATTTTAATTTTTAGACTTCTGAGTTAATCTTTTTCTATCCAGATGTACTCTAATACAAAATTATATTTATCTGTTTCTTGCAGAGAAAGACTGGCCACTGGTATACTTTAATATTGTGTTCTTGTTAACTTGCATTAGTCATGAAATTCCCTCCAGTAACCACATTTAAGGAAATGAAAAATCCTGAATAGCAGGGGATTATATGGAATAGGTTATGTTGTCATTTATCCGGGCCCATTTGGCATGAATATCCTGATGCTCCTATGGAGAGGGAAGAGGAGCTATTCAAAGCCACTCCTGGGTAATTCAGCTAACATTCACTGAAGTTGCACTCAAACAGCTAATTTAATTTCCAATGAGCATCTACTTCCAGCATATCCCCCAGTCAGTTTTGTCACTGGCTCTCAAGTTGAGCATTTATTTGATGACAATGAAGCAATGGTATTTTTTCTGCTAATTAGTACATTTTAATATGACTGTGTTTAGATACATATTAGTGGGTAAATAAGAGAACTCTATCATACTGAGTTCTCAGCAAGAGGGTATATTCATAATACTAACAAACTGTATATCTATGATGGAACCAATTTGTATACCATCTGGCACTGAAGAGTTTAGCTACTTGTAGTCATAATGGAGCTATTTTGGCCACAACAGTAAGTAAGCAGGCTAACAGCTATGTGGTGAGTTAAATGTTCTGCACAGATATCCTGACAGAGTTAAGCAGTTCTGGATAAGAGAAGACTGGGTGGTGGCATTTTGCTAGATGAAGATATTGCGGCTAAGTCAGATGGATAGATATAAATTGAGAGGTCCTCCACCATTACTGGAAGAGTTGGCAGATCTTGACCTTCAGATTAGTCTTCTCTACTGAAGTACATACATTTTTATTTTGTGATTAGAAGCATGCACAACAAACCCTTGACTTCCAGATGCAGAAAAGCCAGGAAAAGACCATTCAGAAGTGCAACATACTGTGTCTGTAAGTAACAGCTTGAGAGAAAATTAAAGTCACTAGGGTGCAATGGTAGATAATTTTTATTTCTATTTAATTCAGTTTAAATCTGATTCAAAATACATGGAGGATCGTGGTTCTTATTGCCAAGAATAGTATTAGAGCTTCTGCTCATCCTTTCTATAGACCTTTTAGTAGAATGAGAGAGATGATTTCCAACATTGGCACCATGAATTATTTTATTTTCAAAAACATATTGAAAATTTTTGAGAAGTATTTACAGTTTTTGAGCAATGTTTACTTCCCCCTTATTATTATTTTTGCATTTGTAACATAAATCGGTGATCTGCTCATCAACCTGTGTCTGATGCAGTTACCATTTCACTGCAACTTATTTCAAATCTGTACAACGTGGAACACTGGAGGTTTCAGGACTACAGGATATAGAACAATTTAACTCTGCCTCAGTTTGCTAGTTGCTATTAGCTTTTGAAGGCTACTTGATGGCTGGTGAAATAAGATGAGTATCCGCATCACAAAGAGCTTCACCAAAACTGGCACTAATCATAATCTTTACTCTTAGTTTCATCCAAGAGGTCAGAGATTACATTGTACTACACCTCTAGGACTGCTCCCTCCAAGTCAGGGTTGAGGTAACATTAGTAAGTGAATAATGGAAGCCGCTATCCTTCCTATACATGATCTGTTGTTAAATACAAGATTTCATACTCCAGGACTTTCCATAAATTCTAAACTCAGTTAAAATGAATGATATCTTAGGCTTTTTTTCTTGCATGTTAAACCTGTGTCTTGTTTGTCTTCATGATAAATTCCAGGGCAGTGTAAATGAATGAGTTACAGAAATATAAACCAAAGATTTGCTGATAACAAAATATTGCTTTCTTTTGTCAAAAGGGGGTACACTCTGAAAATCCAGCAACCAACATTTCTCATGCTGTGGTATCATCACTAGACATATCAATGTTATTGCTGTTGCAGCCAATCAGAGTTTCTGGTGTTTGATTTTATGCAGTGAAGTCATGGAGGAGGCTCCTAGGTGATCACGAAAATGCATTATTAAAATTCTACCACTGAAGGGACAGCTGAAATGATTTCTCTTCCTCTGACAGGTCCTGATTCAGTGCCCATTGAAGTTAGTGGAAAGATTCCCACTGACTTCAGCTGCTGTTGGACCAGGGCTATAATACTAATTCTCTTTATATAATGCAAAATTATTTCTCCAGGATAACTTATTCTTGAACCTCATGGGAAGTCTTCTGACAGATATATTTTTGCCTTTGGAATGTATCAGATTGCACCAAATTAATGGTATTTTTAAAAAAGGAATGAATTCCCCTTTACTCACCCATCCCCACAAAGCCCTGCTACATGGCAATTCCTATTGGCTGAGGGGGAAAGTCTCCGGAGATTGTCCCTTGTTATACTATTGGCATCACATCACTGAATAATTAATGGACATGACACCTTCCACAGAAGGCAGAGGACTACTAATGGGACTGGGAGATGGAACTGTCACCTCTTTCATTGGTAGGAGAGCATTTCATCTTCATAGGCTGTCCTAGGCCTCCAAAGTCAATCACTGAAAAAAGTTATTCTAGATAGAAAATGTATAGTGTTTGGGTGGAAATAATCCTGTTCTCCCAACTACTGTTTATCCTAAATTATTATTTTAAATCTGGATTGGCTCTGTAGTAAGTGAAATATGTTTCCACCTGATACATTTAATTTATATTTAAATGAGTCAGTAAGTCTTTAAATCATAATACGAGGACTTCAGTTACTCAGCCCATGGTTAGGTATCCATTACAGGAGTGGGTGGTGAGATTCTGCAATGAGTAGGTCACACTAGATGACCATGATAGTCCCTTCTGGCCTGAAAGTCTATGAGTCTAAATTAGGGCATGAATTCTGTGGGCAGATGCACATATCACAATGGATATAATCACAATTCACAAGAAAAGGTCTCAGCAAAAAGGCTTCCAAGAATATCTATGTAAAACTTGGCATCACTCTTTAATGGATAAGTGAGCGTTCCACCATGCCAGAACAGGCTCCTTTGGGATTACCCTACATCACTGACTTGCTGCCCTAATTGGATAGTTCACTGACCCCTTTATGCTGTAGCACCTTGTAAAATCTTCAGTCACATTTTTTTATCGCTAATTGAATTGCAAGAGGTAATATCCTTTATTGGACCAACTTCTGTTGGTGAAAGTGACAAGCTTTTTAATTGAAGATGAACTCTCTGCAGCTTGAAAGTTTGTCTTTTGCACCAACAGAAATTGGTCCAATAAAAGATATTATCTCAGCGTGACTGTAACAACACTGCAAACATTGAATTGCAAGTCCATATCTGGGTAGTTGCACTTCTAAACACCTGATGGAAGGTGTAAGTCAGATAGTGAAATGTGCTAATGCTGTGATATGCACTGTCAGTTAATTTTGTAGGTGAACATTTTTCAGGTGCAAATTGTATCTGCAACAGTGAGTTTTTAGTTCCAGATTGTTAAAGAATGTGTATCTTACACAGGGGCACAAGCAGAAATTTAACTTTGACCCCTTTTGGGGGAACATGTTCTGTGCCTCCCCACTCCGGAAGGAGCTCACTTTTTCCTCCCTCCCTCCCACCCAGACTCTGGCAGGAGCTCGCTCTCCCTGCTACCACACCCTGAGGGCTGGAGGAGGTCTATGCCCCTGATGATTAATTGGCAGGGGCATGGCTCTGCTTGCCCCCCTTTTGTATGCCCCTGATCTTACAAAAGGGATTTGGTATATGTTAGAAACAGAGAGACCATTTTCATATATGTTGGAACTGAGGACATGGTTTCTGCTTCACTTGAAGTAAATGGCTTTGTTCCTATTGGCTAGATCAAGCCCTACATAAGCTTGTTCATTAGTACCTTGGGGAAAATCACTTAAGAGATGTGGAAATAGAACACACTATGGAAGAAACACCAGAATAATTGTTGATTGAAAGAAATTGGGTCATTGCCATCTCTCTTCAGGGAGAATGAATATTGTTCATCCTATTTCAGTTTTCCACGTCCTCCCAACCTTCTGTTGGCAGATTTGTTTTGTATCTAAAATGTTGAGTTTATATTCTATGTACTCTGTTCATCTTTCAATGTTGAAGAGTTCAACATTAACAACTTCAACCTCTTTTCTCAGCATGGATTATTTGTTCTTTAATGTCTTTTTATGAGTCTGTGATTGAAGTAAGTAGTGTTTTCCCTGATTGAATTTCCTCTATGAGAAGAAGAATTGGTGATTCAGTGCCTGACATCAGTGTGAAGTCTTTTTCCTCTGGGGAAAGCAGATTTGATTTAATTCTTTTAACTCCCCTGGACAAAGATTGTTTGAGTGCCTATTATGTTTTTGTGATACCACTTTTGGCCACCCACCCCTGCATATACACCCTGCTATACAAACATTTGAGAGTTCGTGTGTGTCAGTAAGACTTAGTAGAGCTGACATACTTAGAAGATGATTCAACAAAGCATTTAAACACATGCTTAATTTTAAAACACATTAATAATTCTCAAGTCAATAGGGATGCTCATGTGCTGAAAGTTAGATATAATGGTTGCTGGAATGGGGACTTCTGTGTCCATCACATGGTGATCTAATTGAATTGCTGTGTAAACTGGCAGATGATACACATTTCAGTACAGCCAAATGTAAAGTCATATCTAGGAATATAGAGGATAGCCTATACTTACAGTTAAGGGGATCCAATCCTGGGAAGCAGTGACTCTGAAAAAGATTTGGGGGTATGGTAGATAATCAGCTGAACATGAGCTCTCATGGTGAGGCTGTGGCCAAAAAGGCTAATGCAGATCCTAACAGGGGATTATCATGCAGAAGTAAGGAGATTATATTACCTCTATAGTTACCTCAGGGGGGAAATGGCTCAGTGGTCTGAGCATTGGCCTGCTCCTCCCAGGGTTGTGAGTTCAATCCTTAAAGGGGCCATTTAGAGAACTGGGGTAAAAATTTGTCTGGGGATTTTTACCTCCGGAGACCCTTTCCAACTTTCTATGATTTAGCACTGGTGTGATCACTACTGGAATACAATGGACTGTCTGGATATGTGGACTCTCTACTCAGACCGTATGCCACCAGCACTCTCAGCTATCTTCGTGAAACCACTGATTTCCTGAGGAAACTACAATGCTTTGGTGACCTTCCAGAAAACACCATCCTAGCCACCATGGATGTAGAGGCTCTCTACACAAACATCCCACACACAGATGGAATACAAGCTGTCAGGAACAGTATCCCTGATGATGCCACAGCACAGCTGGCTGCTGAGCTCTGTGCCTTTA